>NW_024429225.1:6607809-6914900 GCF_017639785.1 Mesocricetus auratus | reverse complement strand
TGATGATCCCCAATGGAAGGCCTCACCCTCCCTGGGGAGCAGAAAGAGGATGGGATAGGGGGTTGGTGGAGGATAGGGGAGGAAGGGAGAGGGAATTGGGATTCACATGTAAAACAAACTTGTTTCTAATTTAAAGAAGAAAAAGAAAGCCAGGCGGTGGTGGCACGCACCTTTAATCCCAGCACTCCAGCACTCGGGAGGCAGAGGCAGGCGGATCTCTGTGAGTTCGAGGCCAGGCTGGACCGACAGCCTCCAAAACAATACAGAGAAACCCTGTCTCGTAAAAAAAAAAAAAAAAAAAAAAAGAAAGCCAGTTAATATCTTAAAATTCATTGTTATAATTCTAACCTTTTACACTTAAAACATTTTTCTGTTGATATTTCGGTGTGTCTAAGATCAGAGACCAGATTTTAACAGGTTCCATCCATGATGAGTCAAGCCCAAAGGTCACCCTGATGACCAACCTGGACTTCAACATTGACAGAGCTATCTGTTAGTTTCTAGATCTTCTATGCACATTCTCCCCACTACCTTAAACCAAGAAATTTCGTGTCACTTGACATGTGTGTACAATTTTGGAGTGTGCCTATCACATATATTTCCTGTCCTACCATGAGTCACCTCGCTATCTGATCATTTATACAAGTCAGGTTTCATTGCCATGACAACACACATGAGAAAAATCAACTTCAAAGGGAAGGTTTGGATGACAGATTCAGAGGTTTTCATCCATAGTGATTCCATGACTTCAGGCCTCTGTCTGGCAGAGTGATGGCTGGGGGTGTGTGGCAGAACAAAGCTATTCACTGCTGGGGGGGCAGGAAACAAGGAAAAGTAAAAGTCTTTCAGAGTCATGCTCCCAGTAATATACTTCCTCCAAGCAGCCATCATTTCCTGAAGTGTCTACCTTGTCACAAAAGCCCATCAACTATAGGTCCACCAGTGGACTGGTCTGTGGATCAGGCCTGCAGATTCCAGTAACATCCCAGAAGACTCACATCAGAGTTTTGTGATATTGGGCTACCAGCTTTCTACATGTGAGATTTGGCATGACCATAGTAACACCTAAGAAAGATGATACTACTGTTGTTCGAGAATTATCTGCCAGTTTGAGCTCACGGCATCACAACTCTACTTCCAGTCTTCTCGATGGATGCTGTTGAGCTCTTCAGTTATTTTGCCATGCAAGCTTAGGCTTTCAAAACTACAGGGCATGTAGCCAGGCACAGTGCCTGATGCCGCTCATTCCAACACTTGGCAGCCAAGGCAGGAAGACTGTTACAAGTCTTAGGCCCAATCCAGCTACGTCAATGAGTTCCAGGCTGTCTAGTGCTACAGTGTGACGTTGTCTCAGACAAACAAACAAGCCACTACAGGTTTTAGAAGTCATAGCTGCAGATGAAGTTGCCTGTCACTCATCCAATTCCAGTTCCATTTCCCCTATCGACAGCAGCAATGGAAAGAGGCAAACAGAGCAGCTGCTAGCTCATATGCACATGTCTGTGTCGACTGAAAAGAGAAAAAGGGCCGGCTAAACCTTCGTTTCTCTTGCATGTCCCTTAGACAAGACCTTAAGCAGCAGAGCTGTGGGATGCTTTAGGCCTTCACTCACCCCCTCAGCCAATGAGGTAGCGTCACACAGACTGAAGCCCAGCACAGGGCAACTCCACGCTGGAATGATCAAGGCCGTACCTTCCCACTCTACATTCCTAGTAGATGAAGGTTGAGCTCATCAAGATTCAGTATCTGTATACAGCATCCAACACTTAAGACAATGTTACCAGACATAACAAAAGAGCAGCCACCTGAAACATACTCCCACATGACTCATAGGGACCTGTCATAGGCCTTAAGAGTAGCTGTGACCAAGATGTTCAATAAATTAAAGACGGAGTAAATATTTTCATAGAACAAGAATATACATATACATACATAGTGTGTGTGTGTGTGTGCACGCGCGTGCGCATGCATGCAAGTTACCAACATTAAGGATTGTGTAGCTGTTACAAGGAGCAAAGGACAGTCATGTATCCAACAGCATGAGGAGAAGACTTTGAACAAACCAGGGAATTAAAAGAGCCTGAGGCCCAGATCCCTGGTGTATCAGCCTCCCTGACCCACCAGGGCAGCCAGCTCCCCACACAGCCCTGCACAGCACTCCAGCTGAAAGTTTGCAGAGCTTTGCCAACTTTCTCAAAGCCTAGGGATGGGAAAGAGGCTTGCAAAACATACTCTGGTACACACAAATTACTGTTAGATAAAGAATACAAAACCAAGTTCATTAGCCCATGATGGAGTTCAGGAAGACTTGTTTCCCTTTCATTGGCACTGGTGTGTTCAAGCTGGTTTCCTATTCTTTCTCTCTATGATGCCTGGTCCTTTCTCTTATTTCTCTTGTGTTGTTCACAGGGACTTGTGGATCTTAGCACTTTACTACAGTTTTATGCTCAGAGGCTTCCAGGAGCAAACTACTCTGCCCCTTAGTTTTTTCTCTTGTTCTCCAGGGTTTGGAAGGTCTCACTGTCCTTCATTTCCTAAGAATCCAGTCTTGGCATGTTCCCAACAGCTAACATTAATCTTCTCGCAAGGGTCAAAGATTCTCTGGGCCAAGTGATCCCGGCGTGGCTGCTAATGGTTGCTTGCTCAGGGCTCTCTGGTGGTCTCTAAGGCACCCTGAATCACAGGGAAGAAAGCCCTAACTAAAACTCAGCCAGAAGTTGATTGGAGGGGAAAACTGTTCACACTTAATCTCTCCTCTGTAATGTGTGCCTTTGACACCTGTCACCAGTGATCTCATTGGTATACAGAAAATATACTCCTATTATTTAGAAATTCCAAAGGTCTTAGATGTTCTCATGCCTTAAACTGTCCCCCAAACTATTAGAATAAAAGATGCTCCTAGCACCTCATCATTTGAAGAGTCATAATAGTTTAGGAGATGTCTGCCGTAGACAGAGTAAAAAAGCAACATATAGGTCTTTTTTTTTTTTTTTTTTTTTTGGTTTTTCGAGACAGGGTTTCTCTGTATTGTTTTGGAGGCTATCGGTCCAGCCCAGCCTCGAACTTACAGAGATCCACCTGCCTCTGCCTCCCGAGTGCTGGGATTAAAGGCGTGCGCCACCACCGCCCGGCTAACATATATGTCTTACATAGCAAACCCCCATCAACATTATTATTTTCTTTCCTATCTGCCATGAACTAATTCAAAATCACAGATCCATTAGCCTCATGGCTCAATCCCTTTGTGTACTTCACAGTACAAATTTAACAATGCTAGTGTTTTTAGTTATTGTTTTTTATTTTCATTTCAATGAATTGTTACTACTGATGAAGTTTAAAAAATCGGTACAGATATAAGAGGTCAAGCACGAAAAATGTGATAATGGAAATAATGATTGCTTTGAGAGCCTCTGCTATCCTATGAGCCTATATCACTAGGTGCTGTGTGGTAAGGCAACTGACTAGCTGAGTAGCCTTTCTTTCCTTGTAAAATCACATTTATGTATGTACTCACCTGTGTATTTATGCATGCGTTCACATGTTGTGTTGTCATGTGAAGACAAAGGGCAATGTACACGAGCTGGTTGCTGGTTTCTTCCTCAATTTCTCCCCGCTTTATTTAATGAGGCAGGGTGTCTCATGGACCCAGGAGCTTGTCATTTGACTTGTCTAGCTAGCCGTCTTACCTTGAGGATCCTGTCTCTGCTTCCTGAGCCTCACACAGGCTGTCACATAAACTACCTTTTCCTGTCTCCGTGCCTGAGATGAGGAAACTGGTCTGGTAAATGACAAGACAGTCTCTGCCATACGGATAAGCCACTCAGCTATCCAACACTGGCCCAGCTAGATCAGCAGGCCTGACTGGAAGAAACCACAGACACTGCTCCCTAGCAGTGTGTGTTCCAGGGCACGAAATCTCACTGGATCTGCCCCCTATGCTACAGATCAGCATTTCTTCCTCCCTCTCTGCCATAACAGACATATGAGTCAACATTCCCTTTTCTTCCTATTGTTGTCTTAACCCTCAGGTTAATTTGCACTAGGCCGTAATCCGAAGCAATTTCCCAATCGCCACCACCAGCTGTGAAAGTGAAGTTTGAGAACTGGAGGCTGAGATAAAAGAACAGGTTAGTTAAGCTGTATTTTCAAGTCCCCAACGAGAGGTGAAAATTTAGTGATATTAGTTGCGGTTCATTATAATGTTTTCCCAAAGTTAAAAAACAGAAAGTACAGATGAAGTTTATAAGACAAAGATCACGGTGTATCCTGTCAGTTTAATTTACTCTGAGACTCCATGACAAACCCTTTCTCTTGCTGCCACCACCGTATTACTGTGTTTATGGACTTGGCAAGAGCGTTCTGTATAGTTGAACCATACGATAAGAGTATCCTATCTACAGATTATCTTTCTTGCTACTCATATGGCTCACATAGGGAGATATGTATCTGTTGTGTTCAAGATGATCACAGAAACAGATCATTTCTCCTCCCCTCCTCTCCCCTCCAGTGATAATTATTCATTCTTAAAATTGGGTGTTTACTGGAGGAGGGCCTGGGCCCTCCCCAAATTGATGTGACACACTTTGATGATCCCCCATGGAAGGCCTCACAATCCTTGTGGAGCAGGTGGGGGGTGGGTTTGGGGGTTGATAGGGGGTATGGAAGGATGGGAGGGAAAGGGAACTGGGGGGATTGATATGTAAAATGATTGTTTCTAAAGAAAAAAAGAAAAAACAAAAAAATACTTTTAAAATGGTATTTATAACTTATGATTGTTTATTCCCACATCTTTCCTGAAGAAACTAAAGCATATCATTTTCAATAATTCATAAATTATCATCAGCTAATATCATAGATGCAGAGAAGTTGAATCTTCTTTTGGAGCTCCCTTCCGGTATCTAAAATAGTGCTGGGTCCTAGACTTGTATTTTCATACAATTTGTATTTATGTCATCTGAACCTTGCTTAATAGTTGCACAGATCTTTTCTTCTTAGAATAAGAGTCTCAGATTGTTTAAGACCCAGGAATGGGGTCTTTCGGGGCATGGAAAATAGTAGAAAGTATTGTATATACTTCATTCATTGAGACCCTACTGTGTGGGTTGCTGGGTCAAGGAAGACAAAGTAAAGGTAGACATGGCCCTTGAGAGACATCACCTAATATTCAAACAAATACACCATACAGTAAACACTGCTGACTTTTCACAGAGCCTTAGAGTGAGTAAATGGGGTTTGGAACAAGACCAAAGAACTTCCAAGAAGAATCTGAAGAGTCCTGAGTCACCAGAGGGATGAACCAAGACTCAGAGACCGAGTTACAGACAACTAAATCAAAACCAGTCATGTAGCCATGAGGCTAAGCTTCCGGTTGTTCAGCAAAGGACTTTTACCAGAAGGATCAAGTCCTCTTTCTTTGTCAGCCCAGATTCTATCCCTTCCCTTCTCCCGGTGTTAATCTCAAAGAAAAGACTCTGCACACCCTATCCTGATCTCCAGCTCAGCATCTTCTCAGCAGGGAACCCAACCAACCATGGCTGCCAACAGTTTCCTCAGAACAAGGACCAAACTGCTGACAGCTCAGTAATCAGCGGGTTCCACAGCTGTAACTGGGATAGCAATGAAAGGTTCAGTCATTTATTCACTCTGGTGCCATCTCCCAAAGACAAGTTCAGATTTCATTCTGATCCTAAGGGCTTAAGCTCCATCCAGATGGAAATTAAAATTATGTTTTCTTCAAGTACAGTGCCAAGCACACAGAGAACCCTATCTTGATTCATTCAAGGGCACAGAAGGTTAGGAAAGTTGGCCAAGACTACTCATGTCTCAGAATCAATGGGAAAAAAAATATATATATATATATTCTCCGGATCATTTTCCTTATCAGAAATGGAATGAAGGAAGCTTCTGTGGTGCAGTTGGTAAGAATAAAAGCATTAACTAACATGGCTTATAGGGCCTCAGAGAGCATGTACTTAACATTTTCAGGGCAGAGCAATTAACTGGGGGAATTAAAAGAAAAAACTTCTGAAGCACCCTCAGAAAGTACCCTCAAAATATTTGATAGACCTGGTTTCAATGTGGAAGCATCAGAAATATTTATATCTTCTTTTTTCTTTTCTTTTCTTTTTTTTTTTTTTTGGAGGGGTGAGGTGGTTTTTGAGAAAGAGTTTCTTTGTGTAACAGTCCTGGATGTCCTGGAATTTGCTCTGTAGACCACTGGTGCTGTAGAACAATCTTTTTGTACACTGTGTGTAAAGGGAAGCTTTTTCCTTAAGAGAAGCCTTCCCGCTAGCCTGGTTCCAGAGCCGCATCAGTCCCAAATAATCACACAGGAGGCTATATTAATTATGAAGCTGTTGGCCTTGCTTGTTTCTTACTGGCTAGCTCTGACTTAAGTAATTACCCCATAATTGTTAATCTAAGTATTTCTCTTACCGGAGAACTTTCCGAGCTTCCTACCCCATGGCGTTACATCTTGACTTTCTGTGTTTCTCCTACCCAGAGTCCTCCTGGACTCCTAGTCCCACCTATCTAACTTCCCTATTGGCCAACAGTACTTTATTGACATAATCACAGGACTTCCCCAACAACTGTGAATATTTGTTGCTCTCATTGGTTTAATAAGGGGCTAAATGGCCAATAGCTAGGCATGGGATGAAGAAGCATGGATTCACCAACCAGATACAGGAAGCAAGACATGAGTATGCAGTGCTGAAAACACGTACCACCATGTAGTAGAGTGTAGATAAGAAATATGCGTTAGTTAGTAACAAACCTAAGCTATTGGCTGAATATAATTAATAATAAGTCTCCCTGTCATTACTGGGGAGCCTGCAGTCCTAAAGAAAACTCCACCTACAGGCTGGCCTCAAATCACAGACATCCACCTGCCTCTGCCTCAAAAAAGCCGGGATTAAAGGCATTCACCACCACTGCCTGACTGTGTTTATATCTTTCTAAGTATTTCTAATTTTGAAAAGTCTTACTATTGTGTGTATACGACATTGGAGAGATTGCCATGACCGGTATGGGTGTGGAGGTCAGAGGACTCCTGTGTGGACTCAGGTCTCCCTTTCCACCTTTATGTGGGTTCCACGGATTAAACCCATGTTGTCAGACTTGCATGTGAAGTGCCTTTACCTGTGAGCCATCTTCCCAGGGGTTTCTAAAGTGTGCTAAAAACAAAGGATCCTTCATTCCCAAGGAAACTGAGATCTACAGATGATAGACATGACATCATCAGGAACAAAGATGAGACTTAGTCCTCAAAGGAAACCTCCCAACTCCTTCCAGGTCACTGATGCTGTACCAACCACATGCTGTGTGAGGAGTGTGTCTACATGGTCTCTAACATGAGATATTTTAATTAAAAGTTTCCAAGCAGGACTTGGTCCTGCTTACTGTGAAAACTGATGTAAAAACTTAGAAGATTGTAAAGGTCACATGGCATGTTTACCTTCCTATTTTAGTAAGGGCCTAAGAACCTACCCTCCCCTCTCCTGTGCTTAGCAGGAGTAGGAGGTCAAAACTGTATTTGATGCATGAACAAACGGTAGTTTTTCATAGCTCTACAGTGACATCATTGGATGGGGTTTCCTAGGGACAGGGATTGACCACTCTGCAGTTGTGCAGAGTGGAGGGTGGACAATAGGAAAACAGACAGGAAAGGCTGTCAGAAATCCCATGGTAAAGCATAGCTGAGCTGTCCAGGAGGAAACGTGTGGTTTCCTTAATTGTACCCATTCACACTTTCAAACTTTGAAACAAGTCATGTAATCGACATCAGGGACACCCAGCTCATATTTGGAGTTGTTTTGGACAATCTCACACATGACTGGACTCTCTCCCTCTGCCCTGTACCTTTGGGAAGAGAACGATGTAGGTAAATAGAGGAAGCCACCAAGAATTAAAGTGGGTGTTCTTCAGGAGTGTGCTCAAGCAATGCCTTCAATGGCAGGATTCTTAAACTGAATTTATTGGGACTCCTCTCAATACCACAGTGGGACCAGAGGGAATGGTGAATTTCTGAACTTGATAGAAGAGAACTCAGCCTTCATCAGATTCTCCCGTCATTGGCCATAGGGCCTCCTTCTCTTATGCTCTGTAATACTCAAGTGCAGCTCCTCTAAGTTCATAATTATTTACTAGGAGATAGGGGTGAGAGAGAAGGCACAAGACATAGAGCCAACCCCATGCAGGGCTTCATGGAGTCAGTGCAGTGGTTCTCAACCTTCCTAATGCTGTGACCCTTTTATGCAGTTCCTCATGTGGTGACCTCACCCCAACCATAAAATTATTGCCATTGCTCTGAAATTTTGCTATTGTTATAAATTTTAATGTAAAATCTGTGCTTTCTGATGGTCTTTGGGGGGGTCACAAGCCACAGGTTGAGAACTGTTGACTTAGCGGCGTCCAGCATAGACAAGGACTGACCTCACCAAGACCTCTGTAGTACAGTCAATGCACCCAAATGCACCCTGAATGGCCTAGAGGTTTACCAGCAGAGACAAGGCTCTCAGTGTTAGCTTTTACTGTCACCACTCCATGTCAAATTATTTATTGTTACTTTTCCTCAGACAGCAATCGTATGAGGTCAAAGAGGTCCCCTAACACAGAGATAAGGACACTGAATCTCGGAGAGATTGAAACACTAAGCCAAAATCCTAAAGGTCCTATGTAATTTCCCAACTTGGACTCCTGCTTTCCTGTGGCCTGAATTGCTGGCCAGGCTTTCAGTGGGAGGCAGCTTCTCTGCCCACCCCTCAGGATTCCACATGTGAAGCTCAGGACCTGCCCTCTCCCTGACCCTGTCCATCAGCATAGGCAAAGAGCACTGCAGATGAAGCTTTTCATGCCAAGGCGTAATCTACTTGCTTACATAATTTAGCCCAAATCGCGCCTCTAAAATTCCGCAGTGGATGCCAGTTTCTGTCCCAAGATAAGGAGTGTTAAATGAGGAATCTCCAGGGAACATGCCCTCCCGTTTTGGTGCAGACAAGCCACTGCCAGAAAGGACGACATTTTCTCCAGTAGTCACAGGACAGAAGAGTGGGGATGCTCAAAAACAAGGCAAATGTTCTGGTTTCAGAATCCATGTTGAAATCTGCAGCTACCTATTAGCAACAAAACAAAACAAAGTAACAAAAAGAAATGCTTTCCCCCAATAAAATTGTGGCAACTGCATGCACCAAGGACTCCCCAGGCACATTCTATATCTTGTCTCCATACTTCAAAGTGACCAAGCAACCAGGAGAGACGTCGCTGTTTGAGAAGCTGAGCATGTCCCAGTTCACACAGACAGTAACAGCAGACCCAGGACTTGAACCCAGGCCTGATGACAGCATCAGTGCTCTTAACCACATCCCTGGCTACACAGTCACGGTGGTTTCTGGCACCCACATCATATCACCTCTTGGTTTTCCATGTGCAGAAAAAGCTGGCCTGGAAATTGGTCAGCCTCTTGGCAGAGGAACCATGGAAGGGGACAGGTGGACTCAACAAACTCCTGATGCCTGGCTGACTGCCACTGGATACCTCTGCCACACTAACCAGATCCCCTGATTTCCAAGGCCCCTCTTTTCTCTCCTCATAGTCAATCTCCACACTGCAGGCATCTGAAAGAGAATGGGAACCAAGGCTCAGGAGTGCCGCCAATGTTATTTACACAAATCTGAGAAGAATAGACCATTGCCCTTTCTCAGACTCCTAGCTTGGTTGTATGCAGAGTTGATGGCTACCACCATCTGCTGCTTCCCTTCTCTCTGTTGGTGCCTACTCGGTTCCCTTTCTGTCTGCAGTTCTCTTGCCTGCTCTGAAGGGCCAGCCTGGGGTGTTCAGATCCTGGATACTTTCTCCTCTCCTTCTGACTCTGGGTACAGGATCTGTCTCTCCTGGGACCCTGTGCATCAGGAAGAGCTCTCAGCAGAGCCGCCCCCCCGCCCCCCCGCTGGGATACTTATAGCAGTGTCCCGCCCTCCTCCAGGGGTGTGACCCGGAATCTCAGATAGGAGGACTGACTGTGAACAATACCCAGCCGCCTGCTGATCTTTCTTTGTTGTAACTTCCCTGTGCCCCAGCAGAGCATTGCCGCGAGGGGCCCTGGGGTGCTCCACACCTGGCCTCCCCTCAAGCTGGACGCAGCAAGAACCATGAATGCCTCCTTGTCCTTCTATCGCTGCCAGGCATCTCGCTGGGTGGAAAAGGGCTCCTCGGCGACAATGGGCGGCTTGCTCTTCAGTGCTGGACTGCTGGGCAACCTGCTGGCACTGGTGCTGCTGGCACGATCTGGCCTGGGGTCCTGCCGGCCGCGGCCACAGCGCCCTCTACCCTCGGTCTTCTACGTGCTAGTGTGCGGCTTGACGGTCACAGACTTGCTGGGCAAGTGTCTAATCAGCCCGGTGGTTCTGGCTGCCTATGCGCAAAACCGGAGCCTACAGGAACTGCTGCCTGCCGGGAGCAGTAAGTTATGTCAAGCCTTCGCCTTCATTATGTCCTTCTTTGGACTAGCCTCGACGTTACAGCTGCTGGCTATGGCGCTGGAGTGCTGGCTGTCTCTGGGACATCCCTTCTTCTACCAAAGGCACATTACCCTGCGCAGGGGAGTGCTGGTGGCTCCTATTGTGGGAGCCTTCTGCTTGGCTTTCTGTGCACTCCCCTTCGCTGGCTTTGGGAAGTTCGTGCAGTACTGCCCAGGCACCTGGTGCTTCATCCAGATGGTCCATGAGAAGCGCTCACTGTCGGTTCTCGGCTTCTCTGTGCTCTACTCCAGCCTCATGGCGCTGCTGGTCCTGGCTACCGTGCTCTGCAACCTGGGTGCCATGCACAACCTCTATACCATGCACAGGCGCCTGAGGCGCCACCCTCGCTGCTGCCTCAGGGACTACTCCCAGACAGGCTCAGGTCACAGGCAAGAGTCCCTGCATCCCCTGGAGGAGCTGGACCACCTCCTGCTGCTGGCTCTGATGACAGTGCTCTTCACTGTGTGTTCCCTGCCTTTTATTGTGAGTTGCTGGGCACCAAAGTTGGAAAACTGAGCGCCTCGGGCTCGGCCCAGTGGGAAGTTGGAAGAGGGAGGGATGCTGCTCTCCCATTCTGGCTGGGGATGGGTAGGGGTGGGGGATTGATTCTGTGCTCAACACTCCAGGAGAGCAAATTCCTTCCCAGCCCTAAGGTATGACCTCATTTGTAGAGGGAGAAGAGGGAATGTTGGACAAAAGGTTAGAGAGACTCAGTACAACATTCTCCGACTGCCAGATGCCCCCTCCTCTCTGCTCAGGTCTGTGAGTTCTCTAGTCATCTGTGTGCCAAGACCTTACTCCTCTACTCCCCGACCCCCGCACCAGCGATGTATTTTATTTTGTTAGATCTGCCTTTTAATTCAGAGGTGTTGGAAACGGACTTGTCTGGGAGCTCCTCTCTGGATTTTGGCATAGAGAAGGAAAGGGGTTAGTTCATCCAGAGTGGCTTACAGAAATGAGCAATAAACACAGATTTAGTTCTGAAAACTCTAGGTTTGTGCCTGCAGCTGCGCTGCCCTTGAGGGGGGCATGGTGAAAGCAGAGGGGGAGGGGTTACAGGTGGCAGGTTGTGCCCTCATCTGTCCTGAGGGTTTAGTTTCAATCTTGGCCAATGAGATGGCAAAGAATCTCATTAACTTGGGTTCCAAATTACAACAAGAAGATGGCAGAGGCTGAATGAAGGAGCTGCTCCAGGTGTAGCATTTAAACAACCTCACTAAGTTGGCAGTTCCCAAACTGAAATGAATATTTGTAATCAGTTTAGAGCCCCAATTAAACTAAGCACTATTCAATTTTTTAAAAAGAATCAAATTCCGCCTGGCAGTGGTGGTGCACGCCTTTTATCCCAGCACTTGGGAGGCAGAGGCAGGCGGATCTCTGTGAGTTCGAGGCCTGGCAGGACCAATACCCTCCAAAACAATACAGAGAAAGCCTGTCTCGTAAAAACAAACAAACAAACAAACAAAGAATCAAATTCTTCCTATTAGAACTGTACTTAAAAGTTGCACCCAGTTATTGTTATTGCGTCTTTAATTTCTTAGTTCACATAACAGCTCATGACCATCTGGGGACCCCTCTTCTGGCTCCAGAAGTCCTAGGCACACGTGTGGTACACGGACATACATGCAGACAAAACACCCATAGACATAAAATAATAAATAATAGTTGTGGGGGTATGTGTGTTTTCTGGTTATATTAGTGTCTGCTGAACATTCATTATTTGTTCCCTTGGACTAGAAAACCTGAAGCATTTACTTTACAGCCCTTAACCAAAAAGCTCCAGATCCGTTGGAGCTTACCTGTGCTCTGATGAAAGCAAGCCGTGGCTAGGTCCATGGAAATCTGAAGCAGCTTCTGGATGCTTTAATGTGATTAAATCAGGAAACTGTGAACAATGGAACAAACACAGCCCTTGGACACATCTCTAAGGAGAGCCATGTTATCTTATGGACCTGTGAGAATTGAAGGAGCCAAGATACTTGAAACCAATTTGATAAAACAATTTATAAAGTCCTGGATAAGTGCAAGCCAGACAGCATTCCTCACAGGAGCCATCATTTCCTAGAAGGACGAAGGGATCTCTCCATGATTGTCGTTCTGGGTCAAGTTTAGCACTCAGTGACTGTGGTAGTGGATTATTTGCTGTCTGACCTCATCTGGAGCTGTGTAGGATTGACAAAGGCTAAAAATCACAACACTGAGATTTCATCTCTCTGTGTGTCATGTGTGTGCACACACCTATATGAGCACAGGCATGTGCTTTTCGTGATGCACACGAGGAAGCAGCCTCAGACATTGATCCTCACCTGACACTTTGATTGACAAGTGACTCTTTGTTTGCTGGTATGTGCCAGACCCGCTGGCCAGCAGCCTCCTATCTTGCTGTGTTTCTGTTGCTGCGATAAACACCATGGCCAAAAGCAACTCAGGGAGGAAAGGGCTGATTTCAGCTTGCAGGTCCACATCAGAGACTAGTGGAAAAGCCAGGGCAGGATGCCAGCAGGAACCTGGAGACACAAACTGAACCAGACACCATGGAGGACACTGCTTACTGGGCTTTCCCTCCATGGCTTCTCAGTCAGCTCTCTTATATACCTGCCCACAGGTGGCACCACACACAATGGGGTGAGCCCTCCCCTGTCAACCACTAGTTAACAAATGCCCCCACGGGCGGGCGAGCCTACAGCCCTGAGGCATTTTCTCAGTTGAGGTTCCTCTTCTCAGATGACCCTAACTTCTGTCATGTTGACAAAACCCAACCAGGACATTATGTGAGTAGTGGGATCGCAGATGTGCCTTGATATGAGCTTTATGGACTCTAGAGATTCAAACTTTGATCCCCAAGCTTTCACAGCAGGGGTTTTACCCGCTGAGCCATTCCCCCAGCCCACAGTGAGCATTCTTGAGCAGAATCCCAAATGCTTCACAGGCTAAAATGTTTTGAGCATGAATGTCCTGCCATAAGTGGAAAATTCCCACACATGATTTCAAGTGAAAGGCTGGAGTACAGACAGGGTGCCTGTGTCAGACCACAGGTGTGTAAGACATGCATCTCAGGACAGAGGTGCCTGTGGAGGGCTGCATTCTACACCAGTGTCTTGATGGGTGCACATATTACACATTCTGAGGGAAAACAAAAACCTATCTAGTCCCAAACAATTTGGAATAGATGTGTGTGTGTGTGTGTGTGTGTGTGTGTGTGTTCATGCACATGTCACAGAACCCAATGCCTAGCTTCACTAACTGCTATCAGTATTGTTATTAATTGTGGGTCTCATTTATTGTTATTGCAAATTAATCAGCAAGTATGATCGCCTCAGGAGACGGTGTGCTATCCTAGAAGCAGTTCTCAAACTTTTTATGGTCTAGGGACTTCTTAATACTCTTAAGAATTACAAAGGACCCATTCAACCTGTATTTAAATGAATAGTGTCTGAATCTGTATCAATCACATGCAGTAAACTTAAGAAGCTTATAAAATGTAGTTGTATGGTATTGCCAGTAACGTGAGGGCCTGAGTTTGAATCCCAGCACAAATGTAAAAAGCCACCAAGCTGGCAACAGAAGCATCTTCTCAATGACCCCTAACCTCATCGGAGGGCACTCTTTCAAATGAATGCTCTTTTTATATTTGAAAATATTTTTATGTTTTAATTATGTATATATGGTTAGGGGCTGTGCCTGTGATGCCTGCAGAAGCCAGAAGAGGGCACTGGAGTTACTGGCAATTGTAGGCTATCCCACATAGGTGCTGGAAACAGACTTGGGCTCTCTGAAAGAGCAATACTCTTAGCTACTGAGCCTTCTCTCCAAACTCTATGTGGATGTTCTTAATGTAAATTGAGCCAACTGAAAATTCCCAGTTGTAGAATAATTTACTTGTAATAACAGCTGCAAAGGCTTGAATATGCAGATAAATAGACTAAAGGTTTATCTCAATGACAGAGTATTGGCCGAGGACTTGTATGAAGTCCTGTGTTCAATCCCCAGCTTTGAAGAAAAAACTAAGTAAAATTAAAGATAACATAGTAGAATTGCCATAGATAAGTACTGCATAGAAAGAAAATAGCTTGGTGTGCAAGATGGCCCAGCAGGTAAAGGTATTTGCTGCCAAGCCTGCTGGTGTCAGTTCTATTCCCAGAAAACACATGATGGAAGGAGAGAACCAACCCCCACAAGTTATCCTCTGATTTTTCACATGTGTGCTATGGTGTCACAACCCTAAACACACAAAGTAATAAAATATATTTTAATTAAAAAGGATAAAATGTTTTAATTATACACGTATCATTCCATTACCAAACATTCTTGCATTGGTTGGAATTACATTTCACCTCTTCTCTGAGGAGAAAATTAACAAATATAAAACACATCAATGAAATATATCTGGTACCTACCTCATCTAACACACTCTGTAACTCAGTGAGATACCAAATGAGAACATCCCAGTGCTGGAATAAGATGTAAGGGAAGGGTAATAACTAAGGCTAAAGAACAGTGTAGCAGAGGAAATGGGCAACTCCTAGTTGAAAAAATAATTTGCAAGCTAATTATCCAGCATTTATTATATACCAGAGCCTGTTCCTGCAGATTTCTTCACACTGTCTCATTCTATCTTTGCAAGTATCCTGGAAAGCTGGCACAGTGACCATTTTTGTAAAAATAAGAAAGCAACATCTTCCCTGAAGCCACACATCTGAAGAGAGGATTCCAACCTGGAACCTTAGACCTTTAGCCCATGTCTCAAAGAGGTTCCTAAAAGGGGTAATATTTGAAGTCAGTTTTAAGAACTGTTTGGCTATTTAATCCATTTCCAGTCTTGTAAAATGGAGATAATGACTGTCTTTACTCAGAAGACTTTTCTAAAGAGAAAATGAAAATTTCAAAAAGTCTTAGAATAATGCCTGGGAGTTGAAGGTTCTATGTGGACATCAGCCATTATTACTGCTGTTGGCATTATGAAGCAAGGATGAGGAGAAAGGGTGTCCATTTATCAATAACAGAGGAACCTGTGTAAACATCTTCCAAATGCACTGGACTGAAATAGCCAAGACTACTGCAATGTTGTAGAGAAGGGAGTCAACATAAGGAGACTGATTCTAGGAATGTGCATCTTCTCGAAGAGATGCTTCTGGGTGGCCTCGAGTACTCTTAGGCACAGTTTCCCCTACCAATAATGGATTTATGTAGTTTCTGTTCCATTAGGGTCAGTTTGTTTCATAATAGATTTAGAAACCCAGTAGGCATGGGAAGGGTGATACCAAAAGTAAAGGTATCCAGCATCACTATGGTGTTCTGAGGTTGTGCTGATCTAGGCAGCAGTGTGACCTGAATGACAGGGAGTCATGACCTGAGGCACTTGGCAGAGCTCTGAGGAAACTACAGAAACCCATGGTGAGATCAGGGCATAAGAGGCAGCTGGACACAGGTAAATAGGCATCTATTTTGGGGTAGCCCCTGCCAGCATCTTACATAGAATCTATCTTAATAAAAGGAACAATTTACAGCCAGGTAATGGTGATACACAAGTTTAATACCAGCATTTGGGAGGCAGAGACAAGTGGATCTCTGTGAGTTCTAGGCCAGACTGGTCTACAAAGAGTTCCAAGACAACCAGAGCTGTTACACAGAGAAACCCTGTCTCAAAAAAACCAATTTTCATGAACAATTTAAAGGAAGAATTTACATGTGGTAACTATTTCTTTCATCAAGTCACTTTGTGTGTTTTTATCCTCATAGTTCCTGTCTTTTTACTTCCATTCAAAGCTCCATCTGTTGGTGTGTCCCTAGGTGTGGCAGTTACTTCTAATAGTAAGAGTGGACAGAAAGTAGGCAGCTGAATAAAGTGTGCATGTAAGGACACTAGTTAAAGTGTCTCTGTGTGAAGCCTGGTGCTGTCTTCATTATCTGGCAGCGTCCTGGAAACCTGAGACCAGGATGGGGAACAGCCTTCAGGGAGCGAGTCAGATGGGTCTCCCAGCTGTAACTCAGTTTCCCCACTTTCACAGATCCTCATCCACATCCACCAGCCACAGAGTGAGAACTCCAGGCTAAGCAGTGGAATTCATTCCCTCCATCTGCCTTCTAAGTCCTCACCTGTGTAATGTTTTGGGTTTTCTTTGTATTTTCCCCCACAGTATCGTGCTTACTATGGAGCCTTCAAACGTGTTACCACAACTGAAGGAGACTCGGGAGATCTCCAGGCCTTGCGGTTTCTGTCTGTGATTTCAATCGTGGACCCCTGGATTTTCATCATTTTCAGGACGCCAGTATTCCGGATGTTATTTCACAAGATCTTCATAAGACCTCTGGTTTTCAGAAACTGGCACAGCCATTCCTACCAATCTAAAACGGAATCCACTTTGTGAGACCTGAGTGCTCTGGTAAGCTGAAAATGTACCACACACTCAAAGAACCACGATTAGAAAATCCCTACAATACAATCTTTAAAGATTACATCCTCTGGGAGTGAAGAGATGGCTTGGCACTTAAGAGCATGCACTGCTCTTCCAGGAACCTGGGTTTGAGTCTCAGCGCCCATTCAGGTGGTCCACAGCTGTCTGTAACTCCAGCTCTAGGGGAGTAGATGACTCAGTCCTCCATGGGCACCTGCAACTCATGTGTACAAAACCGCACACAGACACACTTGAAAATAATAAAAGTAGATTTCAAAATATCTCCCATAACTAAAGCATGTATCTGATTTAACAATAGGTTGTCAATCTGTATCCATAAATCATTTTGGTCCAGTTTAAAATATCATGCTATTGACAGCAACTAAAATGTGCATGTTGTAAACACTGTTAAAAGCATTATAGCAGCCGGGCGGTGGTGGCGCACGACGTTAATCCCAGCACTCGGGAGGCAGAGGCAGGCAGGTCTCTGAGTTCGAGGCTGGGCTGGACCCACAACCTCCAAAACAATACAGAGGAACCCTGTCTCGTAAAAACAAAACAAAAAAGCATTATAGCAATGATATTAATTGTCCCAACATTTATACCTGGTGGCCCTAAATTTTAGAGCAGTCTTGAGAACTGTGGATTTTTACTTAAATATGGTAGAAATACCATTGTCTGTTTATAAATTTTATGGTGGGTATTCTTAAACAAGCCTACAACTGCTCACAATATGTTTTGTCGTGTTTTAGTAAAACCTAACTTATTTTGTAGCATAATTGCTCCAGTTTTTTTGTTGTTTGTTTGGGGGTTTGTTTGTTTTGTCAAATGGGCTAAGAATAATCTAATTTATAGATATTGTTCAGAGAAGTGAATTGGGAAACCAGTCGAGGTCAGGCATCTGGGGAGACCATGTCAGGGAGCTCACTGGCCTCGGGTGAAGATGTACAACTCCCGTGTGGTATACATGAGGCATGTTGTATCTAGGACCCACAACTCAAAATGGAACAAAGAAAATTGTGGTGTTTGGAAGTCTGGGCTCTTGCAGATGGAGGCAGCAATGTCAGTGGGAATCAGTAATGTGGGTATTGATTCTAAAACTATCAATTCATGGAGCCTCACTTATTACATTGATGAATTCTTTGGAGAAAAGGGTTTGTTTCTTGGAAAAACACTGGAGTGTGACTTACCACATAGCTGTATTATTTACGATTTCAGCTGTGTGAACTCACAGGGCATTTAGCACAGGAAGAGGCCCACCCAGGACTTAGCCCCTGTGGAGGGTGATGGCACTGGCCTTCACACCTGCCCATTGCAGTTTCCTTCACTATGAAATTCCCTGTGAGGAGTGCTTGCAGAATCAGAGTGTGGCTCAGGACGACACTTGGAGACTTTAATTACACCTGCGTTTTCACAGCTCAGCAACACTGTGCCCAAAAGAGAAAGGGGAGGCCCTTGCAGGGGGACAGAAAGTTCTAGTTCCTCCTCACAGCAAGAGCTTTCACTATTGAAATCAACAGATGGGAACACGAGAGACTTCTCTAGTCCCTGTGCACCCTAACCACTCAGATTTTGAGATGGTCTCAAGGCCTCCACCCGGAGTGCCTTCCAAAAACAAGAAGAGCTAACTTCTGTTTCAATAGAAAACCCACTTTTCTCTCCTCTGGTTTTTCTGAGCTCTCAGAGATGGTAGTGTGTGTGTGTGTGTGTGTGTGTGTGTGTGTGTGTGTATTTGACACATTATATATATATACATATTTTATGACAAAACTGTGAAAAGGCCAAATTAGGGATATAGGAAGTATAATTTGAGGGTATAACTCAATGAGAAACACATTTGGTTTTGGTTTGGCTTTCATTTCTATGTTAAATATTAATGAGGCCTTATTTTTCCTTTTCCTGAGGAAGTACATCTTTTTTGTGTCCTACTTTTAGAAGGTATGCTAGGGCAATTGTCCAGATAATTTAATAATGCTCCAGATGAATAAATAAATGTAATTTTATAATATTTTGTGGAGGAAATTGTTTCTTGAGATAAAAGATAAACATCTGATTTTTTATGAGCAAACAATTGCCAGCAATATTTCAATTTCTAGCCCTGCAAGTGTGAATTTTTCTAAGTCCTACGGCACTTACATTACCTTAAGAAAAATTTCCCAAGCTCATCCAAGAGTTTATCGCTCCTGCTGCTTTTCATGAAATGCTGACAAACTGCTGTGATAAAACCCATGTCCAGGTGCTGCACAGGGACCCTCCCTAATTTATCATTAATTCAGTAAATCATCGGTGCAACAGTAAATCTTCGACACAGGTTTTGTGCCTAGGGAATGGTCAGGTACTAGTTGCTAATTGCTCATTGCCCACTGGAGGGAGACAAGACTGTAAAGGTTGTAACACCACTGGCAACTCTCGGTAGTAAATGTTTACATGCAGTGCCAAGACATCCCCAGGAGGGCCAAACATGGGCCTGTCCAAAGAACTTCACAGGGAGCAGATGTTTCATTAAAACACTGGAAATAGGTAGACATGTCAACCTCAACTGAAAACTGAAAAGGACACTCAAAGGCAGTCCACAGAAGAGAGAATGCATAGAGTCCAGAAATGTAGAAAATCATTCAGCCTCACCAAAGAAATGCACAAATGTGAATTAAATGATGGAGGACTAAACAGAAAACACTGTGACTTGCAAAATTCAGAAGGTTATTGCAGTGTAAATATTCACAAACCTCTGGTGAGTATGTGAGTTTCTACATACCTTTCTTGGTAGGAGCCTTAGCAAGTGACAGGAGTCTGAGAAGGCCTGGGGTACCAGTATTTCCACTCTTGAATTTTGCTCCAAAAGAAGAAATAGAGATACTGCCAGAACTATATTTTTTAAAATTGTAGGCTTAGTTTAAGTAGCAAAAACAAAGAAAAGAAAGAAACTACAAGAATAAAGTCTAAACAAACAAAACTTCAAATATACCTTGATTTACATATAATATATTCACTAAACATAGAACTTTTTAAAAAGTTTTTTCAACTAACATAAACACTAAAGAGAAAACTTATCATGTAACACTAAGTGATAAAATCAGGATACAAACTACTTTAAGATGTGACCAATAAATATGTACACAAAAATATCTTGCAAAAATGAATCAAAGAAAAGCATGCTTTTGTCCACTGATAATTTCCTGTGTTTTCCAAAATTTGAGACAATAAATATTTATTTTCTTTTTCTTTTTTTGGTTTTTGGAGACAGGGTTAATCTGTGTAACAGACAACAATAAGTATCCCTTCTACATGAAAGTATTTTTGAAAAGATTCTAGAACGGGACTGAGAAAACAAGAGGAGAGGCACCAAGGCCAAGTTTTGGGTCTGAAGGACAGAAATGTAGAAGAATGCAGGCACAAACAAGGGCAGCCTGTCCAGGCTTAGTAGCTCCATTTGGAAGGAGTGTGGGACTTAAGACCAAAGCTTGCAGGAGAAGAGGCTGAAAGAGTGGTAGGTTTCTCAACGTGAGGTAGTGGGCAGGTCAGTTGGAGGGGTTGGAGTTCTGGGAGGCTCTGCCTGCTAGTAACTGGAGGCTTTGGAGTGAGGGCAAGTAGTCTGGTGGTGGTGAGGGTCACACAGGAGAGTGAACTGTGACTGTGGCAGGCAGGGACACCAGAGAACATGAAGATGGTTGTGCCTGGCCTGGGGCAGCTCTCTGTACCAGTCCCTGTACTGGACCCTAGCTCCCAGCTAAGGATGATGAATTTCAAAACTGCCTGGCCCTGGGCTCCCCTACTGTACGTCCCACTGAATTACAGGAAGGGGTAGTTTATGTTTTGTTTTTTTCTGTATGTTTTGTGTTTTGGTTTTGATTTTGGTTTTTCACTTGAAGAGAGACACAAAGACTCTGTATGTGCAGGCCCAGAGAAGCCTGACCTTCAAATGTGAACAAAGTTAATGCTAGGCACAGCAGAATTCAAGTGCTTAAGGTTGAGTTGTTCAAAGTCACTATTTGGCTATAGGATAGACTCAGGAGTGAATGCATCACTGCAAGGTGTTTTTTTAACAAGCAGTGTGGCCATCAATACAAAAGGAAGAGCATAGAAGCATGAGAGATCAAAGTCTTGCTACCATCACACATGTCAGGAAGAGGCAGGCAAGATGGAACTGGATTCAGACAGCGAGGAGAGAGGAAATTACTTCCCAGTGCTGAGGAGGTGGAGCTCATGGGATCCCACTGTGGCTCGAGATATCCACCATGTGACTCCTCAGGGATCCCACCATGGGGCTGGGTTTGTGTCCTTTCGGGTCCCTTGCAGTTCACAACTTTCTGCTTCTGAGTCTCAGTGCTCCCATAAACCATCCGGGAAAGGAGAAGCTCTCTGAGCCCAGTGTTTTCTCTTCCCCTACATTCCCAGTTTTCCTAGATAATAAGTTACAGTTCCTGATTGAGGTTATGACGGGTTTTAATACACACTACCCATCCAGCTTAAGAAAAAACTATTTGTCTTTCTTGCTTCTCTGTTGCTGTGATTAAATACTCTTACACAAGCAACATTTAAGGAAGAAAGGTGTACTTTGTTTTATAGCTGCAAGGCACTCCATCAAGGAAAGTCAAGACAGCAGGAGTTTGAGAGCTGGTTGAACTGTGACTGCAGTCAGGGAGCAGATGATGCTAATACTCAGGTCACTTCCCCCATCGTATCCAGTACAGTATGCCAGTCACTCATAATGGGTGGATCTCCCCACCTCAACTAAATCAAAACAGTCCCTCACAGGCATGACCAGAGGTTAACCTAACCTAGTAATGCTTTATATAATAGTTCTAATAAACTAATAATCCTCCATGGGTGTTCCTAGGGGCATGTCTCCTAGGCAATTTCGGGTGCTGTCAAGTTGACATTAACCACCATGCTAACTATGAAGGCTATTCATTTAGTCACAATGCCTTTCTTTGCTCAGATGAAGCAAAGCTAAGTGAGGTCTGGCAAATGGGGTTTCCTCTCCCTGCCTTTCACAATCACCTGACTTAGTGAAGGGCAGCATCAGGTCTCATCTGTTACTGACAAAGGGGGAACATTCCAGTCTTCGAGACAACTGAGGATTCAGAAATCAGTCTAATCTTGGAAATCATCACAATGGATGTGTCTAGAATTTATCATGCTTCCTGACAAAGAATGTGCAAACTCAAAAGACTTGATTTTTGTTGTTTTTTTCTATTACTGGAATGTTAAAACTATAAGGATAATCAAGCATCATTGAGAAAAACAAGAAATAGTTTTTCAGCCAAGCTCATAAAGTACCTTGATGGTTTCATACTTAGGAAGCACTGAGAACCTAATTGGAAATATGACACAAAGTCACACAGCCCTCTTACCAGGTGCTGCCATTTTGAGCTGTCTTACCTACTTTTCTGTTGCTGTAATAATATAGGGGACCAAGGCAACTTATGAACCTGAGTGTTTAATTTAGGGCTTACAGTTCCAGAGGGTTAGAACAAGAACTTGAGGAAGGAACAGCTGAGCATTCCCATCTTGGTCTAGAAGTAGAAGACAGAGAGAGTTAACTGGAAGTGGCTAGAGTCTTTGAATCCTCAAAACCACTCCCAAGACACACTTCCTCTACCAAGCCACACCTGCTAATCCTTCCTAAGCAGTTCTACCAACTGGGGACCAAGTATTCATACACGTGAGCTTATGAGCTATCTCATTCAAAACACTATTAGGATATTGTTTGAAAACAACAAAGCCCCAAATCATAGATTATTACACTTACGACTGTACTGAAAAGACACCCAGGAAAACAATGAAGCCAGTAGCTTGCTTCCGTCAATTTAGTATCAGTGCAACAGACCACCAGACCTTAGCACAACTGATGTCATGACGGAAGAACCATTCAGGCTTTGAATCCAAATAGGTAGCAACACCTGCTAAAATGAGAATAAAGACATAACCTATCAAAGTCCCGGACTCTGGGAAAGTCCCTAGGTGTACAAACCTTGCTTTTTGGCTTCTGTAATTGTGCTTCTGGCTAACAATTCTTGCTAATAAGGTGTGTCAACCCAGAATGTGATTTTTGTTCTTAAATGTCCACTTTGAGAAAATCTCATGTGACACTGGGATTCCAAACACCCAGGATCATTGCTGGCCAGCTAATAAAGACTTTTTATGGGTTTGAACCCATGTCCAAGTAGTCTTCTCTGGCATATACCTCACATTTCTGGAGACCCCAGTGAGATTGCCAAGACCAGACTTAGAGAAACTGAAGGTCTGGAACCCCTTGGAATGGGAATGTGATAGTCTAGGAGCTTCTGGAATAGGCACATCTTGAGCCATTCCAGGACCCTGGGATTCCCTCTAATGGATAGCTTCCTAATGCGTCTGAGGAATCAGATACCTCTACCGCTATAGGGAGACAAAATTGAAAGTCACCTGGTCTGTCACCAGTAGAGATAAGTCTGTTGAGGCATTCTCTGTTTAGGACATACATGAGAGGCTGGTGTGGGAATCCAGGTCAAGGGTCTGGGTGAGACTTCACCAGATTGCTCTGGTCTGTGTGGTGGCCATCCCTGGTTGTTGTTACTGTGCACCTCTACATGTTTCTGTCAGTTCCTTTGATATAAGATGAAGGGAGAGTGAGCCCTCCTGGGGCTACAGCTGCTGCAGCCCCTGAGATGACACGCAACTTCTCAGAGACGCATGGTCCAGTGAGCCACCCATGCAGCACTCCCCTTCCATCTGTACACTCCACCCCCACCCCACCCCCACTTCAGGCATCAGCTGTGGCTGTAGGGAGTTGCTGCCGTGTTTTGTGGAGGGGAATGGATACAATGACTATTTCTGTGAAATCGATTGACCGTCTTTGGAGTCAGGTGGTCCTTTGACAATTCGGGCAGAACATGGTGACTGGGAAAGCCCAGGAACACCAGCCAGTTTCTTGTGTTGACTGGTGACTATCTCTGGTGTGAGACCCCCAATCTCCCAGCTGAAGACCTGTGCACTCTTGTTGGACTGTTCAGATCACCCAGAGAAACTCCAAAACTCTGTGTCCTCTCAGGCCTGCTGGAGGACATTTACTTCTCCGTCTGCTCCCTGAGCACCAGTTTGAGACTCTAGCTGCTTGGTCGCTTGCCCCAAACTGTGTACTCCCCACCCCAACCTGATCTAAGCAGCCAGTCGTGCCTGGGATGGGGAAGTGGTTACACTCCTTCCTCTTTCGTGTTTATGTGACAATCTTTTCCAGCATTTTCCTTCTCGGGAGCTGTAAGGCTGGCTAACTCCCAGGACAGGATCAACCTCAGTAGGCTTACTGGGACCCTGCCTCACCACATGTGTGACATCAGAGCAAAGGGAGTCACAGTTTGTAAGCATGGGGGTGGTGGCTGCAGGGGTGGAGAGGGATGGTTCCCTGACTTCAGGCAGACAATCCAGCGTCCTCATACAGGTGTTGGCACCTTGCTGCTGAAGGGTGTTTAGGAAGCAAGGCTCTTTCCAGGCAGCAGGTGTGATTCCTCAGAGAGTGCAGGTCACACGCACACAGGTCCTCGCTTTCTTTACAAATAAGATGTTAAATGGGCTCTGGACTTTTTAGGGAAGCTTAGAATTGGGTCCCAGGAACAAAATACATGGAGAAACTGTGAAACCATGAAAATACATTTCTTAAAAATGCTTTTAGGTATTACACACAAACACAAATAACTTTACCTTAAAAATATCAAGCATCGCATCTGTAGCCTACTTTTAATTATGATTCCTTCTTCAAGCAACATTTGTCTTTGTTTACAAATCCAGCAGCAGGCGATAAAACCATGTCTCCTCCATTGCTTACAAGTGCATGGTACAAACGTGTATGTCTCAAACCTCACAACAGGTAGTTTAAGTTAAAATACATAGACTGTAAAACACATCGAATTTACCATTATTCCACAAGTGGAAAATCACAATTTTAAGAAAAGAATCACAAAAAACCTCAATAGAGCAGATATGTGAGATCTACTTAATGGACCAAGCCAACACCTTTTAATGAGTGACAGCCTATGCACGTGCCCTTGTCCAGAAAAGCAGAAGGCATTCTGCTACTTTGCACACTTGAATAGTTGCACTGGTCAGCATTATGATCTTGAAATATATTCCTTTGCTTTTGTCATTTTTGGAGACAGGGTTTCTCTGTGTAACCCTGTCTGTCCTGGAACTCAGAGATTTGACTGCCTCTGCGTCCACTGAATGCTGG
This sequence comes from Mesocricetus auratus, assembly GCF_017639785.1. NCBI lineage: Eukaryota > Metazoa > Chordata > Mammalia > Rodentia > Cricetidae > Mesocricetus > Mesocricetus auratus. Next base: position 6,889,782 of record NW_024429225.1, on the reverse strand, counting down.
TTTATAAGGCATGAGCCACCACCATACACACACACACACACACACACACACACACACACACACACACACACACACACACACATATATATGAGTATCTGTACACACACACACAGAGTTAACAAGCCAGGGACATGCCTTTAATCTCAGCATTGGGAGGCAGAGGAAGGAAGATGTTTCGGAGTTCCTCATCTACATTAACAGATTAACAGCTCCAGGAGAGCCAGAGTTACAGTGAGAACCTGTCTCAAAAAAAAAAAAAAAATCAAATTTAAAATCTAGTGCCACTTAAAATGTGCTATCCTGACAGCTTTGTTAATTACTTTCTACCTAGGTGGCTGGTATTGGTGTGGCTAACTCTCTAGCACAGGGAGCCCCATCACAGATACCCACACCGGACAGAACCAGTCCTCAGGTGGGTTCTATGGCTAGAAGTGTGCATGCAATCTTAGGCCCCATCCCCACTTTCGTTTCACTTGGCAGAATTCTGAAAATAAAGTGAGATTTGCTCCCCTAGGATCTGTCTTCCCCGAGGACACGGCTGTTCTCAGCAGCTCCTGCAGGCAGGCTCACACGTCTCTGGACACTGGGCCGATCAGAGGCTTGAGCTTGCATTTCAATCTCCAGAGCTTGCAATGCTGGCACTTGACAGAGCAGCTCTAAATCACTGAGGCCAGGAACACATGGCACTGGTTGTTTACAAGTGTAGGTAGCTGTTATGAAAATGAGGATCCTCTTACCAGAGATGGAGCAGATCTGTCTCCAATCTACACCAAGTTTCAAAAGCTGGTGTGTGTGTGTGTGTGTGTGTGTGTGTGTGTGTGTGTGTGTGTGTGTGTGTGTGTGTGTGTAAAGTCAGTGTTAGCTTGTGAAGTGCATCTTGATTTTTGTTTGTTTGGAGACAGGGTTTCTCTGTGTAGCTTTGGAGCCTGTCCTGGAACTTAGTATGTAGACCAGGCTGGCCTTGAACTCACAGAGATATACTTGCCTCTGCCTCTCATTAAAGACGAGCACTACCACTGCCTGGCAAAGACTTTATTTATTATGTATACAATGTTCTGCCTGCCTGCCTGCCTGACAGAACAGGGCACCAGATCTCATTACAGATGGTTGTGAGCCATCATGTGGTTGATGGGAATTGAACTCATGACATCTGGAAGAGCAATCAGTACTCTTAACCTCTGAGCCATCTTCCTAGTCCACAAGAAAACTGTTTTCTGGAACATTCTGTTGCCTTCCCTGTTACCCTCTACTGACAGCAAGATGAACAAATGAGGGAACTCTTGAATAAAGTGTACACTGTAAAACCTAAAATTTCAATGCCAGAGACATTATTCCTGCACACACCTCAACTGTTTTTGCCATATTTAAAAATTTTTATCAACCCATGTCAACAAATTCTGTAATTTGAACCAAACACTTATTGACAAGCTTTCTTTTTAGTAGACCAGTTCTGGCCCAGCAAGGTTTGTTCTGAAACCATTATTATTCTTTTCTTGGGTTAAAACAAAAATAGAAAACCCTTTCTGCATTATTTTCCTCATTTGGCTACCTTTTATTTTATTTTTGCTTTTCTTGATTCTAGCCTGAACCTAGAAATACTCTACCCTGAGGGTAACAAGAGAAATATTCTGAGAAAAAACATAATAACATAGAAAATTCTGCTATCATTTTGATTTCCACTTACATTAAATAATAAGTCCAATAACTCCCAATTATCAGTTGAAAAGTCCAAAGAACAAGGGTTTAAATGAAGTACCACCCACAACATACCATGCAAGATGGGTCATTAAATTCTACTAACAACTCTCCCCACAAAACAACAAACAAAACACTGGTGGATGAATTTGGCAGCTGGTAATTATTGGCTAAAACTTACAAAGGTAGGCAGAAGAGTGATGGTATATTCCAGCCCAGATGCTCAGACTGGCAGTGGAGGCTCCAGACCCAAGAAAACCCTGTTAGAATAATCAGCTATCTTTTTGTGGTTACTAAGCTTAATTCAATCATTATATCCAGTTCTGCCAAAATAACAAAGTGTTCCTTTCAAAACTGCGTTAAGCTCTAAAATAGGTTTCTTGTTCTGTTAGAGCTCTAAAAATGTTGGTACTAAATGCACCTCAGGAGTATCTTTGTGAACCAACGCCTAAACCCACCTGGCAGGAAGATCAGTGACATTTTTGGGTCACCAGTCACTGTCATGGCACCCCTGGCACCCCAGCACAAGCTCTGTCTCCTATACCTGGTCTATTGAGAGGTTGGACCATGGCTTTGCCAATCAAGTTTTCCACTTCAGTTGTCCTGTATACTGAGGCCAAGAAACATGTATTACATGTGTGTAATTCTACCACCACTCAAGCAGGTTGTGGTTCAAGTCATTATGAGAATGTCATTTGGAATTTAGAGCAATTTTCCCATTTAAAAAAGTCATAAATGTTTATTAAGTCCAGCCAGTAACTTAACTTATAAGGAAATAATACAATGTTAGAAGTGCTCTCTTATAGAAAAATGATCTGTGAATTCGAATTTGGATTGTCAAACAGGACTCTGACATCCTGTTGGGCCTGCTGTTGGCCAGAGACGAAAGGTCCCAGCTCCCCCTGGTGGGCTATGAGGCCCTGCAACAGTGACCGCCCAGCAGCAGTGGCCTCTCTTACGCCCTCCATCTCTCTGTCTCCTCCTGAGGCTGGGCTCAGAGCATGGGCAGTCTGACTCCCGTTAAAGTGCATTTGGCACCAACATTTTTCTAGAGCTCTGTCAAAGCTCTAGAAAAAACATAATGCAATTTTGATAGTAACATTATCTTACTTTGGCAGAAGAGGGTATAATGCTGAATTAAACTTAGTAAATACATACATAATACATATTTATGTAGCTAAAATTTAACAAGAGGTTTGTGTAGTAGAAGACCTCAAACTGTTGAGGAGTCATATTTCAATTATGTGATTGTTTTCAGTTATATGGGATGATTATAAAAAAATACTTGAATTACTTTGCCAATTAAGTTACAGATTCTAACAATAATCCATGTAGTTTTAGATTCTGAGGGTATAGCTATACTTTAAGCAATTATTATCAAAAGCTATTCAATATACATAACCACACTTGAATAATTTGCTTTTACATTTGTATCTGATTGTACCCACGTGATGTTCTACATATCCAAACACATGAAGCAGGAACTCTGAGGTACGAAAGTTGTTGGTTCAGGAATGTCCTTTAGCAATAGCGAAACCAGCCATTTGTATATATGCCTTCATGTGCATGTACATGTACTTCAAAAAGAAACGCTCCATCTCTTCATCCACTGTCAACTTAATGGTACTGCAACAGAAAGAAAGGGGAAAGATCAACTTCTATAATTGTGTGTGTGTGTGTGTGTGTGTGTGTGTGTGTCTTTGTGAACACAACAACCAGCGGAACTACACTGTTGCAACAGTCGAAGAACAGAGTCCTGTAAGATTCCTGAGTGCATCCCAGCACTCGGGAGGCAGAGGCAGGCGGATCTCTGTGAGTTCAAGGCCAGGCTGGACTGACAGCCTCCAAAACAGAGAAACCCTGTCTCGTAAAAAAAAAAAAAAAAAAAAAAAAAAAAAAAAAGATTCCTGAGTGCTTGTGAGAAAACTCCAACAAACCAAAGACCTCAGTTTCTTCAAAAACATGGAATTGTTCCTGGATTGCTTTTGTGTCTCTCCCAAATACATTGGATAGAAGTGAGTTTACTTCACATTATTCATCACTTTGACAGGACTAACTGATTCTGAAGCTGACTGATGTCTCTATTATACCCATAGAAGAATAGCCCTCCAAATGGCCTGCTATGGAGGGAAATTCAAACCCCACAGGGTTCAGAACTATGAGCTCCACTAAGATTAAACAAAGGGGTACAAAATTAAAATGTGTTAGTACAGAAGGGATATTAGTCTTACAGCTTATGTTATTAATGTTCCCATTAATCTTATCAAATTTACCATTATCAAATTAGGCATTCCTTAGTCCAATATTTTCTTTTATCATGTTTAGGACATAAAACAGGAGGGACTTGATTCTGAGTATTCCTTTGTTGTAAGAGCAAATTTACACTGTTTCTCCAGAACAAGAGAATCAAACTTACTACACACTAATACTAAAGGACTGTATGTATACCATTACACCCACTTAGATGAAACTGCAGGAACGTTGTATTTGTGCTACCTCATACTGTCATAGCCATAGCTCAAGTCAATTCCAGAGGTAACATAATAATGAATTATGGCAAATGCTTGTCTCTCATTTGCTCTTGTGCCTCAGATGTACCAGGCCATCTGCATTGAAACACGATCTCAATTTCTCTGGGTTGAACCTCAGTTTTCAGAGAAGTATGCTCTTCTCCTATACAAACTTTCCCTGTTATGGGAGCGCCTACTAAATTGACAATGGACCAGCCGACATCAGTAAAACTCAACTTCTATAAAGAATGAACAGCAATCATACTATAGGCATTCATTTTAGCCCTCAAGGCCAGGGTATAATTGAAAGAGAACACAGAACACTAAAACAATCATTAAAACAGCAAAACAAAACAGGAGGAGAACCAACAGATAGTCTTGCACTTTCCTTATTTACTTTTAATTTTTGAAACTTTGCCTTAATGTGGTATGTTTAGAAGAGTTCAAAAATGTTTCTCTACAGAACATTCTGGGCCTGTGTGGCTTAAACAATTTCAGACTTGGAAGCCTGGTTGGCTGAAAAAAAATTGGGAATGGTTATGAGTCTGTCATTGCAGATGGATTCATCAAAACATGAAATCCTCTGGCTCCTGCAGCCCTGGGCCATCAAAGACCATGGAGGACAGCTTCCAGCTAAAGGGCAAAAAATAACAAATGTGCCCACGTGGGACCAAGTTAAGGCCCTGTGCACCATGGGAGAGGCTATCTTACAAAACACAGTGCCATGCCACCTGAGAACTCTCTCTGGCGATGCTAGCTGCTTTGACCTGAGCATCTGCAGTGAGTGCCTCTGTATTGGCTTTACTTTCTCATCCTCCTTTGCTTCAACTTGTAGAGTGGACAGATCTTGCAGGGCTAGCTTTACTGATGACTCCTTCATTTAGCTGAAGAAGGAGCTGCATTTAATTTTTCTAGGGATTTAAATCACTTTCTATTTGCATAGGTCATCAGAACATTTCTGTTCCTCTTAAAGTTCTGTAAGACAAGAGAACTACTAATTATGTGTGTCTCTTTTCAAGGTATTCTCTAGATTTTTCTGATCTATAATAATGTAACCAACATATTGGACATATTTTGGGTTTCTGTTCTTGGTGGCAGAGTATTACATGCAATGCTTTTAACCGTTTTAAAATTATTAATTTATAATTTGTTTGCTTCTAGGATACTCATGCATCAAATGACAATTAGATTTATCTACAACATTTCAAAACAAAGCACTCTGGGTATCTTTTATCCTTGTGACCTCAGTTTCTTCAATAACACAGAAGTGTTTGGAATATGCTTGCATATTCCTGTATTCGGCAGGAATGAATTTACTTCAGCTGTTGTTAATCATATCTCTATGGAAAAACATGTTTTTGTCGAATGCAGCTCACCTACACATGGCTGCCTGCCACACATGGCTTCCTCTCCACATGCATCGGGTGACAAGCAACAGTCTGCAGGAGCAAGCAGCCCAGTTCACCAGGATTTAGTAGCTGGTTCAAACTTTAGGAGTCTGACCCTGAATAGTTTATTTTAGGCATATTTAAGTACAGCGCAATTTGTTGAAAAATTTCTTGTGATAAATAGCTCAATCCCATATACACAATGACACTTAAGACGGGAGCACATAGAAATACTTTGTAAAGTACATATGACATCTTACATAAAGATAGATCCTGCAGAGTGACAAGTGTACAGTAAGGGTCTGGGGAGGATCCAGTGTGGTCTCTGCCACACAGGTAGCCAAAGGTCACCAGGCTGTTAACCACATCTGTTCCCAGTTTTCTGGGCAGAAAACAGGTTATACATCTCCTCCTTAGAAGAGACAACCCTGTGTGTTTAACATTCCTGGTTCCCCTAGAGCTCCCATATCACCCCCGTTTTATTTTTTACAGAGAGCCAAAGGTTGAATGCACTGTCTATGTGGCTAGTCTAATACAGACAAGCATGACAGAATTATAAGAATAGCTAACAATGCACCCAAAAAAGGCAAAATCGATCATAACTAGGATGGCCATTTAAAGATTACCATAAGAGCTTATCTCTTTATGCAAATCATTAATTTGATCATCAATAGTATGAGAAAAATCTGACACATTAAACCAACACATACCAGGAAATTATCAACAACTAAGATTATGTTTTGAGCAACAAATAATCCATGGTAGCTCTATTTTGTAAAACCGTGGTTCTCAATTCACCCATCTCTGATTAATTTCTGCTAGTATACTTGCTGTAATATTAGCAGTTTTACTAATCATACAAGGCCATCTTTGAGACCTCTCTTTGTATTACAGTAATCATTTCTGGAACTGGCAATAAAAAAAGCTATAATGGCTGTAACCACTACAGGATGCAGTAATAGATGGAAAGAATCAGCACATTTTCAGAAGAGCTCTCTGTTCTATTAATCGATTGCAAAGATTTACTGAACAAAATGGATGTAATATAGCATATCCAACATAAACCTTTACAACTCATAGCAAGGACATTATAAGTAGCATTTTCGTTATTAAAAAGGCAGTTGTTTACCAGAGGGAAGAGTATTATTAGACATGAAATTGCAATAAGCAGGGATAAAAGTACATTTAAAGCAGAAACAATATGCAAACAAAATAAAAGACCCAAAAAAACAGGACCATCAGGGGAAGCCCTATGAATATGGGCATGGGTAGATTCTATTTCATCCTGTGTTATTTGTGAATAATGTATATGAGTAACTCCTACATCATATAAATTTCTTTTTAATAGGCCAGGATTAGATAGGTCTGCTCTGCACAAAGATTGGTCTTGTTGACTGATATGCACCACAGGAAGCCAGAGGTTATTTTCTAAACCATTGGAAACAGATAGCACTCTTCTGGGTACAATAATATCAATACATCAGAAATTCCTTTTTTAAAATCATCATTCAACTATAATTTCTACTCCCAGAGCTTTCTAAAGAGTACTTAGTTATGCTAAAATCTGTATTACTGTGTTTGGACTGATCTATCAAATTAGTTCAACCAATATATCCTCCACTCATGTGACTAAATATTTGTACACTATCTTTTGTCCATACAACTGGTCTCAAAGGACTAAAATAATACTTAAATGGCAAAACAACATTATACTGTTTACTCCAGGAATACCTTTATCTCCCGCAATGAAAAATCATTTGGGATCTGAAGGGTCACGCTGAGAATTAACATGTAATATAGTCATTAAATTTAACAACATCATTTTTGGGTCAGTTGTACTGTGTCCTTGTTGTTTCCCCAAGGTCTCAGCTTGATGAGTTAAATTCTTGATGTCTCCCCAAGTTATTGGCTTACTCTTCCTCTTGGGATGTCGCTTCCTGATAGGTTTGTTGTCTACCTTGAGAAGTTTCCTTTGCCCAGTGGACTCTGGGGTGCTCTCCTGCTCAGATTCATCAGAATGGGAGTCACCTGGAACTTCATTCATTGTCTAGAAAGACACAAGCATAACCTTGCCCTGATGTTGAATGAACACTGGGTCCCTCCACTCATGTCTCTAAAGCTTTCCATTTAACCTACACTGTAGGCTGTGACTCCTTTCGGGCAAGATGCTTTTGGGGAGCAGAAGAAACAATATCCTTTAAAGTAAAAAAATGTAATGTTAGCATAGCTAAATATAGCATACTGTGTGGGGACTTAGTTGGGTGTCTACATTCCCTTTTTATTTTTAAAGTTTGCCATTTAAGTATCTGATGGTGGTGTTCCTTAACAGTTTGACCCTGTGGATTATAAGGGATTCCAGTAACATTGTTAATATTCTGTAAATTCCAAAATTCTTTAGAGTAGTTGCTAGTGTAAAGAAGACCATTATCAGTTTTTAGTTGTAACGGGAGTCCTAGAAAGGAAAAGGCATGCAACAAACAAACAACAAATAAATGACTTTTCGCCCCTGTGAAGAGAAGCAACAATCATATTAGAAAAAGTATCAACATATTTTAAATGTCCAGATTCTGAGGTAGGATGGCATTAGATTCCAGCCCCTGGGGATCAATTCCTTTACAGATGGGTGTGGGAAGAAAGAACAGGACAGGTTTTGATGATCTGTTGAGCTTGCTCAAGAGGTAAAGGATCACACCTGCAAAGATTTAGAATTTTGTTTGAGAGTTTTGAGTGACCTGAAAAGAAAGAATTATGGATGAGGAGGAAGCAAATTAGAATGAGCATGAACACAACTTATAAAACAACGCTGAGTTTGTTGTCATATAGACGTCTGAAGGGAGAGAAATAAATTTGAAGTAACATTAGCAGTGGATATGGGTTTAAGTCGTGCAGTTTCTAAAAGAGAAAGTTTGAGTACAACATGCAGAACATCTTAAAATATTCAATAGCTGAGAAACATCTAATAAAAGCTGACTGGGAGTACAGACTCTTGAGCTGGGGAGGGAACAATTATTTTTATGGAGGATGTGGAAATAGCGTAAAAACATAAGCTCCTTGTCCTTTTGAAGAATTATCTGTAAAAGCATTAATAGCAATCTCTACAGGATTTTTAGATAACTTTAGGTAATACCTATGGGGTATCTTCAAAACCTCTTAAAAGTGGGTCTTTAGATAATGATTATCTACAGATCCTAAGTAACATGCTAATGCTACCTGCCGATTTTTATCAGTATAGAAAAAAACAACCCGAATTTTATCTACTGGCACTAAAATCCTGTAGGCTCTTTACCAGGAAGTTATTTAAGAAGTGTCCTAACAGCCAGGCATTAGTGGCACACGCCTTTAATCCCAGCACTCATTAGGCAGAGGCAGGCGGATCTCTGTGAGTTCGAGGTCTATAGAGCGAGTTCCAGGACAACCTCCAAAGCAATACAGAGAAACCCTGTCTCGAAAAACCAAAAAAAGAAAAAAAAAAAAAAAAAAAAAGAAGTGTCCAAGTGTCCTAACAATCATTTAAGTATATAACTTCTTGTAATCAAGGAGACACAAAATGTTGTGGAGAATTATGTCATGCATAAATTTCTATAATACCATTACTTTGTTGACACAGAATTCCAGTAGATGATGAAGGACAAGTCATTGATAAGGAAGTAAGCAAGTAATTCTGAGCCGGCACTTGAGTAGCAGCATTATTTAATAACATTGGCACCAGCTGCAGAGGGTCTCTGGAAATAATGAGTAATGATACATGGGAGGCAAGAAATCAGAGGCAACACGACTCAGTAGCCGGTGTTGGTTCCAACTTCAGGAGTCTGACTCTAAGGAGTTCATTTTAAGCACAGCACAACTTCCTGAAGAATTTCTTGATGGTAAGTAACTAAATCCCGTGTGCACAACAAAGCTTAAGACACAAGTACATCAAACCTTTATGTATACATGACATAAAGATATAGATTGACAAGTTCATGGTAAGGATCCAGCATGGTCTCGGCCACTCAGATAACGCAAAAGTCACCAGGCTATTAATCACATCTGCTCCCAGTTTTCTGGGCAGAAAACAGGTTATACATCTCCTTAGAGGAGACAACCCTGTGTGTTTAACATTCCTGGTTTCCTGTGAGCACGAGGACCTCTGTGCCTCCCACATATACTTAGTATGTGTAGTCATTAACTCTTTGTGGCGGCTTAAAATAAACTTACTGCATAATAAATGCAAACACCAAGTCATGTTATTTGCTGTGCCATACTTTGCAAGAAAAGAAAAATCTGGGGGAGTATACAGCAAGATTGTACTCGTGAAATTTCAGGGGACACTTTACTAAGGTTTCTCTTCACAGCTCAGACAGATATTTAATGACTCTATAGAGATGTGCTTGGTTATTTGGTAGGTTAGGAGTTAACAGATTGCCTTACAAGAATAGTGGCATAGTGCCAGACTCAAAAATACTAGGGAGGGGGGCCAAGCAGTAGTGGTGTATGCCTCTAAGCCCAGCACCCGGGAGGCAGAGGCAGGAGGACCTGTGAGTTCAAGGCCAGCCTGGTCTACACAGTGAGTTCCAGGATTGCCGGAGCTACACAGAGAAACCCTGTCTCAAAGAAAACAAAACGCCTGGGAGAACTGTGTGAGCTGGGCAATGTCTATCATACACTCATTGCCCCATGTTCTCTCCACCAACCCAGACAAGCTTTTTCTCAAGCTGCACTTTGGTGTGATGCAGGAAAAGGGCACCAAGAATTGTAAAACAATCCCCCACTGGCAACACCACAGCCCACGACATGCATCTTAGTCATCTAAGTGCTGGGGGGCACACTGCTTATCATAGTGCAAGTCTTTAGGGAACTCTGAGATCTCCCCTTTCTGTGTTCACAGCAGCAATACTTCAGTTCTGCACAATGCTGCACCTGAACCTGAAGGTCTCACATCTGACTCAATGCACAGACTCACAACTATTTAAGTATTAGTTCTCTGATCTCCCACCTAGGACAATCTTCCAGTGTGCCAATGTGACTCGGACTACACACGTGGTCAGTAACAAACCGAACACTTACATGGGGGCCACCAGGCATCGGTGGAGCACCAGAAGGTCCTGAAGGCACTTGGTAAGGATTATTCGGAGTAGGATGGGGTCCTGGCGTGGGATATGATCCTGCAGGGCCAGGATATGGTGCTGGTGGTCCCCAGGCTCCTGGTGGCACAGTGCCCCATGGAACAGGTGGTGCTCCTGACACTGGAGGAGGAGCGGTGGGATACGGCCCTGGAGATCGATACGGCATATTAGGATGCTGCCCCCCAATGCCTGGTGCCCAAGGTCCAGAAGACATGGATCCCCATGGACCTAAAGTACCAGCTGGATCTGTGGGTGCACCGTATGGCCTAGGTAGCTCTGGAAGGGGCATATTTGGCGTAGCATATGGCCCTGTGGGGCCAGGGACTGGCACAGTAGGGGCTGGATAAGGACCACTAGGTGGGGGACATGATGGTCCAGAAGGAGGAAAGGGTGCTGGGGGTCCTGGTGGTGGTCCAGCTGGCGGCATAGAGGGGTACATTCCTGTTGGTGCTGGTCCGAAAGGCACAGTGACGGGTGCTGCACCACTTGGTGGGAGTCCAGATGGCATAGCAGGTGGAGCGCTTGGGTTACTCCAAGGGCTGGAGCCTGGCCAGCCTTGAGTAGACTGGCCAGCTTTTGCATTGCTCACAGCAGACGGTTTGGCAGAGGATGGCTCAGGTAGTGCATCTGCCAACTGTAATACAAAATAGGTATGTCTCAGCTGACTTACCCAGGAGCAAGTCAAAGCAAACATGACGATAACCTCAAACAAACTATACACAATACCCAGGGATTACAAGTCTCAGTGGCACCTTCAAAGACTAAACTGCTTATTTGAGAAGCTCTTCTTAAAAAGGAACTTGAGGTGTTATCTTGAACATTAACTTCACAATGCAAATTCCCCAAAGCTCAACTTTTCTAAATACAGCTAATTCTACTGTGTTTCATTTCTGAGCAGTGTAACTAGAATGCAGTATGGTAAATAAGACAGGACAGGATCTCTACACTTGACCTTTACTATTTCAGTTTAAAAAAAGGTTTAGGGTTAAATTCAGCATTAAATGAGGCAATTTACATAATGCTGTATATACATTATTTTTTGACACAAGGTTTCATGTAGCCCAGGCAGACCCTGAACTTAACGAAAATTATTTTTCTTTCTGTATGTGTGCATGTTGGTGGGTTATTTTGTCAACTTGATACAAGCTGGAATCTTCAGAGAAAAGTGAACTCCCATTAAGGAATTGCTTCTATCAGACTGGCCTGTAGGCAAACGTGCGAGCTTTTTCTCGCTCAATGGCCACCAAGGGAGGTACCACACCTGGGAAAGTGTCCTGGCAAACATAACAAAGGATGCTGAATGTGACTGCTCCTCCATGGCTGATGTCCCAGTGTCTGCCTCCAGGCTCCTGCCCTGGCTTCCCTTCAGGATGGACTGACTACAAGCTGTAAGATGAGAGCAAACTTCTCCTTTCCAAGAGGCCTTTGATCAGACTCTTTGTCACAGCAACATGAAAGCAGACTCATGCCTTCATGAGTTTATGTACATACTGTGCATGCCTGGTGCTGGCAGAGGCCAAAGGGTGTTGGACTCTTGAAACTGAAGTTACCATGACATATAAACATACATGTAAATAAAAATAAATCTGAGGGCTGGGGAGATGGCTCAGAGGTTAAGAGCACTGACTGCTCCTCCAGAGGTCATGAGTTCAATTCCCAGCAATCACATAGTGACTCACAACCTCTAAAATAAGATCTGGTGGCCTCTTCTGGCCCTCTCTTCTGGCATGCCGGCAAACACGCAGGTAGAACACTGTATATGTAACAAATAAAATCTTTAAAAAGTAAGTAAATCTGGAGGGGGGGGAACATGCCTAAAATGTTCAAGCACCTATCTTTTTAAGTTAAAAAGACTTAGATGCCTTACGGTTAGGACCATGTGGTTTTGTTTTATTTTAAGGGTTTTCACTGTTTATAAGGAGACAGGATCTCACTGCATAGCCCAGGCTTGCTTGAAACTCACAAGCTTTCTGCCCCAAGCTCTATATGGCTGAGATTACAAGCATACACCACCTTCCCTGGCAGGACCATGTTGTCCTTAAAAGAAAGAAACAAAACAAAACAAAAACCCACAAAAAACTTAACAAGGTTCAACTTACCGAAAATTCATCTGACATTTTCCTAAAAAAATAAAAAGAAAATGTCAAAATTAGTATTTATATTTTATGCATTTTAAGATTTTTTTGTGTGTGTATACATTTTATTTACATGGAATCTTTCTCATGTTTTCTTTTATATAGGGAAAATTTTCCATTGAAACTGAGATAACCATCCCAACTTCATTCTTGTCAGGATTGTATCATTACCAGTGGACTCTCACTGCCTAGGCTCATCTCAAACGCCTGGGTTCAAGCAACCCTGCACAGCCAAGAGAGCCTTGGTAGAAACTCCTATAACCTCTCAGATGGCCACAGGCACTTTCCAGCTTGGCTGACCCACAATTTACATTCTTTTTTTTTTTTTTTTTTTGTAGCAGGGTGGGGTATATCTTATCTTACAAGTAACTCCCAGGTCAAAATCCATCGCCAAGGGAAGTCAGGCAGGAACCAGTGTTTTGAACCGAAGGAGAGGCCACAGACAAACACTATTTACTGGCTTGCTCAGCTTTTTTAAAGTTTTATTTTGAAATTATAACTAGATTGTTTTCCCCTTCCTTTCACCAAACCCTTCCATACACCTCTTCCTACTGTTGTAAATTCATGGCCTCTTTTTAAATCAACCATTGTTACATATATGTATGTGTTTACCTGCTCAGTCTGTAGAATCTATTTGTTGTGCTGACTTTTGTGGCAGCACAGGCTCTTTTAAGCACTGGCATAGCACATACCCACTCATCTTTCCTTACGTCTAACTGTATATAATTAGAAAAAAGCACCAGAAGAGGAATAGAGCCAAACATGCAAGTTTACTTAATTTACCTAGTACAACCTATGCCAATTCATGCAGTAACCTTTAAACAAAAAAAAAAAAGTCAAACCCAAAACGCCTCGTTATTACTGAAACTTTACAGTCCTCTTTATTTCATTTTTTTTAAAGGATTTATTATGTACACAATGTTCTGCCTGCATGTATGCCTGCACAACAGGAGAGGGCACCAGATCCCATTCAAGATGGTTGTGAGCCACCATGCGGTTGCTGGGAATTGAACTCAGGGCATACTAGAAGAGTAGCCAGTGCTGGCAACCTCTGAGCCATCTCTCCAGTCCTCTTTAAGCATGACAGAGTAACAATCTTTTAAAACTCAAGGCCCTAGCTACATTCACTTCCTGTGAACACCCTGCCATCATTGGATTAAGCATGACAGATTAACAATCTCTTAAAACTCAAGGCCCTAGCTACATTCACTTCCTGCGAACACCCTGCCATCACTGGATGGACCACTTGCATCCCTTCACTAACCACCAGTACTAGACACGGAATCCAGGGGCAAGTGTCCATGCTGGACAAGTGCCCACCAACCTTTTTAGTTTTTAGCACAGGATCTTGCATATGTCAGACTGGCCTTGAACTTGATATTTAGCAGAGGATGACCCTGAGTTTCTGATCCTCCTGCCTTGATGTCTGGTTTATGCAGTATCCCACCCCTGACCAGTTTTCAAGTTGAAGCATAATCAACACTGGACAAAGGACAATGTGTAAGTGTTCACTGTAAGCTTTGGCCACTACAAACAAGACACACTTCCATCAGCCTAGAACACTTGCATTCCTTTCTGGTCACCTGACCCTCGCTGTCACTTTTCTAGTCTGCTTTTGCTGGTCGTTGACTCCCCGAATGACTAGAATAACAGGCATTTTTCTTTCCCTTGATATTTGTATTTAACACATCACTCCACCCACACCATTTTCTTAGATGGCAAGAACGCTAGCTGTTATACTGAAAGCCCCCGGCACTGAAACGCTAGGCACCAAACCGAACCCTCTGCCCAAGAACCGGAGCCAGACCACTGGATGCAAAAGCAAGAGGTGGTTTATTGAGTACACAGGCGCCTGCGGGTGCTGCTGCAACACGGGTGCAGAGCATACCGGGCTTGCAGGGAGCACAGTATTTATAGAGTTTTAATGGTTACATAAGTATCAGCATAGCAACAGGCATTTCATTGGCTACTTAAGCGCGGGCTAAGGTCATCTTGGGGGCAGGGGTAGTTGCCAAGGACTAGGTTCCTGGTATTACCAAAAGATGTAAATATGGCACACTTCAGCAATTATCCAGGTCCCATGACTGCTCTGGTGACCGCAGACATCCTGTTTGACATCCTGTTTGAGGCGCCAGCTGGGCGAGGCAACTGGTCTGGGTTTTTCCATTAGGCAACGGCTTGGCCCTGTTTTTCTTTTCCTAGGAGTCCCCAGCTTGGGGTCTTTCATTCCCCCCTTGTTCTTGTGCATAGGTAGAATCTTATACCTACTGGCCAGCCCTCTTTACTTAAGGTTTACTAATGGTTCCGTCTATTTGAGGGCATGGTATTGTTGAGTTAGGACTAAGGCTTGAATTACTGTTAATCTATCTTTCATAAATGGAATTAGTTTGTTGAGAATGCTAGGCCCAAAGGTTAACACAAGTATGAAAATAATTAAGGGGCCCATAAGAGTAGAGACTAGGGTAGCAAACCAGGGGGATTTGTTAAACCAACCCTTATACCAGTATTGTTGGGATTCAAATTTCTTCTGCCGAACAGTCAACCTCTCCTTGAGTTTATCCAGAGTTTCGGTTACTACCCCACTCTTGTCTGCATAAAAACATTCCTCTTTGAAGGCGGCACATAAGCCTCCCTCTCTAAGAAATAGGACATCTAGTCCTCTTCTATTCTTTAGGACCACTTCGGATAATGAAACCAAAGAGTCCTTAAGGGCCCAAACTGATTTTTCTAAGGCCTGTAGATCCTCATTCATGGCTGCTTGGAGCTGCGTATTCTGATTGCTCTTAAGTAAGGCAGTGGTACTGGTCCCTATACCAGCTGCTATCCCCCCAATTCCCCAAAGAAGAGCTAATGTTACTGAAACAGGTTCCCTTTTGAATAGATAACGATTCTCAAAGTATCCTAGCACAGTCCATGAGGAGTGGTAGGTAATACGGGCCATAGAAGGACAAGTATACAATAATCAGCTGTCATGTTAAGAACCGAGGCTGAGACACAAGGAGTCAGTCCCGTATTGCAGGCCCAATAAGTCCCATCAGGGCCGGTCAGGTATGAGTTACTGGGAGTTACTGAGACTGTACGGTTACACAGTTATTGAGACGATGTGGGAACATTTCCAAGACATAATCCTTGTCCAGTCACCTGGGGCAGAGTTAGTTTATGATTAGGTGTTTCGCTGCATCGGGAAGGGGGAGATGTATTGCTGGCAAGGTCAGAGTCCATGCCAAGCCCTCATAATAAGGGGGAGCCGCTGTCAAGCAGAGCCAACAATCCTCCGCCTTATAGGAGTGGTGGTGGTGGTGTTGGTTGTATTGTCAGACAGCAAGGGGTTAGGCTTGGGTCTAGGGAGGCTCTGGGATGGCCTGCCCTGCTGGTCAAGAAGAACAGAGTTTGGACCAATAGACGCCACAGATATGGGGGTTATGGTTCTGGAGATTAGAAAGGTGGCTGCGGGGTCCGTTCCAGTACGGTATAGCCGTAGCCCCCAAGCCTTGGGGGCATCCCATGCTGACCGCTTAGCGGCCTCCGTAAAAGTAATTATTAGGGGGTTGCACCTTCCTCCAGGGGTGCTACCCTGGAGTTTGGAACTTGAATCATAGCATGGTCCACAATCCTGTCCCCCGCAAGTCCAGGGGCCGCCTCCATTATACCCCGGGATAGTTCCTCGCTGGAGGGTGATTAAGTCCCAGGAGGAAGTGGGTTTCCAATAAGTGGTTCCGGTGGTCTCACATCCCCACTCAGCGCAATACCCATCTCCCGGTCCACCACATCTACGTTGGAGCCCTTTATCACGGTTATGGCCTGGGCAAACATATATGTCAAGTTTGCGCGTGGACATGCGCCAGCCCGGGTACCGACAACCATAGCCGGGGAAGGGCTCTTGTTCCGAGGGATCCCATCGCTTACCCACTAGGTCGCAAAGATCCACATGCAAAGAGGGAAAGGTTGCATTTACGGTACCCTGAATGGTAGTGGAGTTAGCGATTGCCCCGGTCTCCTGATTGATAATCTTCCAAGTTATTTCATATACAGCATGGGGGCTCTCTAGCGCATCATCAACTAGCAGTAATAGGATCAAACATATTATTGGCATATTAATCTTATCTTTAAAGGGGTTTGAGAGCGTTGGAGCCTCCATGACTCTGGGTTTTGTTGGGCTGGCGTATCGGTGCAGTGTTCTGGTCGGGCGGCCTTAACGTGTGAGGCGTGGACCCAGGCCGCAATGCCGTCTACCTTCAATGCCGTAGGGGTAGTCAGAAGTACAGTATAGGGGTCCCTTCCAGCGAGGCTCTAGGTTCTTGATCTGGTGTCTCCGGACCCAGACAGTGTTACCGATCATAAAGGGATGAGGTACGAAGAGTGATTCTACCTCTTTCTGGTAGGCCGCTGCTACTGGCTTCCAGACCTCCTGTTGTACCAACTGCAGGGCCTGCAGATGGGCCTGCATGGAAGGGGAAGTGGCAAAATCAGAAATATCAGTATCAAAGAAGGTGATGGCAGGAGGCGGGGCCCCCATATAAAATTTCAAATGGGGTCAGACCATGTGGGCCAGGTGTGTTTCTGGCCCGGTATAAGGCTAGAGGCAGGAGTTGTACCCAGTCTTTAGAGCCAGTTTCAAGCGATAATTTGGTTAATACCTCCTTGATTGTTCTATTCATCCTTTCTACCTGACCTGAACTTTGGGGTCTGTAGGCAAAATGTAATTTCCAATCAATCCCCAAGACCTTGGTCACCATCTGACTTACCTGGGAGACAAAGGCAGGCCCGTTATCCGACCCTAATGCCTGTGGTATCCTGTATCTGGGGAAGATTTCTTCCAGAAGCTTCTTGGTGACCATCTTCGTGGTTTTGTGCTTGGTGGGGAAGGCCTCCACCCATCCAGAGAAAGTATCTACAAAGACTAGTAGGTATCTGTAACCCTACATCCCAGGCTTGATTTCTGTAAAATCGACCTCCCAATGATTCCCAGGGCGATGACCTCAGAGGCGCTTTCCTTGACCAATTTTGGTATGCCCTGAATTGACCTGCGCACAGACCCTGCAGTTTTCAGTTACTTGTTGTAGCAGCATGTCTTTCTGTGGTAGGTGCACGCCCATGGTTCCCCGTTTTCATCTTTTGCTTGCTCAAGTGGGTTAACTTATGGCAATGTTCAATTAACTCCTTAGCTGCCTTTATAGGTATTACAGTCTTTCCTTGGTGGG
Organism: Mesocricetus auratus; assembly: GCF_017639785.1. Classification (NCBI taxonomy): domain Eukaryota; kingdom Metazoa; phylum Chordata; class Mammalia; order Rodentia; family Cricetidae; genus Mesocricetus; species Mesocricetus auratus. The sequence continues at coordinate 6,871,748 of NW_024429225.1, read as the reverse complement.
TCCAGCAATTGCGGACTGAGTCATAGTCAGCTCCTAGTCTCTGGACGAGGTCCAGGTCCTTGTCCACATAATCCCAGTCAGGGACTGATTTGCCGGTTGACACAGTGACGGCTAACAGTTGAGACCCCAGTGCCGCCTGCTTGGCCGCCTCGTCGGCTCGGCGATTTCCCACAGCCTCGGGACTGCCCCCTTTTTGATGCCCTGGACAGTGTATTATGCTTAATTTCTTTGGGAGAAACAGTGCTTTTAAAAGGGCTAGAATTTCATTTTTATTCTTGATCTCTTTGCCTTCTGAAGTTAAAAGTCCTCTCCTCTTGTATATTTCCCCATGTATGTGCAAAGGCATACCGGCTATCAGTGTAAACATTGAGCTTCTTACATGCTGCCATCTGGAGTGCTTGGGTTAAGGCGATCAATTCCCCACATTGAACAGAGGTGCCAGCAGGAAGTGCGCTGGCCCAGATTACCTGGGCGGCGACCGTTACTGCTGCTCCTGCCTGCTGCTCTCCGTTCAGTAGATAGCTGCTGCCATCCGTATATTAGGTGAAGTCCGCATCCTTAAGCGGCTGATCGGTCAGATCAGGCCGAGTTCCATGCATTTCCGCAAGGATCTGTTGACAGTCGTGGGATGTGGGCCCTACTGGCAAGGGCAGCAGGGTCGCGGGGTTGAGGGTGATGACTGGCCCAAACTGGATCCTGTCAGCATCCAGGAGCAGGGACTGGTAGTGGGTCAGTCGAGCGTTGGACAGCCAGCGGTCGGGAGGTTGGCAGACCAGAGACTCAATGGCGTGCAGTGCCAGGATAGTTAATGGTTGTCCCAAGGTTAATTTAGAGGCATCTTTGGTGAGAACAGCAATAGCGGCTACCATTCTCAGGCATGGAGGCCACCCTGCTGCAACTGGGTCCAGCTTTTTTGATAAGTATGCAATAGGGCGCCTCCAGGGTCCGAGTCTTTGTGTTAAAACTCCTTTAGCAAAGCTCTGCCTCTCATCCGCATAGAGTTCAAAGGGCTTAGTTATGTCGGGCAGGCCCAGGGCCAGGAAGGAGAGCAAAGCTTGTTTAATGTCATCAAAGGCATGTTGGTGTTCCTCGGCCCAAACAAAGGGGGTATCTGATTTGGTCAGCCTGTAAAGGGGTGCTGCCATTTCAGCAAACCCTGGAATCCATAGCCGGCAAAACCCGGCTGTCCCCAGGAACTCCCGCAACTGGCGGGGGCTTTGGGGTGCCGGGATGGGGGATATGGTCTCCTTGTGTGCGGCAGTTAGCCATCGCTGACCGTTTTGAATTTCATACCCCAAATAAGTAACCTTTTCCCGACAGATTTGGGCTTTCTTCGTGGAAGCCCAGTATCCCAACTGCCCCAAGGTCAATAGGAGAGCCTCGGTTCCTGCATGACAGTTATCCTCGTTGGTGGTGGCCAACAGGATGTCGCCCACATATTGGAGCAGGACCAATGGCGGATGTCTGATGCGAAAATCTGCCAAGTCGTAGTGGAGAGCCTCATCGAAGAGGGTGGGGCTATTTTTGAACCCCTGTGGCAATCGGGTCCAGGTTAATTGCCCTGATACCCCTATCTCAGGGTCCTTCCATTCAAATGCAACAAAGGCTGACTTTGAGGACTGAGCCTTAGACAGAAGAAAGCGTCCTTCAGGTCAAGGACGGTGTACCACTGATGTGTTGGAGGCAGAGTGCTCTGCAGGTTATAAGGATTGGGCACTGTGGGGTGGATGTCTTCCACCCTCTTATTGACCTCTCTGGGATCTTGGACTGGTCGGTAATCCCGTTCCTGGTTTCTTGACAGGAAGGAGGGGGGTGTTCCAAAGGGAACGGCAGGGGGTTAATATCCCCTGGTCCACGAGTCTTTTTATGTGTGGCTTTATCCCTTCATAAGCCTCCTTGGTCATGGGATACTGCTTTATGGAGACTGGGGTTGCTGTTGCTTTTAGGTTTATAACGAGGGGCGGTTGGCGCCTTGCTAGTCTCATGCCCCCAGTCTCTGCCCAGTCCAAGGGATACTCCTTGACCCAGTCCTCTAGATTTTCGGTTGGTTTGGGTGGTGGATCAGAAAGTCAGTACTCGTCCTCCAATTGTAGGGTGAGGACCTGGAGGGGGGTCCCGTTAGGGCCTGATATGGTGGCCCTTGATCCTTCAAAATGTATTTGGGCTTTTAGCTTGGTCAATAGGTCTCTCCCCAGGAGCGGGTAGGGGCAATCAGGAACATGTAGGAAGGAGTGAGAGATGTTACCTGAGGCCAAGTGAACTTTCCTTTCTGTGGTCCAGAGATACTGCTTTTCTCCGGTAGCCCCTTGTACCCAAGCAGTTTGGCTGCTCAGGGGTCCTTGGGTACTAGTGAGCACTGAGTGTTGAGCTCCAGTATCTACTAGGAAGGTGACTGGTTGCTCCCCAACTTGTAGGGTTATCCGGGGCTCAGGGGGGAGCACCTGGCCCTGACGTCCTTAATCTTCATCAAGGGCTAGTAACTGGGCCTGTTTGTCAGGCCTTCTTTTTGGCCCTCTTGGTCTCTTCGGGCAGTCTCTGACCCAGTATTCCTTTTCTTTGCAATAGGTGCACTGGTCTTGATCTACCCAGGGCCTCCTGATATCTCCCTTCCTTTCCTGTTTCCCTGTGCCTGTGTTATTCTGTACTACGGTGGCCAAGAGTCTACTAAGTTCCCTAGGGCATTTTCGATCTCTTTCTTTTTCTCTATCCTCTAGTTCCATTTTTAGTCTGTTCTCTCTTTCCTCCTGCAACTTTCTAATTCTTTCTTCCTTCTCTTCAGGAGTTTTCCCTTTTGTTTAAAACCTTCTCTGCCTCTTTCAATAAATCAGGCAAGGTATACTCTTGCAGATTGTCTAGTCTCTGCAACTTATTGCGGATATCTGGTGCCGATTGCCATATGAAGGCCATCAGTGCATTGCCCCTTTGTGCATCACTTTCAGGGTCGAAGGGGGTGTACATATGGTAGGCCTCTTTTAGACGCCCCAGAAAGGCAGTGGGAGTCTCCTCCATTCCCTGACTAACCTGTCTTCCCTGAGCCAAATTGGTAGGTCGGCGTCCAGCGCCATGGAGGCCCACTATCAGTAACTGGCAGTAAAGACGTAGGTGTCCCCTGCCTTCAGCCATGTTGAAGTCCCATTCGGGGCGGGTTAAGGGAAAAGCGGTGTCGATTTCATTAGGGAGTTGAGTGGGTCGCCCATCATTGCCCGGGACGTTTTTCCTGGCTTCCAGGAACACCCTTTGTTTTTCTTCCAAAGTTAAGAGTGCCTGTAAGAGCTGATGACAATCGTCCCATGTGGGATGGTGGGTTATAAGGATTGATTCAATCAGGTTCGTGAGAACCACCTGATCCTTGGAAAAAGAGGGATTGTGAGATTTCCAATTATATAAGTTAGAGGTGGAAAAAGAACAATACTGGTATTGGTTCCCCGGGCCCCCCATTTGGCGCAAGGGGAAAGCTCTAGAGGTTCCTCCTGACTGGGTGGGTTTCCTTTTCCCTCTCAGCCTCCCGTCAACTAGAGAGTCTGATCCCTCCTCGGCCAGTGTGGGGTCTTTCTCCTTCCTCCCTCCCCCGAGCAGCTTGAGCAGGAAGTGGTGGAGCTGGCTGATACGGTGGTGGTTCCTCGGTGAGTAAGTCTATGAGAACCACATCATCTGGGGGTAGCACAGGTTTAGACTTAAGGGGTTTAGAGGGGGACTTCTCTACAACTGGATAAAGATGAGCAGGCTTATGATCTGGAGCCAGGACAGGGATCAAGGGTGAAGAAGAGGGGAGGGGAGGAGCCGACGGTTTCTCCGAGACCGCCTTTGGGGGAGGTCAGGGGGTCACAAACGGGGCTGCCCATGTCGGGGCTCTGTAGCCAAATTTTCCCAAGTAACAATGTATGCTATCTGGTCCAGGTGTCCTTGGGGTCCCTTGTCGAAGACCCAATCCTTAACCTGTAAGGTAATTTCTAGGTTAAAGGTCCCATCCCGTGGCCAGCCCACATCAAAGGTTGGCCACTCAGATGTGCAGTATATCTGCCATTTCTTCTTCTTGACATTCACTGACTGGTTAGAGGCACGGATATGCACTTAATTACAGTGACCTAAGGTAAGGCTCAGAGGGGTGGTTATGGTTTGTCCCATACTTGAATCAGAAAACTCAAAATACAAAGACAAGCAGACGAACAAGACAAATAACACAATTAAGCAATTCACGACCAGACAGGCTGCGCGCTTTCGGCAGAGAACCGAAAGTAAATACTCAGACGGGCCAACAGTAGTGGTCCCATTTTCCCTTTTCAGGGCAACGTATCCATTGGATACGTAATAAACTCCAAATAGTCGAGCTCCCCGTATCCCTGGCACGTCTGCCAGGGTGGCGGGGGAGAAGTATGGGCTCATCAACCCCTTCTCAAGCCGCCCAAATTACTAAATGAGTACGTAGCCAGCCTTTCGAACGCTGCACGAAGACTGATTATGGCAACATACAAAACAATGGACAAAGCGGACAGGGTGCTGGCCAGCTTACCTCCCGGTGGCACTGGCGGTCCTGGGGCAGAAATCTCGGTTGGACCTCCAAATGAAAGACCCTGGCACCAAAGTGCCGGGCACTGAACCGAACCCTCTGCCCAAGAACTGGAGCCAAACCACTGGATGCAAAAGCAAGAGGTGGTTTATTGAGTACACAGGCGCCTGCGGATGCTACTGCAACACAGGCGCAGAGCATACCGGGCTTGCAGGGAGCACAGTACTTATAGAGTCTTAATGGTTACATAAGTATCAGCAAAGCAACAGGCATTTCATTGGCTACTTAAGAACGGGCTAAGGTCATCTTGGGGGCAGGGGTAGTTGCCAAGGACTAGGTTCCTGGTATTACCACAAGATGTAAATATGGCACGCTTATCCGGGTCCCATGACTGCTCTGGTGACCGCAGACATCCTGTTTGAGGCGCCAGCTGGGCGAGGCAACTGGTCTGGGTTTTTCCATTAGGCAACGGCTTGGCCCTGTTTTTCTTTTCCTAGGGGGGCCCGGGTTGGGGTCTTTCAATATGAGAAAAGACTTTCTGTAAAGGTCCTCAACTCTTAAATGGTGCATCGTTATCCATGCCTCCCCTTGGTCTTCTGTTACGTGAGTTAGCCCATCTACTGCAGGCTCCACAGGTCTCAAACAGTAGCGCTTCTACTGATCTTTCAGGTCCTCTGTCTTCTGACGGCAGCCTTCACTGTGACCTTGGAAGTAGTAGGTCCCGGCCCCACAGCCACTGTTTTCATGTAGGAGCCACAGTGTCAGATGTACACATCTCCCTCTTCACCTTGGTCTCACCAGAAGGAGCAAGTGTAGTTGGCATGCTGACTGATTTCAATTTCTTCAGCATTTTCCAGGAGGAGGCACCACAGCAAGTCCCATATTCCCCAACAACCCCAACCTTCTTGGTGTGTTTAGCCATGTCACCAAAACCTAAGCCCAAGCCAGGAGCACTGTCTCTACGTATATGTCTCAATTTTATGATCAACAAAGACAGCCACTTTGGGTGTCTGTGGTTTAACATGCTTAGTATTTTTCAACTCTTCTAAGTAGTAATTAGTAAATAGCCCAGTCTTTCTCAATTAATCAGACAAGTTGCCCTTAAAACACTTGAGTTGCCACTGACAATAGTATTTACTGAATGCTTACTGCGGGGATGTGCAAATTTTATTATTCCCCAGCTTACAGGTCATCTTGTTTAATTAGAGATGTTCAAACACACCAAACACAAGTGTAGCTTGACTCCAGATAACCAGGCACTAGATACAATTGTCCTCACAGGCACAGAGGACTCCTGATCTGCAAGTAGCTCTAATATTTTACTAGGATACATTTTAAGCAGAGACTTGTGCTAGCTACATTGTGGTTTCTTCAGATGTTCCTGAATTTCGTGGTTAATTTTCCCAGGATCTTTTTTGGTGATGGTGGTGGTGGGCTGTAGATAAGAACAAAACACCCGGTATTCTAGTGAGAAATGCCTTAAAGTTTATCAGTGAATCGGGGAGATAGGTGATGTGTTTAAAACATTAGATCCCATCCACGAACAAGGTACAGGCATCTGCTGATATTTTCCTGTTCTGGCACTGCTGAGCGGCTGGGCCCTGCATGTCTCACCACACCCACCTTAGCATACCTTTCTTTTCAGGTTTCTAGATCCTTTCTTGTGGGTAAAACAGGCTCCTTGAGCCACATTCAATAACTGGTTACCCATATCAGAGCAGGGTACTACTTTTGCAAGCTATGATATGAGTGGATTTCTTTATTCCCTAAAAGTCTTCCACTTGATTCTACACAGTTTCCTGGCAACAGTTTTGTTCTATTTCCCCAATAACAACATCTCCTTTCTCTTTTGCATCAACTAGGACTCAGAAGGTTGAATGTGATGGTGGTACATGGGCCTTGTTTTTAACTCTCCTGAAAAAGCTTCTGATGTTTAAGCATGATTATTGCTTTTAGTTTGAGATTTGGGAACAAAAACAAACAAAAGACAAAACAAAGCCCAACAACTTCTAACAACAAGAAGCACACTTGAAGAAGTTTGTGTTCACACTGTGTGGGAGCACGGCCTCCTCTAAGAAGCCACATGCAGCTTGTTTGCCACGGGCAGCCTGCTCTTGCGATTGGACGCCTTCCCCAAGGGCATCCTCTTAACCCGCAGAGCATAAACTGCCCCGGACCTGAAATAAAGTGGCTGTTTGCTACAGAGACTCTAGTCCACCTCAAATGTTTATTTACTCTTTTCTCACATTACATCTTGACCACAGTTTCCCTTCTCCCCAGATCTACTTCTGTTTCCCTTCAGAAAAGAGGCCTCCTAGGGCTATCAACCAAACATGGTATAACAGTTACAATAAGACTAGGCACATACCCTCATATCAAGACTGGACAAGGCAACCCAGCAGAGGATAAAGGGTCCCCAGAGCAGGCAAAAGTCAGAGACAGCCCCTGCTCCTACACAACCATAACATACATGCAGAGGGTCTAGGTCTGACCCACACAGGCACCTGACTGCCGCTTTAGTCTTGGTGTGCCCATGAGCCCTGGTTAGTTGATTCCGTGGGTGTGTTCTTGTGGTGCCCTTGATGCCTCTGGTTACTACAACCCTCCCTCCCCTTACTCTGCAGGATACCCGAGTCCCACCTAATGTCTGGCTGTAGTTCACCTTATTTATGGGGCTCCCTCCTCCCAGATCCCACGGCCTCTAGAGCAGTGACAAGTGGCTCCAAGGATAGGCACCTGAAGCCACTACAAGAAGATTATAAAATTGGGTGTTGGTGGCGCACGCCTTTAATCCCAGCACTCAGGAAGCAGAGGCAGGTGGATCTCTGTGAGTTCGAGGCCAGCCTGGTTTACCAAGGGAGTTCCAGGACAGGCTCCAAAACAATACAGAGAATCCCGGTCTTGGAAAAAAAAAAAAAAAAAAAAGACTATAGAGTGGGGATGCTCACACAAGGAGGTAAGAAAAACAGGACAGAAGACACCAGGAAAGGCTTTGCCTAATGTCGAGCTTGTGCATCATTTTTAAGAAAGGAAGAGCACAAGTACTGAAATCATAAGCATTAGATTGCTTGCAAGTGTCCCTGATTTCCACAAGGAACTTTAAGTGAAGGAGTCTAAGACAGAGTCCAAAGGAATACTGAATACGGCATATAAACAAGGAAAGAGAGCTCTGTTCAATTTTCGGTTATCTGGGCAATAATTCAGACTGTTATCAAAATGCTTAAGGAAGATGAGGAGAATATTAATCATTTCCTTGAGTGAATATAAACTGGATGATGAAGCTTTAAATTGGTAAAAGGGGTAAAAAGCAGATTCTCCCCACAGGCAAAATGGAAAGCGCTAGTGATGACTCCCTCAGCTCCCTCACGAAACCTCCTTTAGACACACTGCCTCCACCCTGAACATGCTCTGAAGCCTGGGTGAGGAAACTGACAATGTGATCTTACATTGCCTGCATTTCCTGACAAGGACTTAGGAGAGCCTATGAAAATACTGTTAACAATCTAGGCAAGCTGGGGCACAGCAGGGAAGCCGAATTCATCTATTAATGCCTCCCCAGGCCCCAATGGGGATACCTGGCATTTCCAATGCGATTCCAAAAATCAAAAATGTTTATGTTTTCCATTTTGGCATGGGTGTCAGGTCTCCTAGAACTGGAATTACAGACGGCTGTGAGCTGCTATGTGGGTGCTGGGAATTGAATCCAGGACCTCTGGAAGAACAGTCAATGTCCCTTAACCACCGAACCATCTCTCTAGCCCCCAAATCAAAATGTTTATATGCACTTTCAATCTATTTAAAACTCCAGAAGGAGAGATGGCATTGGACAAAAGATGTACAGCTATTTGAATCCAGACTAAAAGAAGCATTGTGTTTAGTATGGAACCTTCACTGTCTTTAGACCTATTTTCCCCACTAAACTGTTTTCTATGGGTATTACAGCACACGAGGATAAACCTTTGGAATAGATTCATTTACACCACAAGGGCCATAAAATACTAGTCACTTACCTTACTCTTCTTATTCAATTAGTAAACCAGAGGAGGATCCAATGTCAACAATTAAATGGATTTGATCCTTGCTGTATAACATTATATATTACCCTTAACTAACAATCAGTTTAAAGAGTGTTACAAAACTCTATGAATATTCAAATTTCATTTTCAGATTACTATGAAAGGATATGAAATCATTAAATCTAGCTGGTAAGCTATGGGATTTTCTCATATGGACTGAATCTATGATTAAAAAGATTGCCCAACCTTCTCCCATTCCACAGGCAGATACTTATTTTATTGATGGCCCAACAGGTGGAAATGGCTATCTTGATTCATTTATTATGGTTAATTCATAAGTCCTTAAATACTGTTTCTGATTCTGCTTATGTTGCAGGGTTATTCTCATCAATAGAAACTGATTTAGCTTTGTCTTCACATTTCTATGCTTCCATTGCTATAGGTTACAATCTGCACATTCCTCATTACTCATACTCATGCACACTAACCTCACTGCAGAAGGAAATAGCAAGCTGGTACAATAACCTGCCTTATTTACTCATCCACCCGTCATTCCATGTGCATCCACTCCTCCGGCCCTGGGCCATCAATTCAATGGCAGTGGAGGTCGAGGAGACAGTGAAAGTCACCAGAAAGAGCAAACCCCCAGGTAAAGGACAAAAGGACCATGTCAAAAGTCAAGTCTGTCCACTGGGACCAAGGGAGAAATTACTTCACTTAATGACTCTGTGTTTACAAATGGACCTTGAGACTATAATAGACTCATTCACTCATTTGAGGAAGAGAATGCATTTAACTTTTCCTTGGGATTTAGATCGCTTCTTATTTGCATAGGACATTTAACTTTGTTTTCTATTAAAAGACAAATATGGGCTTATATTCTACAAGATACCAGAATCTAGCTGGGTGTTGGTGGCATATGCCTTTAATCCCAGCACTCGGGAGGCAGAGGCAGACGGATCTTGAGTTCGAGGCCAGCCTGGTCTACAGAGAGAGTTCCAGGACAGCCTCCAAAACAATACAGAGAAACCCTGTGAAATCTTTTTTTAAAGATTTTATTTATTATTAATTATATGGTATTCTGTCTACAAGCCAGAAGAGGGTACCGCATCTTGTTACAGGTGGTTGTAAACCACCATGTGGTTGCTGGGAATTGAACTCAGGACCTCCGGAAGAACAGCCAGTGCTCTTAACCTCTTAGCCATCTCTCCAGCCGACCCTGTGAAATCTTAAGTCTCTAGATTTTCCTTATCAATATGATGTAACAAACAGTACTGGACAGTTTGGATTTCTGTTCGTGGAGGAAGAGTATTAAACACAAGGCTTTCAGAATTAGGTCAATATGTTTGCTTATAGGATACTCATGCATCAAATGACTATTAGATTTATCTATGTCTCAAAACAAAAACCCCCCAGATATCAAAAGGGGAAAGATGTCAGAACACAGTGCCAAGAATGGAGTCACATATGATTTTTGAACACTTGTAAGACAGATCCAAGAAACCAAGAGTCTTGTGACCTCAGTTTCTCCAAAAACACAGAATTGTTCTTGGAATGTGCTTTTGTGCCCCTCCCAGATGTATAGGAGTGAGTTTACTTCAGATTATTCATTACAATTGGCTATTTTTGTTTATGCACCTATATGAAAAAATATATTTCTTCCGCATGCCCTTATGACTATAAACTTTACTCATGTGGTCCCTTTTAAGTCTCCAGAGTATAAATTGTCCGATGCTCTGAATAAAGTGGGCTATTGCATGAGAGTTTAGTCCACCTCACTTACTGGCTCCATTCTCCCAGGTCCCACAACTCTAGAGAGGTAGAGTTGTAGAGATATAGGCTGTCAGTGATTAGGCTTGAGTTTTGTTGCAGAAGGCCACAAAAACCACATAAGACACCCAACTGTACTAATGAAGATGAAGTAGTTGTAAATTTGAGAACATTAAAAAAAAGAAGGAAAAGTAAGTTTAGGTTGGAACAGTGTTGGCTCATGCCTTTAATTCCGGCACTAGGAGGTAAAGGCAGGCAGATCTCTGAGTTTGAGGCTAGGAGTTCCAGGCTACACAGAAAAACCCTGTCTCAGGGGGTAAAAGAAATCAAACCAAATAAGTAAGTAAATAAATAAAAACAAAAGAAAAAACTAAGTTTAGAACCAGGAGTATTTTTAATGTTGGGTGAGATGGGGGCACACCTATAATCTTCTGGAGGCACTGAGGCAGGAAGGCTGGGAACTTGGGGTTAGCCTGTGCCACATATACATGTTAGGCTCAAAAAAAAGAGAGAGAGACTTTTTTCCTTTTTGTTAGTCCATTACTGTTTAAACCATCACACCTCATCCAAGAACAAGGCATAGGCAGACAGTGATATTCACTTTCCTTTCTTCTCCACTTTCCTCCCCTTTTAGACAGGGCCTCATTGTTCCCAGGCTGAAAATGCTTATTTCCTTAGGAGTAAACCCAAAAACTGTACAGTGTGAATGTCTTTTGGCAGTCACTAAAGAGAAAATCACAACACGTCAGTAATTCCTATGGTCTTTCAGACAATCATTCTCATCCAAAGTTTAGGAAAGCTAAAACCCCCTGAGTTATTAGTGACAGCTAGCAAGCAATACTTCAGAAGGCCATCACACTGTGACAGAACACCAAATAGTACAAGATCTACACTTAAACACGCACACCAACACTTTTTGTCAAAAGCAAGTTTCTTAACATCTGTAAAAGCTGCGACTCCTGGATACTCCATCGACCAAGAATCTAAACACAAACACACACACTTCTCATGCATATATATATATTCAGAGAAACCAAGGGGAAAAAACAGGGCTTTTGTGATTTTAGTGATCATATCGCATGAAGATTCTGAATTAGAATCTACGTCAGCTTTTAGTACTGGCTAATTTATCAGATTACATTCAGTTTTACAATTGAGTATATAAAAAAGCATGGAATGTGCTCAACACTTTAAAATTCCTTGTAGTGTCTTATAAAAGTATGATTCAACAATTCAATCTTCCTTCCCGTTATTTTTAAATTAAAAAAAAATGAACATGGGTTTTTGTTCACTTCAATGCAGGTTCCCAAGGAGGCTAGAGGTGCGGGATTCCCTGGAGCTGCTGGGGCTACAGCAGCTGTGAGTTGCCTCAGGTGAATGCTGGGAACAGAACTTCGGTCCTCTCCAAAAACAGTGCCATTTCCCTCGCCTCTTCAGCCCAGCTTCCCTCTTGCACATATAAACACCCGGCACAAAGGTAACCGGGCCATCGCCTGCCTGGCCTCTGGTCAAATCCCGTTCACCGAGTCTCGTAAACCAGAGTCTCGGAGGCTCACATAAATCTGTAAACAAATCTCTTAAATCCACTGCCTGGCACGGGCCAAAAGCTGCACGAACCTTAGCTTTTACAACCGCCACAATCTGACCACAAACCTTTGTCTATTTTCAAACCAGAAAGCTTGGAAAGTGCAATCTCTGAAGTATGGCACAAAACTTACTCGGTGGCAAAAGCTGACCTGACAGTATCTATCCATTTCATTACAGAATGAATATTTACAACTGCTGCATTTTTTTCCTTCCCCTCAAGTTTTGAGGATTGACTTTAGGGCCTCCCAGCAGGCCAAGCCAGCGCTCAATTACTGAACGACAGGCCGAGCCTGCGCAAATGCTAATACTGGATGAACGGCCCCCGAGTCCTCTGAAACACGTCTTTATTAAAAAAAAAAAAAATCAGAGAACCGGAAGACAGCTGAATTCCTAAGCATACTGGCCTCAAGGCTCAACCTCAGTTAAGAGAGCGAAGATGGACATCGGGATTCCTTCTGTCATCCAAAAAAGAACACTCCAACTTCGGCGACTGCACTCAAGTCTCTGAAGCCAAGCCAGTTTTTGCAGAGCGGCTCCCACACATCCCGACTAAAGGAAACTCCTCTGCCCTACCCAAGGGGCACCACTAAACAAAGACTTTCCACGGCGACCCCGCTACGGAGGGTTTGGCTCGGAGACAGGCCTTTGCCACGCCGGGGGGCGCACACGTGCGCTCCTGTCGTGACGGGCTGGTAAGTAAGTCATCTACGGTGGGGTCCGGGGTGATTCGACACCAGGGCTGGCGAGAACGCGACTTTCGGTTTCCAAAGCAGAGAGGAAAGTGAGTGGCCCGAGCGCCGCATCCGCGCCTAAACCTCTCGAGAGAACGGAACGACCGGGGGGTCGCGAAGAGCGGGAACCTTGCCACACCGGGATCTCCAGGCGCTGCCGCGGAGGAGGAGGAGGAGGCGGCGGCGGCTGCGGGACTCCTCCGCGGCCGTTCGCCCTGGAAACCAGGGCCGGGGCCCCGGGCGTGGGGGAAGGGGCGCCGGGCCAGACGCCCTTTAGGGCCACGCGAACAAAGGGGAGCCGGGACCAGCCGGGGCGAACCAGCCCCCGGCGGCCGCTCGCTCCCGCCCTACGCCCCCCAAGCCTGCTCCCCCCGGGGAGGGAGGTGTCGGCCGCCCGGGCCCCCGAGGATCGCGGTCGAAGCTTCGCTCAGAGCCGCCAGGCCCCCGGGGACCCCGCGTCGTCCCCCCCGCAAGCCCCATCCCCCGCGGGCGCCGAAGCGGACTCACCCGGCAGGATCCGAGCCCTAGGCGCGGCACGGCGGCGGCGATGAAGGAGGAGAGACGAGCGACGGAGGACCGACCGGGGGGCCGGGGGCCTGGCGGACCAAGGCGGCGGCGACACGGCTCCTCCTGGCACCGGAAAGGGAAGTGCGGGGGCCCGACCTGGCCCCCCGCTATTTCCGCCCGCCCCGCCCAGCCACCCTGCGCCCCCAGCCGGCCGGCCGCGAGATTGCAGGCAGGGCCGTGTGGCTCCCCGAGGTTGGGCTGGTTCCCCGCCCCCCCTGGGTAAAACGCGGGAAAGCTTCACCTCTTCCTGAGTTAAAAAGACCCGCACGAAAACCTCCCCGGTAATGCTCAAGGCTAGCCCGTGGCTAGAAGCAGATTTTGGACTCCTTACGTCCAGAGTTCTTTGCAGTCAGGCTCCAAGCTGGCTGTCATGATGGTCCAGCCAAAATTGAGGGTAAAAAGATGAAGGAAGGCGAAGACTTTGCAAGGTGTTGTGAATAGAAACTTGAGAGCAATCTGTGTTTGCAGTGAGTGGGTGGCTACTTGGAAAGATTGGAATGTTGTCGGTGCAGGGGCTAATTACCTTATCTTGGGCTAGCTGTAGCTCTCTAGAACAGAGGCGATCCTTGCTGTAATAGTTAAGAAAGGCAATCTTGTCCCTTTGGAGGCAAGGGGCACCACAAAGACACACCATGCAACAGAGCTCATGTAGGAGGTTTATTAGGGGGAGTTGCAGAAGGAAAGAGAGAGGGGTGAGAAGAGCGTGCCTTTTATAAGCGGATATAACGCATGCACGTGCAAAGGGAGAACACTCGCTCTCATTAGTTGCTGTAGCAGTTACAGTGTCGCGTCTTGGCCGCTGCAGATGACTGTCCTGTTAGGTCCCTGAGAGCAAGCCAGTGTAAATGTCTGAATGCTAACATTCTCCTATTTTGTTTACTATAAGAAATAGGAAGGGGTGGCTGGTGAGGCGGGAATGGGGACATCGTGTTCTCTAGACTGTTTCCTGCTCTCTGGGATGTTGGCCAAGTCCTGGGATAGCTGGCTGTTTCACCGGTGTCCAGGCTCTGCGGGAGCGTCCTGTGCTAGGAAAGGGCAGGTCTATTTGAAGCAGTCTGAGGCTGAACCACTTAGGGGTAGCCACTGTGAAGCTGTCTGGGATGCAGATTCTGAGAGGACCTCTGGACCTGGTAGGATGCTGGCAGAGCAGAAGATGAAGTTAAAAAGTTTAGGGGAGGGCTGGAGAGATGGCTCAGAGGTTAGAAGCACTGACTGCCCTTCCAGGGGTCCTGAGTTCAATACCCAGCAACCACATGGTGGCTCACAGCCATCTGTAATGAGATCTGGTGTCCTCTTCTGGTGTTCAGACATAATGGAAGCAAGATGTTGTGTTCACAATAAATATTTTTTAAAAAAGTTTAGGGGAAATTTTTTTCCTTAGGTCCTGGTAACTGAGGGAGGGAAATCCTAAGGTCAGGGAAAGATGAGGGAGATCCCATCCTCATGAACAGGCAGAAGGTGGGGAAACTTAGGCTGTTGATTGACAGTACTTATCAGGAGGGCATATGACCTGTTCGAGGTGGATCCAAGTTGACTCCCTGGAGCACACAGAATTTTTTTGAGTTTTCAAAAATAGATAGGTTTTAAACACATTGTCATTCCCACTGTTTATGAAGACACCTTTGAGTCACAGGGGAGCCAAAAAGGATTCTTGTTGAAAGCTGTAGGGCACAGGAGCCCGTCATAGATGGTGTTGAGGGGAAGTCACGAGGACAAGTCCTGAGTTGCTTACAAAAAGAGATGATTGGTTGCCTGAATCAAATCAGATGAGGTCACTGCATGAACTAGGTAAAGCATAGGGTTGTCTGCGGGATTCTGGGAGGCTCCAAAGCTGATGAAACTGACGGGTGAGCAGTGCACTTACCTTTCCTCAGACCCAGCTCAACCTTCCGTGGTTGGGCTAAGACTGAGTCTCAGCCGAGTCAAGCGGTCTCTCAGGGTGGACGACTCTGTTTTCAGTTAGACGGGAGAAGAAGGACCGGAGAGGTCTGCTGAAGATGAGGCGGAGGAGGAATGGGCTGAACCATCCGCCCCAGATAACTCCCCACCCCCGCCTTACACTCTCAGGAGCAAGGAGGGGCGGGAGGATGCATCTAGGGCCCCTACGCTACCCAGTAAACTTGGCCCCTGGGCCAGGCAGGCCTGTAGACTGGTACGCTTGGGAGGCCAAGGATCTTAAAGAGCTCCGCGAGGCTGTGGCAGAAGATGGCCCTAATTCCCTTTGGGAACAGACCCTGTTGCAGGACATCAGCTGTCATCTGTGCGCACCTAAGGACCCAGCTCAGCCTTCCGATGTTGGGCTAAGACCCCACAGAAGCATTAACACTCTTTCCCATATGGAATCAATGTAATAGTTACAGCACCATGTATTAATAGTCCCTGAGAGCAGGCCAGTGTGAATCCCTAAATATTAACACTTGCCTGCCTCTGTCGAAACTTAACATCTCGTTGCAATAGAATGAACTGACTTAACATGCAACTAGCTTCTACCAACCAAAAGCTAAGAATGCCATCAGATAGCATCTTTGATCTATAGGAAAGCTTCCTCTGTCTTAATGTACCTGTCTTTCTGATGTACCCACCAGTCTTTTAAATTTGCCTTCGTCTATGATTTTCCCTGTTCTGTAAAACTATAAAAGCTTCATGATACCGATTCCATGTTAGAACATGGAATTTGAGGTAACCTAAATTTGTATTTTGGTACCATCATCATTTAAAAAAAATGGCTCTAGAATGAGTTATCTCTTATTCCTTTTAAGTTTTAAATAGAGAATAGTAGTTCCTAATCTGTGAGTTGCGACCCCTTTGGGGTTGAATGACCCTTTCACGGGGTTGACTATTAGATATTTACAATTTATAACAGTAGCAAAATTAGTTATGAAGTAGCAATGAAAATAATTTTATGGTTGGGGCGGTCACAACATAAGGAGCTGTATTAAAGCATTAGGAAGGTTGAGAGCCACTGCTTTAGATGAGGGCCGTGGTTTGGGGGACTGGCTTTTCTTTCTTGTGGACTCTAAATTGATGGACCAAAAAGCACAATGTAAATATATCTGTACATTTTTCCGTTTTCCTTTCCAGACTTTTGACTTGAATATATGAGTTATGCCAAGTCCCAGGGAAACCCCGGACAAGCCTCACTCAGGACCTGTGGTTCCTCCCAGCATGTCTCCTCCCTAAACCTCTTCAGCTGCGTTCTCTTCAGCTAGCCTCATGCTGAGTGCTGTCTTTTGTTTTCCTGGCTGCTCCTGGTCCTCGGTTCTTCTTAGTCGGGTTTGTGTTGTAGGATCATCTTTTTGTACACTGTGAAGATGTGTCTTTGCCAAGGCGCCTTCTGATTGGTTTAATAAAGAGCTGAATGACCAATAGGTAGGCAGGAAGAGGTTAGGCGGGACTTCTGGGTAGAGAGAAGAGATGAATCTAGGCTGGGGAGAGGAAGCAGGATATGCAGGAGGAGTAAAAGCCATGAGCCATGTGGCAGCATGTAGATTAATAGAAATTAGTTAATTTAAAACAGCTAGTTAGAAACAAGCCTAAGCTAAGGCCAAGCTTTCATAATTAATAATAGATCTCTATGTCATGATTTGGGGGCTGGAGGTCCAAGAAAGCCTGCTGCAAGTTTGGACCCTTCCAGATGCTTCTGGAAGTTCTCACCTTTACAACAAAACCCATCTTCTCAACTATTCCTAGGAATGGTCATGTGCTCATTTTCATTCAAAGGATAGGAATGCTTTTTAAAACAAAAACACTGGCCAGAAACGCAGCTCAGCTAGTTAAGGTGCGTGCTGTACAAGCTTCACAATCTGAGTTTGACCTCTGGCTCGAAGGCAAAGAGAGATAAGTAACTCCACAAACTGTCTTTTGACCTCCTCACCCGCCACATGATACTCCCTCTTACTCCTTCCCAGCCCGAAATAATAATAAAGAACTGAAAAACAAAACAACAAGGCTTGGATTAGCAGGTAAAATTCTGACCATCTGAGTTTGATCATTTAACCTGTGTGGAAATCTAGACGCTGCGGCCAGCAGTTGTAATTCCAGTACTCCCTTGGTGAGGCTCGATACAAACAAGGAGAGACCCTGCCTCAAGGTCAAACCACAGAGAACCAGCCCTCAGAAGGTTTCCTCTGACTTTCCCCAGTGTATCAAAGCATGCCCCTGGATTTAACACACAACACACGTTAAAAAAAAAAAAAAACAATGCTTTTGGATTTCATATATGAAGATTTAATTAAATGAAAATTTATTTAGATCAAATATTTTAAACGCCCACACAAATGTCTGTCAAGGTTAGAAAGTGGAGCTAGTATAGGCCACACACCATGATGGACAACATAGCTTTATGAAATCATTAGGCTTTGTGTATTCAAGTATATATAGTTCACACTGGCTAATACAAAAATCGATCCGATTCTAGCAAAGCCTGCAAAATTTAAATAAATTTTCTTGAGTTTTATACCATGACTCCCAAGGCTGAAAGCTTAGACTTGATTTATAACAATGGCAAAAGTTATCTTTATGCCAGGCATTGGTGGCGCACGCCTTGAATCCCAGCACTCAGGAGGCAGAGGCAGGCGGATCTCTGTGAGTTCAAGGCCAGCCTGGTCTACAGAGCGAGTTTCAGGATAGCCTCCAAAACAATACAGAGAACCCCTGTCTTGAAAAACAACAACAACAACAAAAAAGTTATCTTTATTTCCTGCAAATGCAATCAGCTTTGCAAATAAGGCAAACATCAGTTTACATAGAGGCAGAAAGAAAACTGCAATCATCTAATTGTAGAGTTTGTAATACCCAAATTGTTCTGTTCTCTCCATGGTCAGATCAAGTCAGGAAGACCTATTACAGACTAAGTGAATGTGGTTTTGTGTGCTCCACAGTGGTGCTCTTTGGAAAACTGATCATTCTTGATTAGTACTGAACAGCTACTCTGCAGTTATTTTCAACTATGCTCCAAGGGACACCTCTTACTGAATGAACTTTCAGGAAACCAAGGGACAGTACCATTACTTATATTTCACAGGAAAGTAAGACAAAAGAGGATTTAGCATAGAATAATCTCTTTAAAATTACAAATTAGAAACACTATACTAGAGTTAGTTTTGTCTCAAAGCCTTTTCCACTGGATAACCATTACTTTATGTTTTGTTTTTTTTTCCCCCTGAAGACAGGCTCTCACTATGTAGCCCTAGCCTGGAATTCATAAAGATCCACATGCCTGTTTCGCAAGTGGTGGAACTAACGGGGTGTGCTGTCAAACCTGGCTGAATAGAAAGACTACTTTAAATGTTTTGTCTTCAGGACTGGCTTATAATTAAGTCTACAGTCTGTGAAATTTGCCCTGCCAAAATAAAGATATACTTGTCTACTGGATTCTGATTATAATTAAAATGTGACAAATACTTTTAATGAGAGAGGGTAAGAAATCACAAAACATCTGTCTCACAGGAAAGAAGTGCTCTATTACATGTTTCTATAAAAATGACCCAAACTTCACAGGCAGGAAGTTGATAATTTGATTTATCTTAATGGCTTTAGCTCATGAATAAATGATAAAGGCTTATGTGTTTTCTTATAAAAAAAGATGAGTCTTATTTGTACATTTGCTCTACGTTTTAAAGGATTTCTAATTACTAAAACATTCTTTATCTTACTTATAAGTGAAAACATTAAGTGAAAGTGATTCTTTGGCCACAGTTAGCCATTAGCTGAAAGTCAGCAAAGAATACAGGTTTTTTCACCAAATCAATAAATCTAGCCACAGGCTGACTAAAAGCTTCCTTTAATATTCCTATCAGGTCCCCTTTAAATTAATATTCTCTCCATATAATTATTTAGGCCAATGACATGGTTATGTGTCAGAAAGATCACATGTAGCTCTTCATAGAAAAATACCCAAGGAAACTAAAAAGAATCCATCAGCACATTTCAGGGATCATAGCACGACTCAAGATGTAGGCTTAACAAAGCCCATACGGATCTGCCCTGGAAAACCTCAAGAGGAATGGCATAGTCAAGTCCATTTCCTGACTGTGCGGGGCGGTTCCCAAAGCAGTCAGCGTCTGCTCCAGACTAGCTATTAGCGATAAAGTATTTCCCTTCACTGTAAGGCTTCTCCCTGAGGGATGCCTACATTTTTAATTATAGTATTTTATCCTGTTTCTTCTAGCTCCGTCCGCTCTCACAAATAAACCCCATACATTTCCGACATACCAGCTGCATTTCTTTTTGTTGCTGTTGTTTTGAGACGGTCTCACTATGTAGCCTGGCTGGCCTGGACTCACTGTGTAGACCAGGCTGGGTTTCAGCTCTCAGAGACCCACCTGCTTGTCTCCCGAATGCGGGTCAAAGATGTGCACATCAAGCCCTGCACTGGACATTTTCAACTGGAGCTGATACTATTCACATGATTCAAATTTCATTTAAGAGTTAACAACATTTCCCTTTAATTCAGACTTCTCTGCATACTTCATAAAATGTATTCATTTTTAGCAATTTCAATCAGTAAATACATTTTAAACGTTTTTATGAGTTGGATTTTTGAATATTGATGTGCTTCACAGAAACACAGCAAAGTGAGTAATTTCTCTAAATTCCAATTCCCCAACTTTTTGGTTTCTCTTTTCTCTTTCCTTCCCAATAAATTGTTCTCTTCTCAAGTCTTTATTATCTCTACTTTCCCATTTCTTTTCATTGTAGTAAGTACCAAAGGAAAGACACAAAACATTTCAGAGTGAATGAGTCTCTCCTGTCCTCAGTACACATTTCAGAGTGAATGAGTCTCTCCTGTCCTCAGTACACATTTCAGAGTGAATGAGTCTCTCCTGTCCTCAGTACACATTCCAAAGCTACACATGGCAGTATTTTAAAAATATTAACAGTTGTTAATGCCGTGAAATTGAAAAGAATAAAAAAGCCAGAGAAAATATAAGCAATCAGTCTGAAGTATATTAAAAGCTAGTCAGATCTTGACTGTTATATAAACACTAATTTTATCACTATAAAAGGCATGATTATATTTTACTTTTCTTTATAAAACTACCCTTTAACAGAATATTCACAAGCTAGTCATCCTGTAGATAGTTCTGTACTGATAAAAAGTTACTTTTAAAAGAAAAATATTAAAAATAATTGTTTCACAGAAACAGAAGGTTTTATCAAATTCTGATAAAAAGCTGTTAATTACGAGTAGAGTCTTACCACACTATAAATGTTGCCACCAAAGATGGAGACTTAGAAATGTCATAAGATGAGCATCTCAGCAACTACAAAAGTGCCGCAGCAAAAATGAGGTAGTCAGAGACTCCACTTTCAGAAGGGTCAGCATCGTCTTTCGAGGGTTCGTAGTTACCCCAACTGAGCCTCATTGCATCTACAGGAGGCACATCTTGAGTGGCTACCTCTCACAGAGATCAAGATGATCTGCAGAACACTAAGGAAAAAAACTCTAGAAGAGAATGGTAACAGATTTCCCCCATTTTAGTTTTGTAATTTTTTGAAAAAGTTAAATCTTTTAGTTTGTTTTATTTTGGTGGGGGGGGGCTGTATTGAGAAACAGACGGTCTCACTCTATAGCCTAGGTTGTTCCAGAACTCACAGCAATTCTTCTGCCTCAGTCTCCCAAGTTCTGGGAATACAGGCGTGCACTACCATGATCGGTAAAAGCTTGCTGAAGACTCTTTTCTTTACTTTAACAGCCCCCTCAAGACCGGAAAAGGCTGCTTTAGCACATATGCAACAAGAGTTAAGGAAAAGAACTTTTTGAGACGAATGCTCACCACACAGCTCTGCCTGGCTTACACTTGCAGCAGCCTTCATCCCTCTGGATGTCAAGTGCTGGGATCACCGGTGTGCACCACCATTCCAGCAACAAACATTTGTTCTCACGTGGAAACTTGGGAGCCGATGTTCATTCAATCCAGGGAGAAAAAGTTTGCTAAGACAGCTGGATTACCATCAAAAATCAGTTACTAGCCAGGCATGGTGGTGCACGCCTTTAATCCCAGTGCTTGGGAGCCAGAGGCAGGAGGATCTCTGTGAGTTTGAGGACAGAATTGTGTACACTGAAAGCTGAAGGTCAGCCAGAGCTACACAGAAAGACCCTGTTTCAAACAAACAAACAAACAAACAAACAAGCAAACAAACATAAAATCCAGCCAACTAAACAATAACAACAAACCAAATAACAACAAAAAAAAAAAAGGAAAAAAAGAAAAGACAAAGAAAGGTGTAATCCTGATACTCAGGCTACATGGAGAGATTCTGTCTGTCTGTCTCACACACACAAGTAAATAAGAATTACTACAATATTTAAAGGGGCAGATAGCCTACCACAAGGAAAACTGGGGAACGTGTGTAGGTCAGCCACCGAGGAGAGAAATACGGCACCAATCCACTTGTCTTTCTTACTGGGTACTTCAGGCCAGTGATGGTCCTAAAACGCTGTGCTGCCCTTAAGACAGTAAATGTGAAATACTGTTTTGTCCTCCTGCCCAGTAATGATACGTCATGGACCTATTACCATGTCTTCTCTTTTCTGAAGCCACAAAAAATGTTAGTTTTGAAAACAGAAATAATTATTTAGGTTGTAAAGACCAAATATTAAGCTTCCTAAATTTTGAACCATGTGTTTTGCTTGCATCTTTACTTAAGTTCAGTTTAAAATAATGAGAAACTATTCAGGCCTCTTTGTTATGGTGGATATGGGAGCTGCTTAGAAACTGTGAATTTTCCCTTGGGAACCAGAGTTCCTAGGAAAGTGCTAAGTAGATGCAACAGTCCATAATTAATATAGAAAAGCTCTAGTTGCCTGAGCAACTGCAAGCTTCTAATACTGCTATTTTATTTGTAAAGCTTCCAGTAAGAAAGGAACACATTATGATACTCTGCCCCCCTCCAGGTTGAAGGGCTGCTGCATTTGGGTTTACTGACAATCTTGCCATACTGTAGAACAAATGCACCTCTAGAACATAACATTGTAGTTTTTCACTGGCCAGATTAAAAGACAAACAAAATAGTTAAAATTTAAAACGAAACACTTTAAATTTCATTTTAAACCATTTTGTTGCCTAACATTCCTAGTAGCAATTAAAAAGTTAATTACATTACCATGGATGGATTATCAAACTCATCCTTACGCAAGAATTTTAAAATGAAAATGGGAATAACTATTCTGCCATACAAGAATACTGATAGATTAGCAAAATATCTTACATGTAGCGAAGAGCAGAAGATTATTTAAAAAAAATACAGAATGTTCAAATGTATTTGCAATGCCTTCAAATTTCAAATATGCCTGGACCATATGTAAATTAAGGGGAAAGCATAAGATTTACATGGTAAAAACAAAAACCAAACACCTGCTTAAAAATATATAACAAGTGTATCATAAGAAAAATAAATTGATCTGGAATTAAAATTTAGGGCAGTTTTAATTTGGATTCTAACTGCCTTTGTAGAAAAATTCAAAGAGGCGTTAAGAAAAATAAGATATTAAATGAAAATATGTATGCAAGTCCACATTCCTGACCTTCCCCATCATTGGTGCTCTGGCACATTGACCCTGAGTAACCTAACTTTTGACTTATAATGGTATTCCTTCAAATACAATTTCATAGGAGAAGGAATTGGAAGGGCATCGATGCCATCGTAAGTCGTGCAATTACAAATAACTGTTCTGCAAATGTGCTGCAAGGAAAAGGGGAAAGTCCGCATCAACGGAGTGGATAAAAGTGGTTCAAAGAACATACAGGCACTTGGGTCCTTATAATGTTCTAGGAGCCCAGTGATGTCGGGGGAGTGGAAGACACACGGATCGTGGGCATCAAAGCTAAAGTTGTGATTCCACTGCTCAATTCTGGCGTGAAGAGAACGACTATAGCGTCTAAAACTAACGGAGAATAAATAGTCTTCCTGTGCCGAGTCTCGGAGTAAAAAGGTGCCCTCTGGCTTTCCTTCTAGCAGAGCTTCGGCTGCGTACTTATCCATGACACCCCAGTAGCACGGATTGTTACTGATCTGAAGCAGGTCTGGGACCAGGCAGTGCACGTAACCAGCGTGGGTGTGGGGCTGGGGAGGCGCGTCCAGCTGCAGGGCCTCATCGTCCGTCTCCCACCTGGGCTTGCTTCTCTTTCTGGAGCTTGTGCACAGTGTTAGGACTTCGTCCTCTGACTCCATGTCACTGTCTTCTAAGCTGTTGTTTGTGACCAAGTGCAACACAGAGCCAGCCACGTGGCCGCCTCCACAAGAAGCACCGTTGGTAGTCACGACACAAGGCTGAACGCTGGTGTGTGAGAGACAGGCTGTGTCTTCCTCCGTGCTTCTTCGTTCTAGCTGACTGTCCCGCAGCTTGCTCTCAAGGAGCTCTGCGCTCACCCACTCATCTGATTTTGGACTTGCAGGGACAGTGTGTCGTTTAATAAAATGCCACCTAAAGGCTAAATCCGAGCGGGGTGGGAAAGGGCACTTATCTAGCCTGAGTTCACTGATGTGAATTTTTCTTTTAGAAGGAAGCCCCGAAGAGTGCCGACCACAATTCTTTATTGGAAAACACTGCCCCACAGCGTCTTGCAGTTTCTGTTTAAGGGATCGGCCTAAAAATCTATGCCCACAGGAATGGTCTAAGTCCAACTGAATGGACGAGCAGCCATGCTCCCTTTCTTGGCTCCTTCGAGAAGCTTCGGCTTTCTCTCCAGGACCTACGGTTTCAGACTCGGAACAGCTCTCCCTCTTTCTCGACCACGATAACTTCCTTCCACTCCACACATAGCCATCCTTTCTGTCAGCACTTCTACTCCGGCCTGTTTTAGGCCGTACATCTACATTTTTGCTGTTGTTTTCAGCCATTTTAGACAAATTATGTGCAAATCCCAGGGTTATAAATACTGCATTTTCAGCTTTTCTGACAGGAAGGTTCTTCTGGACACTTTCTGGATGAGTCTAAGAAAAGGAAAAAAGGAAGTCATTAGCAACCTGTTCACCTACTGGATGCAAGATGAAAAGCAAAATCAGTACGTGAGGGGCACTGCCATGCTGTCCGACAGCCTGAGGCGCCCATGGCCATGCACTGTTCTTCCTCAGTGGGTAACCCTTCCTCACACCATGGAGGCAAGATAACGGGTTCCCTTCTCACAGCTAAGTTTCAGCATGTGTTCTCTCTCAGCCTAACACATGCTTGGATAGGAATAGTTCCTACTTTTGCAGTATACCTTATGTCTGTTATCCTTCCCTTCTTTTTCTTATTTTTTGGTTTTTCGAGACAGGGTTTCTCTGTAGTTTTGGAGCCTGTACGGGAACTAGCTCAGCAGACCAGGCTGGCCTCAAACTCACAGAGATCTGCCTGTTTCTGCCTCCTGAGTGCTGGGATTAAAGGCGTGTGCCACTGCCTGGCCCCTTACTTTTCTTTTATTGGTTTCCTGAGACAGAGTCTTGTAATGTTGCCTTGACTAACCTGGAAATCTCTATGTGGTCCAGGCTGGCCTTAACCTTGCAACACTTCGTCTGCCTCCAATTCTATACTAGAATTACAGTCATATGTCATTATATCTTACTTTCACTTTATTTTTCTTATTTCACAACAGGTCAGTGAATTCTTTATAAGAGACAGTTACAAATCTATGAGCCAGTGGTTAGAACTAATACCCGGTATTGTTTCTTCTCTTGTTTCTATTTCTATTGATTAAAATACCAACAATTTTAAGTTGTAAAGTTTTCAGAATCCTATCGGGATTCTGATAGTAATTACCACTGAGCAACAGGAATGCCAAGTAAATATTCCTAAAAGAGTTTTTGCCAATTAATTCCAATAACTAGTTGCATCAATATCAGTCTTTGAAGTTTTCAGAATAGTCTACTCACATAATAATATTCTTACATTCTTGGTCACTTGGAAACAAGCAGGTAAATTTCTACAGGGTATTCCTTGGCTACTCATACTAGAATTCATAATGAATTTATGTAAATATTTCAAAAGCCTATTTCTAGTCATCTTGAATACTGTGCTTGTGTGCCTGTGTGTTTATGTGTGCCATGTGCACGCAGGTGCCTCAGGAAGCTAGAGGGTATCAGGTCCCCTGAAACTGTAGTCAGAGGTGGCTGTGAGCCTCCTGGTGTGGGTACTGGGAACCAAACCGAGGTCCTCTGCGAAAACAGCAAGTTCTCTTAACTTCTGAGCCATCTCTCCAGACCTACCTAAGTATTTTTAAGTGAAGCAAAAGTTAAGCCAGGAATTGAGAGGCAGGGTCCTATAATTCCAAATATTTTGAAAGCTGAATTTTGTATCAGAAAAATCAGTCACTGAACATGATAATTATGATTAAGTTAATTAATTTCAGAACATTAAAAACCTCAACAGTCAAGTGATGTGGCTAGAGACTAATACATTTTGAAATAAAATCCTAAATTTACCCAACTTTTCAAGCAATACTATCACTTAGTACTGCCTTTTTCAACAATATTTTTCCCCTCAGAACAAGGAGACATGTTTCCATAGTCAAAGACCCTGCTAAATAAATAGTACATCATTCTAAAAACTCAAAACTAACCCACTTCTGGTCCTGAGTACCAGAGATGGAGACTGAAGGAACTAGAGAAGGAAGGCATCACAAAGAACTTCAGCTGAAAATGGCTCTCAATGCACTGGAAGCTAAAGGTGAGCTCTTACTTTGACAGAAAACGAGCCAAAGCATGAAACAGAGAAAACAAAACTTCATGCAGCCATCTCTCCAGCCCGAGGGGATGAATTTTTAGACTGCAATATTTGAAGTAAAAGAATCCTTATACTATGTTATTGAGATATGACTATGAAAATTATGTCAAACACGAGGGTTGCACGGTATCTCAAGATATGCTATTTAAATTAGCTGAGCTTTGGGGACTGGAGTGACGGCTCGGTGGTTAAGGGCACTTGCTGCTCTTCCAGAGGACAAGACTTGGGCAGCACTCACATCAGGCAGCTCACAACTGCCATACCTCCAACTCCAGGAGATCTGATGCCCTCTTCTAGCATCCGTCTCTGTCTCTCTCTCTCTCTGTGTCTCTCTGTGTCTCTGTCTGTCTGTCTGTCTGTCTCTCTCTCTTTCTGTCTCTCTCTCTGTGTCTCTGTCTCTGTCTGTCTGTCTCTCTCTCTTTCTCTGTCTCTCTGTGTCTCTGTGTCTCTGTCTGTCTGTCTCTCTCTCTCATACACACACATACTCAAAATAAAAACTAACTATGTTTGAGAAATAGTTTCATTATATAGCTCTGGCTAGTCTTGAACTCACTGTGTAGATCAGGTTAGTCTTTTTTTTTTTCCTAAGACAGGGTTTCTCTGTGGCTTTGGAGGCT
Organism: Mesocricetus auratus; assembly: GCF_017639785.1. NCBI lineage: Eukaryota > Metazoa > Chordata > Mammalia > Rodentia > Cricetidae > Mesocricetus > Mesocricetus auratus. The sequence continues at coordinate 6,845,247 of NW_024429225.1, read as the reverse complement.
GTCCTGGAACTGGCTCTGCACACCAGGCTGGCCTCAAACTCACAGAGATCCTCCTGCCTCTGCCTTCCAAGTAATGGAATTACATTTGTACATTACTATGCCTGGCTCCAAATTCTTAAAAATATAAAAATTTAATCATACTGTTCACAATAAAACTAGCATGGCTCTTGTGGTGGTTTGAATAAACTGGCCCACAAGGCTCATATATTTAAATGCTAAGTCAACAGAGAGTGGCATTATTTAACAGGATCAGGAGGAGGTATGCCCCTGGGGGCAGACTTTGAGGGTTCAAAAGTCCAAGGTGGTCACAGTGTCCCTCTTCCTGCTGCCAGCAGATCCAGATGTAGGACTCTCGGCTCCTTCTCCAGCACCGTGTCTGTCTGCACGCCACCATGCTTCCCGCCATGAAGACAATGGACTGAACCTCTGAACTGTAAGCCAGCCCCAATTAAAAGCTTTCTTTTTTTAAGAGGTGCTGTGGTCATGGCGTCTCTTGACAACAAGAGAACACTGACTAACAAATAGGCAGTCATTAGTTCTTGAAAATTTCTTCTACTGTCATCACTATTGCTCTTTACAAGGCTGGGGTTAGAACTCAGGCTTCATGCATGTTGGATAAGTGCTCTACCCCAAGCTGATCCTTAGAATTCAAACCAAACTTTGTATAGAGGAAGAGGAGCTACAGATGGCTGGGTAGCTCTATGACCAGTTTTGGTGCAGTACAAAATCAGACAAGGCTTCAACAGATGTAAACACACTGAAGAGCATTAGCAGCTGTAGAGAAACCCCCTTCCTCTTTCTTTTTTAAAGGAGAGGAACAACTCATTTGGGAGAAGCTGCTTTGGCTCTTGATACAATATTAATTTTTTATGAAGGGAGCCATGTTACACAAAGCCCTGGGGAATGAAGAGTGACATTTAAAAAAAGCCATTATTTCTTAATGAGCAAGAGGCAAATGTTTAAAAAGCAAGTTTACGTTAAGAGTCACTTCAAGAAAGTAAGTTCCCAGATTCAACTGGCATAACAAGGATGAAAAAAAAAATCAATGTCCACATGCTAATTTCACTAGCAAAAGATGTAGCTAGTATTCTATTGAGTAAAGCTAGGAAGGTAACTTCAACTCAAGAGCTTTATAGAAAATAAAAGTTACCAACGAAAGGGTTAAATATCTGAAAAACTAATTTGAATTCTCTATCTTGCTGGAAAATAGAGCATATTTTATATGTGTGGATATAAATTATTCATTGAACTACTTATGCCTACAATTCTGATATACATTTAAGACTAGAATTCTAATTTCTAATACTAACCCAAAATAAATTTAATGATCTAAAGAGTAATTCAATATACTAAACAAGTCACAAATATATTATTATTATGATAGCAATTCAGTCCTGTGACCTTTCCTATGAAATTTGTAACTCCATGTTTACCTGTAACTACCTGGTTCAATCTCCAACAGAGCAGTCAGATTATAACTTGATATTTAAGTTGGATGTTGAGTAAACACTTAGGCTTCACAAAGGAATTTGTTGGATAGCAGACAACCGAGGAATTCCTTGGAATAGAACATCAAAAAAAAAAAATGAAAACAGGTTGTACATGAGGAAAAAATATTTGAGATGAAAAAAAAAACTTTCATTCTCCATTCTTTCCCTAGTAATTTTTTTTTTCTAGAAAAAAAAATTTAAACTTACATTCATTTTCTACTTAAGTATTAAAAGTACATCCTTTAAAGAGTTAACCAGGGCCGGGCGTTGGTGGCGCACGCCTTTAATCCCAGCACTCGGGAGGCAGAGACAGGCGGATCTCTGTGAGTTCGAGGCCAGGCTGGACTGACAGCCTCCAAAACAGAGAAACCCTGTCTCGTAAAACCAAAAAAAAAAAAAAAAAAAAAAAAGAAAAGAAAAGAGTTAACCAGGGCTCACAGGCTGGACTGGATGATAATTCAAAAAACAAACGAAAGGAGCAGAAGGAAAAACCCAAACTAAGCATGAGCTAACGCTACCAATCACTCTCATTTGACTTCCCCCCCTTCCCTTCCAGTCACAGCCTGACCATGCCAGATTCTCCAATCTATGTGCCAATAAGCAAAGGTTCTAAAGTTCCTTACAAGCTAACTTACAGAAACACTAGGAAAGGGTTTTTTTTGGGGGGGGGAGTGAGGGGGTGTCCCTCTACATAGCCCTGAGTGTTCTAGAACTCACGATGTAGACCAGGATGACCTCAAACTCAAAGACAGCCACCTGTGTCTGCCTCCTGGGTGCTGAAATTAAAGGTGTGGCCTACCAGGCCAGGCCTTCTTTTTTAAAAAACAAACGAACACTACAGGTCATTTTTTTATTACTTTGTAATAATTATATATGATTCTGGGTAACACAATTCACCCAAATACTAGTAAGATGTGAATCTAGACTTAAATATTTTAAGGTTTTAATTTTAAAAGCTATGTGTGGTGGTAGCACAAACCTATAATTCCAGGACTTATGAGGTGTGAAATAGAATCTCCAGTTTGAGGTCAGCTGGGACTACACAGCAAATCTGAGACCAGTACCTGTCATAATGGTTTTTATTAAATTCTGACTTTTATGACAACAGCTTGACTTAGAGGTCGGATGGCAGTCTGCCTTGGATAGTAAAAGAATTGGAGTCTGACACTGGGAGGTATGTGACCTTGGTGAATCAGAACACCTGAGTTTTAGCTTTTCCACCTATAACACACTGCATATTGCCAGGTATGGTAGAGCACACCTTTAATCCTAGCACCTGGGAAGCAGAGAGCTCTGACCTCTGTGAACCTAAGGCTAGCCTGATCTACCTAGTGGTCAGCCAGAGCCACAGAGAGACTGTTTCAACAAAACTACTAAATATGGTCAGGGAGCTTAAAAGGCCCCAGGAGTGAACTACTATCGTTATTCTGTTAAATGGGCATAGTATCAAACTGCCTTCTAAATTCTTTTTTTTCTCCTTAATTTTTTAAATTTAAGTTAGAAACAAGCTTGCTTCACATGTCAATCCCAGCTCCCTCTCCCTCGTCCCCCTTCTAAATTCTTATCTCTATATCAGTAGCTTAGCATATTTCTCAGACCTTATCAGAGAAGTTTCTTTGTGCAGCGGATGGTGGTTAATACGGAAATTCCTGATTGATCAAAGCACAGAGAATAAGTGTCAATGTAGTACTCAGCCACACATGGGGCATCCACACCCCCCCCCAGGACTAATGGACCACTGTGGAAGGTGAAGAGAGATTTTTAAGAAGCAGAGGTAAGGGAGAACTGGGGTGAGATACGCCTTCTGGACATGACAGAAACATTCCATTCATGAACTCCTAGAGGCTGTGGCTGCCAGTACAAGACCAAGTCAGTTAACACCCTAGTATGGGGGGTACTTATGAGGCCCCACTCTTAACTGAGAAACCACTGACAGCTCTAGGGAAGGAAGAGTCAGTTTTCTTTAAGGGTGTGGCAACCATGTTCCAAAGGATGGCCTCTACTCCTAATAAGCATTTGGGTAACATACGTCAGACAATGGTGGGTTGTCAAGGTGAGCAGAGGACATTAAGCAGAAAGACAGTGGGGAGGTGGGGGTAGGTTTGGGAGGAGTTAGGGGAACAGTGAGGTGGTGGTGAATATGATCAAAACACAATGTGTGAAATTCTCAAAGAATAAAATTGTGTTAAAAATTGATGCCAGCTGGTGGTGGCACATGCCTTTAATTCAGCACCTGGGAGGCAGAGACAGGAGGATTGCTGTGAGTTCCAGGCCAGCCTGGTCTACAGAGGGAGTTTCAGGTCAGGCTCCAGAGCTACACAGAGAAACCCTGCCTCAAAAAAAAATTGATAATATCCATCTTGCTATGAGAAAAGTCAACCTAGGTAATACAAGAATCAAATACCTGGTGTTTTCAGCTAGGTAGTTAAGAGCAGAGGGACTTTTACTATATTCTCTTTTATATCATACTGAGTTTCTACAAGTATTATTTACTCCCAGAATAAATATGTTATTAACATTCATTCATAATACAATCAGAGATAAAAAACAAATCAATGTCTTTTTTTTTTTTTGGTTTTTCGAGACAGGGTTTCTCTGTAGCTTTGGAGGCTGTCCTGGAACTCACTTTGTAGACCAGGCTGGCCTCGAACTCACAGAGATCCGCCTGCCTCTGCCTCTGCCTCCCGAGTGCTGGGATTAAAGGCGTGCGCCACCAACGCCTGGCAAATCAATGTCTTTTTTTTTCTTTCAATATTTGGTTCTCCTCAGCTATTGTCACCCTCTCTTCTAGTCTCATCTTCTATAACAATGATGAGTTTTACATCAAGTATAGATTCTATTAAAAAGAAGTTTTAGGATCTGGACTGGAGAGATGGTTCAGTAGTTATGAATACTTGTGCTTGCAAAGGACCCAAATTCAGCTCCCAGAACCTATATCCTGCAGCTCACAATTGCCTGTAACTCTCCAGGGAACTTGATGCCCCTTTTGGCCTCTGCAGGTGCGCTCTCTCCCTCTCCCCCTCTCCCTCTCTCTCCATCTCTCTCCCTCTCCTTCTCCCCCTCTCCCTCTCTCATACACACCCCCCCACCCTTACATTTTTATAATTAAAAATAAAATCATAAAAAACCTCCAGGACAGGCTCCAAAGCAATACAGAGAAACCCTGTCTTGGAAAAAAGACCCTCTTCTGTAGGCAATACTGTTATAGTCTCTTGGACAACTCTGTAGGCTCATATGACATTACTTATATAGATAATATTACTTTTGATAGAATGCTAATATATCAATGTTTTCTCAACCTATTGCCCTTGAGACCAACACTTTGTGAGCCCCAGGGTACTAAAGTGGTCACGGTAGGGCAAACCAACCTTCAGTGAAACCGAATCTCTGATCTTGGCATTGTTTTCAGTGAGTTCATTCAGATACCCACGCAAATGAGATATGCACTGGTAATGAGTAATTCATTTGGGAAATTTTGTACTCATATCAGAATTATAGGTACACTTTTTTTAAAGTTGTGTTATTTTAGATAACCTGACAATTTTGCAATACAGTACTTTAGTTACGCAAATTTCATTACTGTATTATCATTCAGTACATACTGCTTGAAAATCTATTGCTCTCAATATGCCCATAAGCTTGCTGAGGGCAGCATTCACAGTTTTGGAGGCATCTGAAGGTTTTACAGGCTAATCTCCACTTTAAACAAAATCACTAAATACCTAAAGTGCCTAACTAATAAATACCATGAGGCCTTAACAGTTTTAGACATCCATGAGTATCTTCTATGTATGTCAACAATTTGGTGGAACTATGTATCATCTCCATTTTGGAGGTGAGAAATCTGACATTCAGGAAACTAAAGACACACTCACACTCAAGGTCATACAATAGGTTAGAGTTAAAATTAAAAACTAGAACTGTTTAACCCTTAGCCTTAAGCTTATTCATACCCATGAAATCAGCAAAGGAAATATAATCTTAACCTGTGAATAATGGCTTGGTTGCTAAGCAAAGAGAATGGGCAAGTGTGCTGACACCGTTCATAGCTTTAAAATCAAATGGTCTTGCAGATACTGTGTCTAAAGTATTTATTGCTATAACTTGTTCCTGTCTGCAGGGTTCTCAATGGTGGGCCCCGAAAAGCATTACTCTGAAATACCGCTATGATATATTCAACACATAAATGAGTATCAGCTCAACTTGAAGCTCACACTGTACCTAATAGTTTTTACTGCCCAGTGACTCCGGCAAAAGAATTATAAATTGGTCCATCTAAAAACTGAATAATTCCAAAATAAAACATAAGTTACTCAGAAACTAGCATCTCAGGTACCTTCATCCTTGTGGGAAATTAGCAATTGGGTATTTTAAAATCATCTCAGGGTCTTTTTGAGCCAACCACTCTTTCTTCTTATACACACACAAATCTGTGTCTATTTGGAGCCCTACTTCTTAAAAAATGCCACCAGAGCAAGAATACCACGGTTTGAGTAACTAAGCTTGAAGAACAGGGAAATATACCTCTACAACGGAAAAAAAAATATCTCGGGTGATAAAAATAAGTGATTGAAACTGTATGGTCGGCACCACAAAAACTCTGAGAAATTCCATAGGATAAATACTAACAACAACAACAAGTCATTGTTTTCAACAGAGACCAACTTACTGACATGGAGAATGTGAAGAAACAAGAAAAGCATTAACTTGACGGGCCCAAGACCTTACTTAGCACAGGATGTGTTATGGGCTATGCGCATGGATGAAAGGAAGCATTCATCAATATACATTATAACTTCTTTCGGATCTAAAAGCACGCACCTCAGTAAACTCTGGGTGGGAACTAAGTAGGAAAACCCGACTTCACTCTCTTAAGCATGACTTAGCTCGAGCTGCAAGAAACAAGAGTCCATCCACCCTTTACCACTGCAGAAACGACAAAGTGAGGGGCACGAAGGATGTCAAGAATAAAAGGCTTAACAAGGTCTGCCTCTAACCCCGTCCCTGAGCTCGGTCGGCTCAGGCTCGGGAGCCGCTGCCTGGGAGGCGACAGGCGCAGAACCCCAGCCCTCGCGGCCGCCCTCCCCGCTCTCACCTCTCCGAGCGCGGCTCGGCCGGGGCTGTCCGGGCGACTGCCGCCGTCCCCGCCGCCATCGCTGCGCTCGGCGCTCGCTCCAGGGCGCGAGGGAGGCCCGGCCGCTCCCGTTCCTCGTGGAGCTCCCGCAAGGCGGATGCCTCCTCAGTCAGCTCCCCGCCCCCGCCCCCGCTCAGTCAGCCCGACGCCCAGCGCCAGACGGGCCGCGGCCTCCGCCTGCTCTCCTGGGACCGCCAGCACTTCCGGGTTCAGCGCCCACCTCCTCTCTCCGCGGCGACGCGCCGCTGACGTCAGCAGCCGGCGACCTGGGTCGGGACCCGCGCCGGGCGGCGGCGGGCGGCGCACGCGCACAGGGCGAGCGCGCCGGAGCGCGGGAAGCTGCCCGGGACGGAGCGCTCTACCTGCGGGTCCGGAGCCTGCTGCTGCTTCTGCTGCTGCTGCTCGCTCGCGTTTCCCGAGCCTGCAGAGGAGAAGCTTGTCACCTCCTCCGCCCGTGGAGTGACAGACTGTCGCTGCTGCTCCCCGGGCGACGGAACCAGGGCTGCGCGGCGCGCAGTGGACGACCCTGCACCCCCACTCCGCCTCCTGAGAATACTAGTTCTGAGAAAACGCACAGCTAGGCAAAGGGAAACATGCCGGCCACACAGAAGCCCATGAGGTATGGACACACGGAAGGACACACCGACGTCTGTTTTGATGACTCTGGAAGGTAAGCGCGTCTCTGGGAATTAAGAAAAAGGGGACCACCCGGGCGTGGGTGTCGGCCGCCATTCACCGCACGTACAGTCAGCCCAGGGTGACCGATGCGGAGCGAGGCGGGGAGGCACGGACGGGAACGTCTGCTCCCCACTGTCGCGGTAGTTCTGGGATCCCAGGGAAGTTCTCCAAGAGGAGCGTCTTCTTGCCACTCGCAGTCTCGTCCGGTGTCAGGTCCCTTTTAGGACCTCGCTCACTGCACACGGCTTGTCAAAGCCCCCATCCTGACGGGCCTGGGAAGCCACCTTTGGCTTTAGTAATGTTATTTCTCTTTGTTCTCTCTTTCCTTCCCTTTCCTTTTTAACTTGACGTCGGCCTTTGCTCTGTTTCATTCATGAACTGTTATTTTGCTGAGGCGATTCCCTTCGCTTTAGAAGAAAAGGTATATTTATTTTGGGGTGTGTGTGTGTGGTTGAGTATATTTGAACTGCCATGTGGGTGCCGGGAACTGAGCCCAGGGCCTCTGAAAGAGCAGTCAGTGCTCGAAGGCATCTCTCCAGCCCCTCTCCCCTTTTATCTTTCTAAATGTCATTCCCGTCAAGTACTGGTAAGGTGTGGCTCCAATGCCACCTCTCTGTTCATTGATCCATAAAAACATATTTGTGAGTCTACTTTTCTGGGCTGGATATCAATGACAAGCCATTACCATTTCCTTTATTGAAGTTAAGGTCTTTTTGGATTAATGGGCATCAGGCACAAATTAATTACAAGATAAATGTATGTTTGTGAAGTATACTTAGAACTACTAAGTGATGTGTGCAGCGGTAAGCATACGGGCAGGGAAGGTGATCTGAGTTTAAGGACAGAAAGTGTCTGTAAGGGAGTGTCTTGAACTGAAGATTGAGTAGGTATTAAGTAGTATTCAGAAATAAAGATGGTCCAGGGATGTAGCTTAGTGGTACTACATTCTCCAGCCTCATGAAAGAAAGAAAAAAGAAATATAAAGAATTGGGGGCCTGGCAGTAAGGTCTTGATGCTGGCATTCTGAGTATGTTCAAAAGGCCAGTGGTGCCAGGGGCCCTGCTAGCTTGGAAATTAAAAGGTATCCATACTAGAATGTAAAGTGATGTTGAGATTCCTGAGATGGGCATGTGAGGGTAAGCAGGGGTGTCCTATGCAAGGCGTGGCCAACCAGAGTTGAGATGGGCCTGTCATACCAATGGTTAGGAGGTGGCGGCAGGGAATTCCCAGAGCACACAGGCTAGCTAGACTAGCTGAATTCATGAATTCTGGGTTCAAGAGAAACCCTACCTCAGTATGTGAGAGCTATAGAGGGCGTTAACCTCTGGCTTTCTGCACATACTTGTGCCCACACATGCACATGCACGAACACGTGTGAACACTCACATAAACACCAGCATGCGCACAACGCACACACGTGCATGTACCCACATAAGAATCTTGGCAGTGGGAAGGTATGGGATGTTTGAAAGAGACTGCAGTTATTCACAGAGAGATGCTTGGAGGATGAATTGGTAGGAGGAGCTTTGACTAGTTGAACGGCCGAAATGAGCTCTAGAGCGGAGGTTGGTGTGGAGAAGACAGGTAATCGAGTTGTTGATGATAGAAAGATGTCCGATAATATCTTCGTATCTGGATGTTATAGTTGAAATGGTACCATCATTTGTAGGTGCAGGAAATACTTGACACTTGAAGAAGAACATGGTTTAGAAGGGAGGAGGGAGTAGAGATTATGAGTTTGCATTTGGACAAGGTTAGTATAGGATTTCTTTGAGATGTTCAATTAGAAATGTAAAGAGAACCTTTTGAAATCAGAACAGTGTGACTAGGGTAGGGTGCCGGGGAGAGGGGAGAGGGCCCTCCTAGGTCATCCGTGCCTGGCTATTGGCTGGTCTGTTCTTTGGCAGACCCAGTTGTAATTGGCAGTGACTCTCTTGCCCAGAAAATGGAATGTTGCAGCTTCCTGTTCCTGAGTGTTAGAGAACACATGTAGATGCCTTGTTCAGGGCTGGACAGACACTGAGAAGTCACTTACTCATCTTGTGCATTCCCGAGTCTCTGCATTGACTCCCATTCACTGCAAATAGAGTCTTCTCTAATAAAGACTGGAAGTAGCATTTTTAAGGAGGTTTAAGGCTATTCGGTTTAGCGAAGCAGTAGTATTAAGTACCCAGTAGGGTCTATGACCACCCCTGCTATAGACTTCTGGAAGGATTTACTGTACCAGGAATGGGTTCCCCTTTGTGGAATAGACCTTGAATCCAAACAGTACTTGGTAACCCCCATAACTGCCATACCACATTCGCCCACACAAGTGGACATGTCTTGCCTAGAAGCTGGTATCCTAGAGGCAGGGTGTCATATAGCATAGCACAGGCTGGTCTTAAACTTAATCTGTCTCCCAAACACTAAGATGATAGTTAGTGCTACCACCCCTGGCTAAACACTTTCTTATGACCCTTTTGGGAATTAATAATTCTGGTTTTCCCATTTGTGAATTAATAATTTCTTTCATTTTAAGCATTCATTTTATTCATATTTTTTCCTTCCCTCTCCCTCCCTTCCTCTTTTTTTTTTCCTACTTTTTTTTTTTTTTTTTTGCCATTTGCCCTATGCTGTTTTTATTTCACTTGTAGGAATGAGCTGGAGCTCACTGGCCTTGAACTCACAGAGATCCACCTGCCTCTGTCTCCCGAGTGCTGGGATTAAAGAAGTAAGCCAACACCAGGCTAATTTGCAGCTTTTTATGTATCCAGATAGGACATTAAAAAATAAATGAGCAAAAGTACTTGAGAGATGAGAATTTTAATAGACAAGCTATAACAGATGCATGTAGCTATTTTAATAATTATTCTTGGGTAATTGGGCTCATATGTTCATTCAGCAAACATTTGCTATAGGTTCTGTGTGTCATATGTTGCTTGGTGCTGAGGATATGATGGTGATCGAGGCAGAAATTAGGTGCTCACTTTCTCCTACGTTATTACAAGAAATACTTTTATGCCAAGGAAGAGCTATGGCTAACAGTAAACTCATCTTCATTTTAAGGAATGAGAAGTTAGCAGTAGTCTGTTACCGATGTTTACTTGCAAAAATGAGAAAAATATCCACTGATGTTTTGATTTTGCTTCAGAATGAGGTCGCATTCCATAAGGGGTGCTTCTGAAGCTGACATTTTAGTATGTCTGTGTCCTTCACAGTTTTATCGTGACCTGTGGAAGTGACGGTGATGTGAGGGTGTGGGAAGATTTGGACGACGATGACCCGAAGTCCATTAATGTTGGAGAGAGGGCGTTTTCCTGTGCTTTGAAGGTATGCTTAGTTCATTTGATGGGAAGTAATGCTGGCATGTTACTTTTTAAAATTTTATTTAAACTTATTTCATGTGCCTTGGTTCGAGGGCGTCAGATCCCCTGGAGCTGGAGTTACAGACGGGTGTGAGCTGCCCTGTGGGTTCTGGGAGTCGAACCCCAGTTCTCTGGAAGAGCAGCCAGTGATCTTTAACTGCTAAGCCATCTCTCCATCTCCAGGCATGTTACTTTCATGCTTGGGTGGAAAGTTACGTAAAAATGTAAATTTCTCCATATTTTTAATTACGTAAATTAGTTTGCTAGCCCTTGTACAACAAGTGACCAGGAACTTGGTGGCTTAAAACCCTGAAATACTGTTGCTTCACAACCCAGGAGGCGAGAAGCCTGAGATTTAAGGTAGCAGCAGGATTGACTCCTGCTGGTCTCTGAGGATAACTTGTTCCTTGCCTGCCTTCTGGTTGTCATACCATCAATCCATGTTTCCATGTCACTCTGTCTCAGCAGTGGGTTCTGCTGTCAGCCTTTGTCCTGTTCCAAAGGCACAATGGTATTTGGTAAGAGACCTGGGCAGTAGTGGCTCCATCTTTTGCTGTCACCTTCTGCGCTGAAATTGTTTTCTCTGATACTCTTTTTTTTTGAGTCTCCTCATGTTTATGATACATGGTAACCTTTAAAATACAACTTTTTCTGTCAGAAGTTAAAAATAAATTACAGGCTAAAGATTGTCTGCTGAAGATGGAATTAAGTTTTCTAAAGCTTACCACTGTTTACTTTAGGTAAAGTGTATACTGATAAGTTCTCTCTCTGCATAAACTACATTTATAAGGCTTTGTGGTTTTTATAGGATTTTTCACTGTGGAGATACTATTAGCTGATTTGGATTTGTTATGCCAGCATGTCTAATGTTTATTTTTCTTTAAGAATGGAAAATTGGTCACTGCAGTTTCTAATAACACCGTCCAAGTGTATACATTCCCTGAGGGAGCTCCTGATGGCATATTAACACGTTTCACCACAAATGCAAACCACGTGGTCTTCAATGGAGACGGTACTAAAATTGCTGCTGGGTCAAGGTGAGCTCACCTCGCACACAGTGTTATAGGGTCATTGTTTTAGGACACTGTACACCTTTATTGTTGTTGCCAACTCTTTAATAAAGGGTTTTGCGGACAACTTGTAATAAAAAAATTAAATACATTTTTTTAGTGCTGAAAATATCGGATAAAGGTGATAAATTGTTAGAAATTTAAAAAAATTGTTTTAGGTAGAACCAAAATCCAGATTTCTGCAGAATCTCTTTCTTTTTTTTTTGTATTGTTTTGTTTTGTTTTTGAGTCAGGGTTTCTCTGTTGTATCCTTGGTAGCTCTTCAGTTCCCTGTATAGACCAGGCTGGCCTGTGCTGGGTTTGAAGGCAGGTACCACCACACCTGACTTCTACAGAATCTTTTAATCCTCCTTATAGGAAACAAAACAAAACGAAAAACAAACACACATACACACAAACCCTTGTTGAATTGCTGAGGTGGGGTGTGATAGTACTTTCTAAAATGGTTGTAACTGTTAATCAAATTAGCAATAATAGCTTGGAAGTATAAAGAGAGGCCATTTAGACAGTGCGTGTATTTTAACAAGGTAAGAAGTTTTGATGTGTATTTTCAGCATTTTTATTGAACAAAAATGAAACATCAAGTTATTAAATTTGGGTGACAGTTTGCAAGTTTTTATGAAAGAATTATAGCGTTCACTCTTGGTTTTGAGATGTTTAAGCCATGTTTTAGAAGAGACTTTTGTATTGGCATTTATTCACGCAATTCCTCTTAACTGTTACAGTGATTTTCTGGTCAAAGTTGTGGACGTGACGGATAACAGCCAGCAGCAAACATTCAGAGGACACGATGCTCCTGTTCTAAGTCTGTCTTTTGATCCTAAGGATATCTTTCTGGTAATTCTTTCATCTCTTTTTTTGTTTTCTTCAGTATGTTTAAAGTTATGGGAGAATTGGTAGGAAATTTTACCGTATTGGTAAAAGACTTGTTTTAATCACATGACCCAATTTCTATGTGGCATTATGGCTGTAATTATAGAGAAATTTGTTGTTTATTTCTGCAGGCGTCATCTAGTTGTGATGGAACTGTCAGAGTGTGGAATATTTCTGATCAGGTAAATTCGTAAATTTAAAATTAAAATTTACCTATTTTTCTAATTTAAATAAAAAATTTTTGTCCATTTCTATGATATTTTGGGTGTTACATAGTATATTATTGACCCAGATAGTTATTTATCTTTGTAATTGTTTCTTTGAATAACATTAAGCATTGCTTTCTTTTTTGTTTTTGTGTTTTTGTTTTTGTTTTTTTGGTTTTTTGGTTTTTTTGGTTTTTACGAGACAGGGTTTCTCTGTATTGTTTTGGAGGCTGTCAGTCCAGCCCGGCCTCGAACTCACAGAGATCCACCTGCCTCTGCCTCCCGAGTGCTGGGATTAAAGGCGTGTGCCACCACCGCCCTGAAGCATTGCTTTCTTTATCCCAGAATAGTCTGATATAAAATAAATATGTTTAACAATAGTTGCTTTTGCACCAGCTCATAGGAGGAACTGTAAATAGTATTTAACTTTTAAGCTTGATAAATTAGAGGGCAAGTTAATCGTTATATATTTAGAAGATAACTACCCTGCCTGAGGCTTTGTATTAGATGTTGCTGATAACAGAAATAAGTAAGACCACACTTGATTTGAAGAGAGATATAGAACTTAAACTTCTGTTAACCAAGCCTGGTACAGGTTTTTTAAAAAGCTCTCCAGATGGGCAAAGAGTTTGTCTGGTCAGTAGGTTTGTCATCATGAGATACTGTGTCTGATAAAGAAAATATCCTTCACAGATAGGCCTTAGTGGCCACAGTTCCTTCCAGAAGCCTTGAAGGAAGTAGTTCTGACTTTGATAACTTTGATGCCTTACCATTTTATGTCAGACCTTTCAAGATTTGTTTATTTTTATCAACATGTTTCATTTATTGAAAGTCTTCTCTGGTTTTTTGGGTTAGTGAAAAGCGTGCTTTCTTAATGTGCACAGAAAATACTCTTGTGTAGAGTTTGTGCTCTTCGTGTTTCTGAAGGACTTAAAACAGAATAAATAGGCTAGTTAGTTGTGATAGTTAAAATGTATTAAGTGGCTTTTCCCAAAGACATAACAAGTGAAAGAAACCACCCGAGAAATCTGTTTTGCATCTATTTTGAGAGAAATTTTGATAAAGAGGAGTACATTTTCTATTTTATAAAACAGGCATGTGCTATTAGTTGGCCAGTACTACAAAAGTGCAACGATGTAGTAAATGCAAAATCCATTTGCAGACTTGCGTGGCAGCCTGGAACCGGGAAAGTAAGTGACCCTTGGTTCTCAACCCTTAAGTTATTTCTTTTAGTCCTTGTTAATTTCTAATGTGAGAAATTTGCTTTTTTATTGTAACTTCATTTATATTATATATTCTAGAACTCTAAGCCAAATGTACTGAAATGATTCAAGAAGCATTTCAACTTTAAAAAATGTTATTGTGTGTATGAATGTGAGGTTTGGGTATATGCATGCATGCGCTGACATGCTTGTAGAGAGGAAAGTGGACATCTTAAAAAGAATCCATGAAAACTTGAGGTGTGGGGCTGGCAAGATGCCTCCAGGAGGGCACTTGACCCTTTGACCTCTTGTAAAAGTCAAAGCATAGATCTTTTCAAATTGCATGTTTTACATGGGTTATTTTTATATTTTTCTTTTCATTAGTACTTAATAAAACAAGTCTGAAAACAGGACTATATGCAGTGTTGAAGAACTATGGAAGTCTTGCTCAGAATGGGTGACTCAGTGCTACTTCTAGGGATATTCTATATTTATACATGTGCACTACAGTCTATGTGTAACAAATATACTGTTCTATGAGTTTGCAAATGTCTTAGGTGTTCATTTATAGGGAACTGGTTAAGTAAATGTTGGTGGTCCTGAAAGTTAGATTGTCTCTAATGGTTAGGATGAAGAATATCTTTCATGTTCTTATAAAATAAACTCTAAGATATATTAAGTAAAAACTATCAAGGTACAAAAATAGTAGGTATAGATAGAATGTTAATGTTCATTAATAAAGACATACTGCTACACGTGAATACTTACATATGTACATATGCATTCTTTGTTGTTTTATTTTAAGAAGGAGCTCATGATGGAGTTTGCTATGTAGCTAGGGAAGACCTTAAATTCATGCCTCTGCCTCTGAGTGCTCGGAATACAGGCTTGCATTCATACTTTTATAGTCTGCTTACATTTGCCCTTATGAGTAGAATTGGTTCTGATTTGGAGACAAATCCTTCCTTTTGGATCTTGAGAATTTTTTTTTTTGGACACGGGGACTGGCTTTGTAGCTCAGAAGTCACAATTCTCCTGCGTCTTTCTGAATGATGCGGTTATGGACATGTATAACCACACTCAGCGTCCATAAGTTGAGTGAGTACTTAAGAGCATAGATTCATTTAATAGCATATTTACTAAAATTGGGATGATAAAGAGAATTTTAGTATGGCATGGAAATTCATGAAGCAGTCTGTATTTTTTTTTGAAAATTTCTTAATGTTATGTAATAACCTTATATGCTATTTAAAAATAAAGTACATTAATAGATCTATAATTAATTATTTTTTATGTGTTTTTGTGTTTTGCTTGCACGAATGTCTGTGCCTCATGCGCATGCCTGGTGCTTGAGGGCTGGAAGAGGGCATTGGACGCCCTGGGACTGAGTTACAGACAGTTGTGAGCTGCTGTATAGGTCCTGGGAATCAAACTCAGGCTCTTGAAGAGCAGCCAATAATACCCTTAACTGCTTCGCTGTCTCTTCAGCCCCACTATTTACCTTTATTTATTTATTTATTTATTTATTTATTTATTTATTTATTTTGGGTTTTTTGAGACAGGGTTTTTCCGGGTAGTTTTGACAGTCCTGGAACTCACTCTGTAGATCAGGCTGGCCTCGAATTCACATAGCTCTGCCTGCCTCTGATTCCCAGGTGCTGGGATTAAAGGCGTGCACTACCACTGCCCGGTTCAGCCCACTTTATTAACCTTTTTTAAATATGGAAAAATTTATGTTTTGTTTATTTTTGGTAGTGCTGTCTTTTGTCGCTGTTTTTCTTCCTAAGCCCTGGCGCTTACGTAGTTAAAGCGCATATTCTTCCGTTCCTCCACTAAGCTGTCGTCTCCCAGCCTCTCCACGGCTTTATCTTTCCTACTTACCTGTTTCTTGGGAGGATAAACTAAACCAGAAGTTGACTTCTTTTTTCCTCTCAAGACGTTGAAAGTATCCTGCAGCCCAGTGAGATGCATCTCTAGCAGGTGAAGGTGCTTACTGCCAGGTTTGACTGCCTGAGCTTGACCCCAGACACACCAGGGAGGAGAGACCCAACTGCTGCACTAATAAACGTAACTTTAGAAATTAAACCAAGGACTCTGACTTTCCGAGCATCAAATGGGGTGGATTTTTAGATGTAAGAAGTCTGGATTCTGAGGCTGGAGAGATGGTTCAGCAGTTTCGAGCACTGGCTGCTCTCTTGAGGATCCAGCTTCAATTCCTGGCAACCACATAGTGGCTAACAGACATCTGTAACTCCAGTTCTAGAGCATCCAACACTCATCTCTGGCCCCCATGGGCACCAGGCATACAAGTGGTACAGACATACAAACAGGCACACTTAAAATGAAAACAAATAAACCTTTAAAAAAATACAAGAAAGCTAGTCTTTAGAAACAGTTTAAAATGGGGCGTCTCTGTGGATAGAGGCCCTTGCTGCCAAGCCTGACAACCTGAGTTTTTGCTACAGAGCCTAACAAGGTGGAAGCAGGGAACATTCCTACCCATTGTCCTCTGACCTCTCTGTATGCGCCGAGGCATGCTTGCTCCCTCACATGCAACGTGGTGTTTATTATGCTGTAGCTACTACACTATTGCTTGGTTTTTTCATCGAAGGTAATAGAGTATTTCAAATCAAATGGTTAGTTTGAGTTTTGTTAGTAGCAATTGAAATCCAGATTTGCTTTTGTGTCTTGTAATTACCTAGATTAGCTTTATGTTCTTTTCCTCTGCAAATTGAACTTATGTAACCTTGTTTTCCCCAAAAGTTATTAGCAGTTCCTGTGGAAAAATCTGTTAAGCTGTACAGAAGAGAAGCTTGGAGTAATCCATTTGATCTTTCAGATAGTTCTATCACTCAGGTAGGTTTTGTAAGTGACACTTGGAGTGGTAACTGCAGAGAGGATTTAATGCGTACATCACTAAAAACAGTTGTCAAATAGGAAGCATGTGGGCCAGAGAGATGATTCAGTGGTTCAGAGCACTGGCTGCTCTTCCAGAGAACCCAGGTTTGATTCCCAGCGCCCACATGGCAGCTCACAACCATCTGTAACTGCACTTTCGGGGATCTGACGCCCTCTTCTGGGCTCCACAGCAATGCATGCAGATGGTACACAGGTGTACATTCAGGCAGAATACCCATACACATAAAAGTAAATAAATGGATATATAAATAAAAGAAATACATTTATAGGAGGTAAAATTACCTTTAGCTTGATATTAGAGTAAATTATTCTTGAATTTTTATTGTGAGTTTCAATAAAACTTGTGATTCTAGTCTCCAAAACTTTAGTAGACCTAAGATTGTTGTTGTTTTGTTTTTTCTTTCTGTGGCTGTGAAGAGACGCTGTGGCTCCTGCCACTGTTGACGCCATGGCCCGTGCCACTGTTGTAAAGAAAGAACATTTAGTTGGGGTGGCTTATATTTTCAGAGGTTCAGTCTGTCATCCTCATGGGGCAGCGTGGTGGCGTGCAGGCAGACATGGTGCTAGAGAGTTAGCCCAGAGTCCTGCATCTTGTCTCGAAGGAAGTGGTCTGTCTCACTGGGCATGGCTTGAGCATATACGAGACCTCAGAGCTCACCTCCACCTTCCAACAAGACCACACCTAATAGTGCCGCTCCCTTTGGGGGCCATTTCTTTCAAACCACCGCAGGGTCTCACCACATCACCCTGTCTGGCCTGGAGTTCTCCATGTAGACCAGGCTGGCATTGAGCTCCTAGAAATCCACCCACTTAGCCTCACTGGGATTAAAAATGTGTGCCACCATGCCTGGCTAAATTTATTTTTCTGTAAGTGTATGGTTTTGGTTTTTTTGTTTGTTTGTTTGTTTGTTTTTTTGCCTGTGTGTAAGGGACTGTGTATGTGCCTGGTGTCTGAGGAGGCCTCTGAATCCCTGGAACTGGAGTTCTAGATGGTTGTAAGCTGGCATGTGGGTGCTAAGAAGGGAACCCTGGTCTTCTGCAAAAGCAGCCAGTGCTCGAACCACTGAGCCGCCTCTCCCGCACCTCGCCATTTTTCTTATTCTGCCTCTGTCCTTCATTTCCTCATTTCTCTCAAATTTTAGGTCCATATTCACTCCTTATAGTTATGTATGTTTTTGTGTTTAAAGTCTCAGGGTAGCAACAGTGATTTGCTAAGATTTACCTCATTTACTGTTGTCTTCATTTGATGGTGAGTGCTAAGAGCACTCCTTTTTTTATTTTCAGGATGATAGCATTGTTTTATATTGTTATATTTCATTGTTAATATTAGGCATGTACTAATTTTCTCTTGGCTAATAAAGCAGCATGTGCAAATAGTTAAATATTACTTAGAAAGGTTAAAGATAAATATACATCATTGCCATTTAAACTGTAATTAGAATAATATAAACTAGAGATTTAAAACTATTTGGGGGTAATAAAGTGGATAGTTTCAAAATGAATATTACTTAGAAAGGTTAAAGATAAATATACATTGTTGCCATTTAAAATGTAATTAGAATAATATAAACTAGAGATTTAAAACTATTTGGGGGTAATAAAGTGGATAGTTTCAAAATGTACAACATTATTATTAACTGTTTCTTTGTAGACACTCAATATAGTTACCTGGTCTCCCTGTGGGCAGTATTTGGCTGCAGGTACTATTAATGGCTTAATTGTAGTTTGGAATGTGGAAACCAAAGACTGCATGGAAAGGTACAATTTATTGTTTTCTTTTATTAGGAAACATTTGCACATTTTCAATGTTAATCAAAGTGAAAATAGCTCTTAGAGTATGAAAACCATTTAGCTTTTTTAATATTTGTTTACTTATTGATTGTATGTGTGCACACTGGAGAGATCATGCACAGCCAGTGTGTTGTAGAGGTCAGAAGACATTGCGTGAGTCAGCTCTTGAATTGTGAGGGTTCTGGAGCTCAAACTCGGGCTTGGTAACAAGCGTCCTTACGCGCACCGAACCGTCTGTAGTACCGTGTAATGTTTTCATGTTGGAATTTACCCATAAAGTAAAGAAATGTAGTTTTTACTTGTTTTTGGGGAGCGCTAAGATTGCATGCATGCTAGACAAGTACTCTACCGCTGGATCACAGTCTCTAGTCCAGTTAACTCTATCTTTAAAGGAGCCCTCTTTCATTTTCAGGGTCAAACATGAGAAAGGCTATGCCATCTGTGGCCTGGCCTGGCATCCCACTTGTGGTCGAGTATGTTATACTGATGTGGAAGGAAACCTCGGCATCCTGGAAAATGTTTGTGACCTCAGTGGGAAGGTGTCAAGCCATAAGGTAAAGTGTAGTCCGCCAGAAGAGGTTTTCCTGGTGTCTCTGCAGTTGTGTGGACTTAGAGACCATGAGCTGCCTTATTTTCTTGTGAAATTACAGTTTGTGTTTCTATCTTAGATATCAAGTAGTCATTTTGTTATAAAGCTATTTAATTTGGTCAACCTAGCATTTCTCAAATAAACTTCGTGAGGAAGCTATGTTTCCTCCATTGAACCCTTTTCTAAGTGATTTTTTTTATTTCTTTGTAATTTTCTTCTTAAAATGTTATATTTTGCATTTTGTTTGAGGATTGTTAGGTAAATGTTTTAGAGTTAAACCTTAAAATGTAATAGCTGAAAGAGGTCTCAGTTTGCTTATATATAAACCTTCTCTGCTCTGATTAGGCTCCACTCTTAAAGCTGCCTGGCCACCTCCTCCACTTGGTCCTCTAATCTGATAGAGGGCTTTGAGCTGACAACCTTGTTTTATCTTGTGAGTCTTAGTGTAGACTTCCTTTTGAAGGTTGCAGAAGAAATGCTCCTCCTGAAAACCCTATTAAAACTAAATGACTTTTTAAAGTAAAGAGTCACATAGGCTGAAGAAGACAATTGAAGTAATGTTAGAAATAAATTTTGCAGAGTAAAAATACAGAAAGGTCTTCTTAAATTATGTCTTCAGGAAGTTGGATCTTACTACTACTGTGGTGGAGAACTGAGGTTCCACCCAGCTTGCATGGCTAGATCCCTAAAGATTCAGCATTTAGTAGCGTTAAGCACTTCCCTGAAGTGGAGATGAAAACAATAGATTTGATTTAATGAGCAAATCAATCCTCTAGTCTCATTGTCAGTATATACAGAAAGGTAACCCTTCTCCTCAAATCCTCATGTCTGTTTTAGCAGGTGTTAGATATTTGTTCTCTAGAAAGGTAAAATCAAGAAGGTAGTTGGTCTAGGAATTCCGCATACAATTTAGTAGCATTAGATGAGGAAGGGTTTGGAAATACTGTACTGAAAATAGGTTTACATGAAAGTGATGATGCTTGAATGTTCTAATTGCCAGTTCACTTATGTATGGCCCCCAAAGATTATCTGATGGGGAATGTCCTTCTGTATGCTGTGAATATGTTTCTCTTATTGGTTGATGAATAAAGCTGCTTTGGCCAATAGCCAGGCAGGATGTATAGGTGGGGATACCAGACTAGGAGAATGCTGGGAAGAGGAAGGGAGAAAGTGAGTTGACAGGAAGATACCATGTTGCAACTGGGAAGGTAGGATGCCTGGCATTCTCTGGTAGGCCAAGACCACGAGGAGATACATAGATTAGTAGAAATAGGTTAACAATTAAGAGAGAGCCAATAAGAAGCTTGAGACATCGGCCAAATAGATTATAATTAATATAAGCCTGTGTGTTTATTTGGAACTAAAGGGCTGTAGGACTGGGCAGGACAGAAACCTCCATCTACAGTTGTCTCATTGTATTTCTATTTATTTATTTATTTATTTATTTTGGTTTTTCAAGACAGGGTTTCTCTGTATTGTTTTGGAGGCTGTCCTGGAACTCGCTCTGTAGACCAGGCTGGCCTCACTCACAGAGATCCACCTGCCTCTGCCTCTGCCTCTGCCTCCCGAGTGCTGCGATTAAAGGCATGCGCCACCAATGCCTGGCTCCTTGTATTATTCTTATCAGGTATCTTTCCAACAGAAAAAAACTAAGGAGAAGAAAACCTTAACTCTAGGAACAAGTTGTACACAGAAAGAAAAGTGATACAATAAAATACACCATTAAAATATAGAAATAGTGTCCATGCCTTAAGGTTATTCTAAGGACTAAGTGAATGATGTGCTGTTAAATGTAGCAGAGCACTTTTTAACGTGTTGGCTATCACAAAAATCAGCCATAAATAGCTCACATGATGTTAGGAGCCTAAATACTGTCTGTGCATTGATTAAATCAAGGTGAGAATTGCGTTGAGAGGATTAGGGTTGGTGAAAAGAGTGAATGTGTGCATGGAGTAGAGGTGGTGTAGTCACCAAATTCTCATCTTCCGTAAAGGAGGTTGAGAGGCTGTGTTAGACACAGGGATAAAAGTGGAAAAACTTAAAAATAGCACTTGAATATTGCTTACAAGCATGGAAGAAAATA
This sequence comes from Mesocricetus auratus, assembly GCF_017639785.1. Classification (NCBI taxonomy): domain Eukaryota; kingdom Metazoa; phylum Chordata; class Mammalia; order Rodentia; family Cricetidae; genus Mesocricetus; species Mesocricetus auratus. The sequence continues at coordinate 6,823,865 of NW_024429225.1, read as the reverse complement.
CTCAAGAAAAAACCAAAGGCCTGGAGTGGTGGCTCGCACCTTTAATCCCAGTGCTTGGAAAACAGAGGCAGACAGATCTCTGAATTTCAGGCCAGCCTGGGATGCAAAATGAGATGCTGTCCCAACAGAAACGAGACAGGAGTTGATGTCTGTGCAGAAAGTTGTAAGTAGTACTTACAAAGAACTACATCCTACAAGAGCATTCAATGGAAAACACAATTTAAAATTCAAGCCCCTCATGGAATCACATTGGACCCTGCCAATTTAAAGATTTGTTTTGCATTGGAAACATTATACCTTGAGAGAACCTCCGGAAGACTTAGACAGTGTGCTGTGTGTGAGAGTTTGGAGAAAGGCATCTCGGAAGTTACAGCGATCCCACGCTTGCCCTCCCGATGGTCACAGCCTGCCCGTCACCTCTACCAGAGTCCCAGCTCTCCCCTCCACTCTGCTTCTCCCCGGAGGAATGGCTTGAAACGGACAGTACCCACGCTCCGCTCACTGGAGCGGGTGCAGTCAAGGCTGCCCTTCAAAACCTGCTTCTTTCTTGCCCCTCTGACCCTCCTTTACCACGAGGCTTTTTGTGGGCACCGTGACGGTATAGGGGTTTCTTTAGTGTCCCTTCATGTTATTGAGGAAATTGGAGTTCCCTGTTGTGGGCTCTTAGTTTTATTAATAAAATAATTTAAAATGGACTTAGGAAGAAGCTGGAGGACTGTTTCATTAGAGTTAGAAAGGAGAACTATAGTAAGCAAGCGGAAATTCCCAGCAGTTGCAGAAAGCTCGGGGGCGATGGAGAAAGGAGTTGTGTCTTTAAATCAGGCATGGAGGTCAGCAAGCAGCTGTGGAAAGCTGTGAGGGGGAATTATGGGAGTGTCTTGAGAGCAGCTGAGAGAGCCAGGGTGTCAGGGAAGTACACCTAGTTCTTTAACAGTATCTGGAAAGGAGGTGAATTTTTTTTTTTTTGAACCAAAAGATCAGGCAGACTTAGCAGTACTGTGTGGTGATAGCACTTTAAGTAACTGCCTGCTTAACGTCTACCTCTGTAAACCTGGCCTGTCCCCAGAGTACAAGGCATTTAAAATAAACGTATTCGCTAGTCACTTTTAAATCATAGGTATGCGCTCACAGTTTTTACATGCCTAGGAGCCAGGTGTGTTGGTGGCTGTCTGTAGTCCCTGCACTGGCCAGGTAGAGGCAGCAGGATCAGAGGTTTCAGGTCAGCCTCAGTGGTATAGTGAGTCTGAGGCCACCATGGGACATATGACACCGTGTTTCCAAAACTGAAGCCATAAAAAGGTTGCCTTTGGGAATCAAGGCTGTACATTTATGTGCAAGGAGCTGGGTTTAGCTCCGGCACCACATTAACAGCAAAAGGAAAAGAGCTGCCTTTTGCCTGACGGCATTTTCTAAATCATTCACTAGTATTTCTCTTTTAATTTTTCAAGGTGTCCAGTAGAGTGGAGAAGGATTACAATGACCTTTTTGATGGAGATGACACAAGCAGTGCTGGCGATTTTCTAAATGACAACGCAGTTGAGATCCCTTCTTTTTCAAAAGGAATTGTAAACGATGACGATGACGACGATGACCTCATGCTGACTTCGGATCGTCTTAGACGGCGAAGTCACGTCTTGGGAGATGATGAAAACTCAGTTGGTATGAATTTGACTTGGCGTGTGCAATAATCCCCCTTGCTGATTAGTTTTCCAAATGTTATTAAACCTGTCAGATAGCTTGATTAGTGTTTAGAGCTACATTCTAAATCCTGTGTTTAAAAATTGTCAAATCAACCATCTAAGCCTTTCTAACAAGCTATAAGATAAGTTATACTCCAAACAAAAAGGAAATAATAGAGATTAACTCGATGAAATTGACAATAGAAAAGTTAGGGAGAGACTTGGCTCAGAGGATAGAGGCACTTATGTCCAGCCCTGTCACCTGAGTTTGATTCTCTGATGGCACAAGATGGCGAGAGAACTCACTTCCCAGTGTCATCCTCTGACCCCCACACATGGTCATGGCACGTGCACATCTGCACTCAAAGTCACAGAAGTAAAGAAGCAAAACTGGGCTAGGAGATGGCCCATCCGTCAGGTAAAAGTGCCTGCCTGTCCAGTCTCTGAGACCCACAAGGACTCGGGAACACTGTTACCGCCCAGCCATCTCTACAGCCCCAGAACTTTCAAGAAAATTATGATTTGTGTGTGTGCATGTCACAGCATACATGGAGTAGATCTCTCCCTCCTCCGAATCAAACTCAGGTTACCAGATTTGCAGAGCAAGCAGCTTTAATTACTTAGTCATTTCACTGGTCCATCCAGAACTTTCTAAAAAAAATAAATGGAAATTGATTTCTAAAAATCGAGAGTTCTTTTTTGTTTGTTTTTCAAGACGGGGTTTCTCTGTATTGCTTTGGATGCTGTCCTGGAACTCACAGAGATCCGCCTGCCTCTGCCTCCCAAAGGCTTGCGCCACCAATGCCCGGCGAAATCAAGAGGTTTTTTTTTTTTTTTTTTTTTGGTTTTTCGAGACAGGGTTTCTCTGTGGCTGGAGGCTGTCCTGGAACTCGCTCTGTAGACCAGGCTGGCCTCGAACTCACAGAGATCCGCCTGCCTCTGCCTCCCAAGTGCTGGGATTAAAGGCGTGCGCCACCAACGCCCGGCTCGAAATCAAGAGTGTATTCACTGTAGGTGGGTGGTAGCTGACAGTGCAGTGACTATTAAAGTTTGGTGTCATTGCCTAGATTGACATGAGGCACCATATGCTCTCTCCCAGGATTTTCTCATCAGCCCACCATTTCTTTAACATGTTGGAAGAGGCAAGTAGTATGTCAGCTGTTGCTAAGAAATGTATGGAACATCATTCTACTCTTCCTTAATGCTTTTGTTTTTCCAGATTGTTGATTTTATGGTTGTCTTGTGTTTCTTTGTACTGTAGATGCTCCAATGCTAAAAACTGATCTTCACAAAGAGGAAGGGGAAGATGACCAGGCAGACAGTATTCACAACCTCCCCCTTACAAAATCCCAAAGGCCATTCTATGATGGGCCCATGCCAACACCCCGACAAAAGCCGTTCCAGCCAAGTTCCACACCCTTGCATCTCTCTCACAGATTTATGGTAAGTCCACATCTACACCTAACTTTAAGTAATTCCTCAGCATTGTTTCCTCCCTACAGTTTATTTGATAGATTAAAAGTAATTTTAAAGACCTTGCTTAAGTGGTCTAGAGCATTTTGATTGATAAAATTTTATGGTTGGTTTATTTCATGGTTAACTAGAAATTTTAATCTTTTTCAATATTACTGATGAACATTTTGTTAATTCTGTTTTGCAAAATGAAATAACATAAAAATAGGACTATATATCTTATAATTCTTAATGGGATATTTCCAAACCTTATTTCTCAGAATCTCACTGAGTAGCCTAGAGCTTACTAAGTAGGTCAGGTTGACCTCAAATTTGTCTTTGCCTTCTGAATACTAGGATTATAGGTGTGTACCATCATGCTTGGCTATATTTTTTAATATAAAATATTATTTGCATATAAAACACTTGTTGGCAGATGTTTCTATAAGATAGCTGTTTTTCTTTTTGGTGTTTTGAGACAGTTTCTTTGTGTAACAATCCTGGCTGTCCTGAAACTCACTCTGCAGACTAGGCTGGCCTCAGACTCAGAGATCCACCTGCCTTTGCCTCCTGTGTGCTGGAATTAAAGGTGTGTGTATCCACTTCCTGGGGAGCTTGTTCTTTTTTAAAACTAGTATCTTAGGGGCTCAGTAGTTATGAGTACTGGCTAGATCAATTCTCCACACCCACGTGGCAGCTCACAACTGTCTATAATCCCAGTCCCAGTGAATCAAATACCCTCTTCTGGCCTCCACAGTGGTACATAGACATTACATGTAGATAAAACACCCACAAACAAACCTCATATCTTAGTATTTAAAACAAGATACAACACAGTGGGCATTAAGTATGTTTCTTGAACTGATGAATGGAACTATTAGCTTTTGCTTCAAGCTTGAAAGCTTGCAAAAGTTCAAGATGTTATTTATTATTTATTTGATGTTTTCCTTGCTGCAAATGTTTTTATTGAAGGCATAGTCTTGGCATACTTTTTTGTGTAAATACGAAGAATGGTGTTTAATAGTAAAACTTTATTGTTATTAAGAATTTACATCAAGCCGGTTGGTGGTAGTGCACAACTTTAATCTCAGCACTCAGGAGGCAGAGGCAGAGGGATCTTTGTGAGTTTGAGGCCATACATCTTAGTGTCAGCATTTTATTTATAGCTATGTTAACATTATGTTCTTCTGGCCTTGGTGGCACCAGACGTGCACATGATGCATATATGTATGTACGTACATACATACATATATACATACATGAAGAACAATCATGCACATTAAAAAGAAAGACAGACAGAATAGGGCCAAGTGTGAGCCTATAGTGTACATCAGTGAAAGATAAACTTCCCAAATGGTATCAGTTTATGTTGTTTACAGTTTACATATTTATCCTATAACAAAGTAGTTATTTGAACAGAAAAATCTGTTGCATTTACATCTTTATGTGTGTAGAAACTCAACGTCTGAGGTATTTGCTTTAAGAATTTAATGGTTGAAGTGCTCTTTCAATTGTATTACTTATGTAATTATTGTTGTTCTTAATGTATTTTTAGTTTATTTTTTTACATTCCAATCCCAGTTCCCCCTTCCTCTTCTCCTCCTACTCCCCCTCTCTCCACCCCACCTCCCCTCCCATCTAATCCCTAGAGTAGACTCCCCTAGGAAGTCTACTAAATCTGTCCCATCATCTGATTGAGGCGGGACCAAGGCCCTTCTCCACCTCCACACCCCTGTGTCTAGGCTGGGCAAGGTGTCTCTCCATATAGAATGGGCTCCACTAAGTCAGTTTGTACATTAGTGTTAGATCTTGGACCCACTGCCAGTGGCCTCATATATTGTCCCAGCCTCACCATTGTCACCTATATTAAGGGAGTGTAGTTCAGTCTTATGCAGGTTCCCATTTGTCAGGCCTGAGTCGGTGATCTCTCACTAGCTCAGGTCAGCTGATTCTGTGGGTTTCTCCATCATGCTCTTGACTCCTTTGTTCATATAATTGCCCTTCCATCACCTCAATTGTACTCCAGGAGCTTGGCCCATTGGTTAGTTGTGGATTTCTGCATCTGCTTCTATCTGTTTCTGAAAGAGGGTTCTAGCTTCTCTGGGGTTTTGGATTTTAGGCTGGGTATCTTTTGCTTTATGTCTAATATCCACTTATGAGTGAGGTACATACTATATTTGTTTTTCTTGGTCTGGGTTGCTTTATTCAGATAGCTTTTTCTAGTTCTGTTAATTTGCCTGCAAATTTTAGGATGTCATTGTTTCTTACCACTGAGTAGTACTCCATTGGGTACATATATATATTTTCTGTATCCATTCTTCAGTTGAGGGGCATCTAGGTTGTTTCCAAGTTCTGTTTATTTTTAACATAGTTGAGCAAATGTCCTTGTGGTATGAATGTGCCTCCTTTGGGTATGTGCCCAAGTGGTATTGCAGGGTCTTGAGGTACTTGAGGTAGATTGATTCCTAATTTTCTGAGAAATTCCCATACTGACTTCCACATTGGCTGTACAAGTTTGCACTCCCACCAACAATAGAGAAGTGTTCCCCTTTCTCCACATCCTCTCCAGCATAAGCTGTCATTGGTGTTTTTGATCTTAGCCATTCTGATTGGTGTAAGATGGAATCTCAGAGTGGCTTTGATTTGTATTTCCCTGATGGCTAAGGATATTGAGCATTTCCTTAAGTTTCTTTCTGCCATTTGAGATTCTTCTGTTGAGAATTCTGTTTATATCTGTACTGTATTTTTTTAAATTGGATTACTTGGTAGTTTGATGGCTGGTTTCTTGAGTTTTTTGTATATTTGGAAATCAGCCCTCTGTCAGATGTAGGGTTGGTAAAGATCTTTTCCCATTCTGTCTTGTTGACTGTGTTCTTTGCTTTATGGAAGCTTCTCAGTTTCAGGAGGTCCCATTTATTAATTGCTGCTCTCAGTGTCTGTGCTGCTGGTATTCTATTTAGGAAGTGGTCTCCTGTGTCTATGTGTTCAAGTGTATTTCCCACTTTTTCTTCTATGAGGTTCAGTGTGGTTGGATTTACATTGAGGTCTTTGATCCATTTAGACTTGAGTTTTTTGCATGGCGATAGATATGGATCTATTTGCATTCTTCTACATGTCCACAGCCAGTTATACCAGCACTATTTGTTGAATATTTTTCTTTTTTCCATTTTATATTTTTAGCTTCTTTGTAAAAAATTGGGTGTTCATAGGTGTGTAAGTTGGTATCAGTGTCTTTGGTTTGATTCCATTAGTTCATCTGTCTGTTTTTATGCCAATTACTTATGTAATTCTTAAAGTGTTAAACATTCTATTTATTAATACGTTATGTGACTTTTTATAAAGAAAAGATAATCATTATAGCTCTGACATTACCACTGCTTTCTGAAACTATGCTGAATTAGATAAAATAATTCTAAGTACAGACCGAATGAATTATGGTGTTATCAGTGCTCTTGTAGTATGATACTGGGAGTTTCTGTTTTTCTTACTTGATCTTACATACTTGTAGGTGTGGAACTCTGTTGGGATCATTCGCTGCTATAACGATGATCAGGACAGCGCCATAGATGTGGAGTTCCATGACACCTCCATTCACCATGCAACGCACCTATCTAACACTTGCAATTACACAATGGGAACTCTTTCCCATGAAGCTGTTTTGTTGGCATGTGAAAGCACTGATGAGTTAGCAAGGTACTTAGCAGGAATCTGGCATTATTGAACTATTGATCAAATTGTGTCTTTGGTACTACAGAGTACAAGAAACTAGAATTGGGTGTAATTGCCAGTACAGCTCAGAATATGTTTTGCTGTATTTGTATCCTCACTACATCTTCTGCATATGAAAATGATTTAATTTATAGTACAATAGAGATGAGATTACATTTTCTGTTGTTACTGCTATTACTGTAACATTCATAGAACATTCAGAAAATGAAAGATTCCTTCATTCCCTTGAAAATTCCCTTTAGGATTCCCCCAGAATTAATAATTTGATATGTGTGCTTGACATTTTTATATGAATCCTCATTTAAAAATTTAGTTTATTGTGGTATAATTTATATATAAGTAACCATGCTTCATGTTGATGAGTTGACAGATTTGTATATACTGTGAGTAAATACTAAGGATATTTTTGTATTATCTGAAAAAATTTCATATTATAATTAATTCAGTCCTAGTCTTGGATAATCCCTGGCCTCAGTATTTTTTGTTTGTTTGTTTTGCCATAGATTAGATTTGAAATCTTCCTTTGAAAAATAAGATTTTACATCCAAATATAACATTTATCATGTTTTTCTTTTTGCTTATTGGATTGTGGACTAGTTTACATGGTTTGATAGGTAGACAGATATCCTTTTTGTTCTTCTTGGACATATATCACAGCTCTGTATATTTCCTTTTTATTTTAAAATTAGTAGTCAGAGTCAGTATTTCTTCTGATATCAAATTCATGTGCTACCTGCATTCCAAATGCATAGAGAAAAGACTGGAAATGCATCAACTTTTAGCAGTGTTAATAGTTTTACTGATGATATCTGATTGCTTTTTCTTTTTAGGGGTGGAGGGTTTTGGTTTTTCAAGACAGGGTTTCTCTGTTTAATAGCCCTAGCTGTCCTGGAACTAGCTCTGTAGACCAGGCTGGCTTTGGACTCACAGAGATCCACCTTCCTCTCCCTCATGAGAGCTGGGATTAAAGACATGCAGCTGTATGTGACATTTTTATATGTAACTAATCATGATGCCAAAGTTTATTTTTCTGTTTTATTACTACAGTTGATTTTAAAGAAATAATCATGAAATCCTGACTCAGAAGGAAAAATCGCATATAAAAATTCAGTTATTTTGTCTTGTTTTATTTTATTTTGTTTTTTAGCAAGCTTCATTGCCTGCACTTCAGTTCTTGGGATTCAAGCAAAGAGTGGATAGTGGATATGCCTCAGGATGAGGATATTGAAGCGATATGTCTCGGGCAGGGGTGGGCGGCTGCTGCTACTACCGCCTTGCTCGTCCGATTATTTACTGTTGGAGGTGTTCAGAGAGAAGTCTTCTGCCTTCCTGGGCCAGTGGTCTCGATGGCTGGACACGGAGAGCAGCTTTGCATTCTTTACCACAGAGGTAGGTTTTCCCTGTCTTAGGACACTGTAACTTGAGTAAAATGGGAACTACTTGAACTGTTTTGGTTGTCAGCCTAGCCATTAAAGGCTGAGCTGTCTCTCCAGCCCCTACTTGAGCTCTTTTGTTATGATGCCTTTTTGTTTCGGATTGTATGCCTCCTTTTACATTTACTTAGTATTTTCATCACTACAGTCTTAGAATTTAGAAAATGCTGCTGTATCACTAAGCAAGGACAATGAGGATGCTCCATTTATAGACTATTATTACAGAGGGAATTCCAAGGTAAAATCTGATTTTTACATGTATAAAGTTATCTTTTGGGCCGGGCGTTGGTGGCGCACGCCTTTAATCCCAGCACTTGGGAGGCAGAGGCAGGCGGATCACTGTGAGTTCGAGACCAGCCTGGTCTACCGAGTGAGTTCCAGGACAGGCTCCAAAACAATACAGAGAAGCCCTGTCTCGGAAAAAAAAAAAAAAGTTATCTTTTGGCAGGAATGTTTTCAGTGTAAGTACCTCAGAAATAGCCTACACCTGCTAGTGTGTAGGAAAACAGCTGTGAGGGTGGCTTTTCAGAAGCTCGGCCCTCCCTGACCTGAGTTTTACCCTTATTCCCTCCCCTAGCCCCTTATTGAGGTTAGTGGTTAAGGCCCTTAGTTTGTTTGGTTTTAAGCACTCCGGGGAAAATACTGTCTTCTTGGCTCCTGTGACATCCTTTTTAACTTCTCACAGGCCACTCTTCTTCCTTTTGGCTCCTCCTGGTATGTTAACTTCATCTTCCCTGGTCCTCTCTTGCAGTCTGTTGACAGTGTAGATGCAATAAAAAATAGATTCTCTCCAGGCCGTGGTGGCGCACGCCCTTTAATCATATAGCACTTGGGATTGAGTTCCAGGACTTCGAAGGCTACACAGAGACTCTGTCTCAAAAAATAAACAGATTCTCCATTGTCACTTGGTATATATCTGTAAGTGTAACTGAAGGTTTCGTGAAAAATATTTACCCTTTGATTTCACCTTTTAAGAATGCTATTTGGCAATACAGAGAAACCCTGTCTCAAAAAACCAAAAAAAAAAAAAGGAATGCTATTTGGTATTCCAAATTGATATCATGACTCATATACAGTTGGGAAGCCAGGTGTGGTGGTGCATACGTTTAATTCCAGCGCCTGGGAGGTAGAGGCAGATAGATTTCCTACTTTCAAGGCTACCCTAGTCTACATAAAAGATCAGTCAGGTGTAGGGGTGTGTGTGTGTGTGTGTGTGTGTGTGTGTGTGTGTGTGTGTGTGTGTGTGTCTGGACAGTCAGACCCTGTCTCCAAACAAAGAAAAACGCCACCCCAGAACATCTTGAGAAAGATGTGTATTTAGATATGTGTGGCCCTGTCTTCTAAATTGGCATGCCAGCCCTGTCTTATACCTTGTCTCTGGACTTCCATATTCAGTTGCTCGTTTGAAATCTGTGGGTTGTGTTTTAATTGGCCTTTCAAACTCATCTTGGCCGTATAAGTGAAACCTTAACTTTTTTTTTCTTACGAACTTTCTGCTTGAACAGTTTGGTCACCTCAGTAATTAGCCTATTAATAGTTCATATTAACAAATGCTCAAGCCACACAACCACAAGCCCCATAAACTCCTTCAGTATAGTCAGAGCACTTTTTGTTCGGTGGAGTAGTCCATTCCAAGTCTGCTTCATTTCATATCATAAACTAACATGCCGGCTCTATGTCATATTGCATCACGGGTCATAATCATCTCCGCTAGTCTTAACGTTTGTGTGTTATAGTCTGTTTGCTGCATAGCTGCTCGGATGAGTTTTGGTTTTTCAAGACAGAGTTTCTCTGTATTGTTTTGGAGGCTGTCCTGGAACTCGCTCTGTAGACCAGGCTGGCCTCAAACTCACTTTAGTCCCAGCCTCCCGAGTGCTGGGACTAAAGGCGTTCGCCACCAATGCCTGACTCAGATGATCTTTTAAAAGTGTAGATCTCCTGCCTTTTCTGATTAAAATTATCTAACTTCCTTTCATTTTTATAATAGCAACCAAACTACTTGCCACAATAAGGTGTTTTACTGGTCCTACGTGATCTGAGCTTTCTTCAACCTCATGCCTTCCGGTGTCTTCCAGGCCACGTTGTGGTCATACTGGCCACTGTATCCCATGAACTCCTTATCCTTATGTGTGTCTTAGGACCTCTCCACTGTCTGCTCCTGTGTCACTGTCTCCCTTTTTAGATAGGAGCCCACATAAGGTGTTATATAACTGAATGGCAGCCACAAAAAATTTAGCGGTAAAAGGCTTCTAGATGCAATCATAAATCAATTCAGAGTGAAGTGTGCAGTGAGTTCCTGGGGTCGGATAAGCTTGTGTTTGTTGGTGTGACTTCACTGGGCTCTGAGTGCACACTCTGCGCGCTTGGAGCTATGTGTGCCATCCCACCCCTGAGAACCAGAGAACACCACCTCAAGCACCCTGACTAAAATGTATATGTATTGTGAACAGTGGCTGCTGTACGGGAAGTCTTCTACTCTTTAGTCATTGGAAACAAAGATGGTATTTTTCTACCATCATTCCTCAAATAAGTATCTTTGGATTCAGCTGTGTCGGGATGCTTGGTTGTAAAACTTGCTACTTTAGTTTTCATAAAAAATGGTGAATGGAGCCAGGCAATGGTGGCATACACCTTTATTCCCAGCTCTCAGGAGGCAAAGGCGGGTGGATCTCTGTGAGTTGAGGCCAGCCTGGTCTACAGAGTGAATTTTGGGTTGGGATTAGGACAGAGTGTTTAGCCATTTCTGAATGGCCCTATTTTAGTTTCTTTTCCTGTTACTGTGATAAAGTACTGAATAATCTCTGGTGCCTGATACATATGTGCATTTTTCTAGGTACAGGGTTTGATGGCGATCAGTGCCTTGGAGTCCAGCTGCTAGAGTTGGGGCAAAAGAAAAAACAGGTTTTGCATGGCGACCCTCTTCCTCTTACAAGGAAATCCTACCTTACATGGCTGGGGTTTTCTGCTGAAGGCAAGATGATTTTCTTTCTTTAAATAAAGACATTTCAAGGAGAAAATAATGGTATTATTTTAGTCTTAATTTATTTAAAAATAGTGTTTATGTTTAAAGTTTTACATTTTAGCGTGACATGGAAACTACAGTTGTTATGCAGAATAGTGACTGTTATCCTGGTGAGAATCCTGGTGAGAGACCTACAAAGGAAGTTATATTTGTATTATTGTTTTAATTTAATTATGTATATGTGTGTCCCCACAGAGTCCAGAAGAGGACATTGGATTGCCTGGAGCTATAGTTATAGGTGGTTGTGAGCCACCTCTGTGTGTTCTGGGAACCAAACTATAGTCCTCTGTAAGAGTAGCAAGGGCTCTTAACCACTCAGCCATTTCTCCAGCTCTGGAAAACAGTATTTTTTAGTATTTACTTGTTCTATAGCAAATAGAAGCTACAGATCATCGATAGAATTATGTCTTTTCTAGTAAATTCTATACATAAGTTAGGGAGTTTCTAAAATTGCGTTTAATCTATGTGTGGCTCTTGAAATGTGGCCAGTCTGAATTGAGATATGCTATAAATATAGACTACTGAATCTTAAAGATTCGTAAGTAAAAGAGGAATATAAAAAAAATCTCAAATTCATTTACATTGACTACATACATGTTAAGTCATAATATTTTGACCATATTGGATTAAATGCTAGACTTTCTTGTTTAAAAGTACTACAATAAACCCCAGAGAACCTAGGTAACAAAGAGGAACCTAAGAAAGTCATACATGGGTCTGTCTAGGAAAGGGAAAAAGACAAGATCCCCTGAGTAATTTGGAAGCATGGGGGACAAGAGGGAGGGGAGTAGGGGAAAAAAATGTATAGGTCAATTAGCATAAAAGGCAAAAGAAAGAAAGAAAAAACCCAAAGACCCAATTAGATTATGTAAACTGGAATTAAATGTACAAAAAGAAGTACTACAGTAGGATTAAAAGTTACATTTGTGGATCACTTGATCTTCCTCTAGGACAGTCTCATTACTGACCTGCTTACAGCAGTTTATGACAGGTTCTTTGAATAGTGCCTTATTTGAACATCTGCTAACTCTTGAGGGCTTAAATATAGCTTAATGGGGATGTATGTCCTTCATTGACTGCTTGGTTTACTTGAAAACCTTGGCTCATCTTTACTATATCAGCCATTTCTGTTGGAATGCTGTTGGTTATTTATGCCTGAATATTACTGCCGTTGAGTAGCCTCCATTTCTATAGCTTTTTCTTTTTCCAAGTGCCAGCCAGGTCTAGCACCAGTGAAAAATGGTGACAGACAACAAAAGGGGTAATTCATACCTTCTGAGGAGGGACAGTAGGTGGGCAACAGTGATGGTCACTCTTTTCCTAAGAATTGCTTGCCTGGGAGCTTTTGAGAGAGCAGTTAATAAGACCATTGAAGAAAAGAGGCATAAAAACAGTACCAAAGCATTACCATAGAGGAAGTACTGGTCATTGTACCATCTTTCTTAACCAGAAGACTTAAGATAGATGTTTAAACTTTTAAACAAGTTTAATTGACTTTAAAATAATTGCTGTTATGTTCCAGCAGAGGGCATATTTTCACTGAAGCTGTTTTGTTGTTCCTGTTTTTTAGAATAAATTTTAGTCAGATTCAGTTTTCTTTTCTTTTTTTTTTTTTTTTTTTCTTTCTTCAGTTGGGTCTGTATGGTATTGAAATTTTGCAGAAAGCAACCCTGAATTATCTCCCCCACTTTTTGCTTTTGAAATAGGAGTTGAATCCTTGGTATGTGTTTCTGAAGGTTTATTAAATAATACATAGCTGTATTTTCAAGCGATTCCTTTGTTGTTGGTTATTTAGGTACTCCCTGTTATGTGGATTCTGAAGGCTGTGTTCGAATGCTTAACAGAGGGCTTGGGAACACATGGACTCCTGTATGTAACATAAGAGAACACTGCAAGGGAAAATCTGATCACTACTGGGTGGTTGGTCTCCATGAAAATCCCCAGCAGCTAAGGTGAGCCATCACAAAGTGTAGACAGTTGATTGATTAGGGGGAAGAGACTGAGGTAAGATCTTGCTGTAAAACTGAGTCTGGCCTCTAACTCAGGCAGTCCTCCCTGCTCCCTTTCCTGAGTGCTGGGATTGACATTTGTGTCTGACTCCAGCTTCCTCTTTGGTTGAGACTCTGTAAGTATATTTATTTGCTTTTCATCTTCTGCCAGCTGATGAAGGGAAAATTAAAATGTGGTCTATCTGTATTATTGGGCTGTAGAAAGTTGTAGCCCACTGATACATACTTATAATGTGAATGAACCTTGAAAACATTATGCTAAGTAAAAGAAACCAGATCCTAAAGGATTATATATTGTTTTATTCCATTTATAGCAGTATCCAGAATAGGGTGTCTCTAGAGATAGGATAAGGTAACAGGAATTCCTGTATTCTATTCCTGGCATCTCTAGGCAGATTGTGAGACAAGCGCAGGAGTGTAGGGGAGGTAGCAGTTTGCTGTGGGTATTTGAGAAGAGAAAATGTAGTCTTTTTAGACAATGCGAAAGAATTCAGTAGAACACCGTAAAGGTTTTAATGCTTATTTCCATGTTTGCCTAGAATTTGCAGAGTCCCATTGTTGATAATATTTAGTATTATAAACTATTTTAGTTGGCTGGGGATATGACCTAGTCGTAATGCTTGCTTAATATGCAGGAGGCCCTGCGTTTCATCCTTAGTCGAGGGGAAAACACTCTCCTTATTTTTTAAAGAAAAGGCTGGGCATGGTGGCATAGCACTCAGGAGGCAGAAGCTGCTAGATCTCCAAGTTTGAGGTGAGTTTGGTCTTCAAAGCAAGTTACAGGCCAGCCAGGGTTACGTAATGAGATCCTGTGTTTTGTTTTGTTTTGTTTTGTTTTTGAGACTATAGTAGTTAACTTTTTAATTAGTGTTAGAATATATGGTTGTCCTCAGAAATTTCTTGTATTTCCATTTCTAGACATAAAGCTATTTAGTAGTTTGAGTTAAAGAACTCACATTACATCTTAATGGGGGTTATGGTTTGAACTCATATGGAATTTTGGTAGCTCCTCTAGTGTTTGCCAAAGTTAAATGATTCATCTTGTTACTGAAGTTTCATCTTATTATCTGAGGCAGTGTCTGATATGTAGACCAGGCTGGCCTAGAACCCAGAGAGCCACCTATTTTGCCTCTGTAGTGCTAAGACTAAAGATATGCGTTCACAACTGTAGCTCTAGCTCCAGGGATCCAATACAGTCTTGTAGCCTCCTTGGCACCTTGTATGCTTGCACAAATCCACACTCAGCCATACTCCTAATTAAGAATACAAGTTTTTAATTTAAAAATTATTTTGGTTTTCTTGAAACTGAATCTCATGTAGCCCAAACTGTAATCACGAATAGCCTCGCACCCCTGACTTCCACTGCCCTGGGCGCTATTGGAGGTCTGTGCTACCACATTTAGGATAGCCGACCCAGTACACATTTGAAACACTGGCATGCTAAGACGTCTGTGCTACCACATTTAGGATAGCCGACCCAGTACACTTTGAAACACTGGCATGCTAAGATGTCTGCTTACGTGCGGGAGCAGTGGCGCCACCATTGATAGCTCTTGTTGCTCTTACAGAGAACCTGCATCCGATTCCACCGCTCACTCCCAGGGTGGTTCACAGCCATCCATAACTCCAGTTCCAGGGGACCCCTCTCCTGAACTCCATGGGCACTGGGTATGAGTGTGGTGCATATAATACTCACACATACCAAATAAATAAATCTTTAAAAAAAAAGCAGTTAAGCCAGTGGTGGTGGCAGTGCTGTGTTTAATCCCAGCAATTAAAAGTCTGCTTATGAAAAATGTATTTCTACCAGGTGTCGTGGATTGGAGGAGAAATGAGGCTTCAGGGCCAGCCTGGGCTGTGTATTGTGGCTGTGGCTCAAAAATGAAGGAAGAAGAAAATGAAATTCTATTTAGTTTTGTGCATTGGGAGAGGATATTTTCATACTTTCCTTGGTTTTATTCTAATAAAAGATATTTTTTTCAGAGGTTGGAAACTGCTGCTCAGTCATTGCTGCTGCGGCTTCCTCCTCTCTTCCTCTTCCTCCTCTCCCTCCTCTCTTCTTCCTCCTCCTCCTCTTCTTCCTTTTCTTTTCTTTTCTTTTTTTTTTTTTTTTTTGAGAACTTGTTAAGGATTTGAGCTGACTGGCTTCAAACTCATGATCTTTATGCCTCAGCCTCCCAAGTGATGAGAGGACAGCTGTGTACCACCATGCCTGCCTGCCTGTTTCTTTACACTCATTTAGGGACGGTTGTTTTCCTTTGTGTGGGGAGGTAGCTGAAGACCAGGGAAGAAACCCTACAACTTTCTTCAGTAGGCTGCTTCTGTGCTTAATGAATCTTACCTGCCCTGGCTAACAGGAAAGTTCACTAAAACTTCCCAAGGCTTCGGTTTGCTCTTGGTGTTTGTGGTAAAGATAGTCTGGGCTTCGTCACTCTGGAAAGGCAGTTTGGTGTCAAGGTCCACAGCTCAGTCTCTCAGTCATGAAGCCTGCTGTGTAGACAGGTCATACTGTTTAGACTTTGTGCCTTGTCCTCAACGCTTGGACAGAAAGTGCCTGTCTCAGAATTGCTAGAAAGATGGAATGATTTTATAAGTAAAGTGTACTTGGAACAGTCCGAGTCACCAAGTGAGTGTCCATCGAATGTTAGCTGATAAAAATTATTCATCCACCCATCTATCTGTCTGTCTGTCTATCTATCTATCTTTTGAGACTGTGTAGTTCTAACTGTCCTGGAACTCGCTCTGTAGACCAGACTGCCTTGAACTCACAGAGATCCGCCTGCCTCTGCCTCTGCCTCCAAGTTCTGGGATTAAAGGCGTGTGCCACCATTGCCACCACCAGGCCTGCTCTTTAGTTTTTAAAAACCGATTCTTTAATGAACCTGAAAGTAAATCTGCTTTTCTTTTTTATCGTATGTGTGTGAATGCCATGTGGCATGCTCCTACGTCATACTCTGTCATGATCTCTATAAAACCATAAAAGAGAAAAAATAAGAGTATATGTTGTAACATAACTTTAAAACCACATTTGTGGATTTTTTTTTCTTTGTTTGGGTTTTGTTTTTGAGACAGGGTTTCTCTGCATTGCAGCTCTGGCTGTCCTGGAACTCACTTTGTGGTTCAGGCTGGCCTCAAACTCACAGAGATTTACCTGCCTGCCTCCTGAGTCCTAGAATTAAGGGCATGTGTTGCCACCACCCAGCTCATATTTGTGTTTTTATTGTACTGCCACACAATAAAGGAGAGTTCACCTCTGGTGACAAAGGGGCATATATCATGTGAATGAACCGCATTTGTGAGTGTGACTGCTTCTTAGTTTCCATAGTGGGCATTTAGTAATACTACGATTGGTTATAAAACATTTGTAATTTACAGGCCTATCAGAATAGTATTACTGTTCATAGTTCCTAGGCCGTGAAAGTTTTTTTTATTTTAGTGGTTTTTATGGTACTTTACAAAGTATTTAAGGTGGGACTTTTTTCACGGACAGGTGCATCCCTTGTAAAGGTTCCCGATTCCCTCCCACCCTTCCACGTCCCGCTGTGGCCATACTCTCCTTTAAGCTTCCTTATTGTCAGACTGCGACAGAGAAAGGCCAAATGGAGGTATGTGGATGTCTTGATACTCTGAATTTGATAGTAAGTACCTGTGACACAGAAGGTTTTGCGTCATCACAGAGGCCAGTGTTGAGTAAATCTACACTGTAATTAAATAATGCAGTAGGGCACTGCTCACTGCTTGTGATCCCGAGGCCACCTGATGTGGTTGCTGTCACAGCTTCCAGGGCTCACTGCTAATGACTGGGAGGGCCTTACCAGGGATGGACCCGCCCTGCGAGGGTCATGTAAGCCTGCTGCCCTCTGACCATAAACTCACCTTGCTCTAGACCTAGCCCCACTGTCGTAAAAGCCATTTGAGATCTTGCAGTTAGTTATTCTAATTAGGAAGCAAGTCGACTACAGAATAGTATACCGAGTTCTCTAAGGACTAATATAGGAGATAAAAATATTATGCACATAGACACATTTTTTCAAAGACTAGAACATAAAGCCAAACTATTGAAATTAAAGGTGTAAAATAAGCTTATATAGAAAGGGTTTCAGAAAATATTTTAAAGCTGACATCTTTAAGATGTACCTAATACTTGTGGGATACTAAGGGGATATTAGTTTTATGCACTTTGATCCATTTTTGCAGGAACAATATTGGCATTCAGTCCTGTTTCACAACTACCTTGATTACTTGGCTAAAAATGGTTATGATTATGAGGAGAACATTAAAAATCAGGCGGTAAAAGAACAGCAAGAACTTTTGATGAAAATGCTTGCGGTGAGTAAAATGTGCTGAAAAAATTAGTGTTTAATTATTTTCTTAGGTAGAAACAGGGTTTCTCTATATAGCCCTGGCTGTAGATCAGTTCAACCGCAGACTGAGTGAGCAAAGGTGTGAGTCACCACGCACAGCCCTAGGTGGAATTTCTTAAAGATAAATAAATAAACACTGAATTCTATCATCTAGGATTCATAGATTTTTATCTTTTCCCTTAAAGTTTCTCTCTCCCACTTGATGACATAGTTAAAACATTTGAGATTTTTCCCTGTAGTTAAGGCCATAAGTGGAGAGAGAGCAGGCTTTCCTGGAGCAGGGCTCCAGCAGGTGCTGCAGGTGACTTGCATGTCTGAGCCCTTGTGACTCCTGCTTGTCGTCTAACCACAGAATTAGGTGTGGACTGTTCTCGATCTCCAGGGTTGTATGGTTTGAAGAATGTCCTTAGGCATTTGGGTTTCCCAGCCTTTTGTCCTCACCAGTGACCGGGTTTGGTGCTTGGGTTCTTCACTACGGTTAGTTTTGGAGTCTCTTCGGGTTTGTTATCCTCGCTTCATGTTTGTTTTTTGAAAACAATGTGATCCCATATCTCTCCACCGGATGTGCACTGTTGACCTCTGAGGGAAGTGACGGTTAGTTAGATCATTCTCGCCACTGCCCTCTTGAGTCAGAGTTCCACCTTGATTAGGAATGCTACTCTGAACTTGCCAGACCAGCAGTCCAAGGAGGCTCAGGTGAATATGTAGAGCTTCCTGCTCATAGGTCAGGTGTGTAACTCACAAAATGCTCCTGCACCCTGAGTTCTGAGAGTCCTGGTTCCTTCAGGGGCAGGACACATTTTGAGTTGTTATGTACTGAGTTTTCAGGATTCAAACCAAAAAGAAGAACCAGTATTCTCTAAGATGTAGTAAATGAATGTTGTTTCTCTTCTTCTTCTTCCTTTCTAATATTTATTTTTACTTCATATGTATGAGTATTTGCCTGTTTGTGTGTATATGCACCATGTGAGTCCCTGATGGTCACAAAGGCCAGAAGATGGCATTAAGTTCTCTGGAGTTCCAGAGAGTTAGGGGCCCCTGTGGGTGTCAGGAATATAACCCAAGCTCTCTTTCAGAGAGCAAGTGTTCTTTGAAAGGACTGGAATTGACACAAGACACCACAAGACCAAGCTCTCATCACCTAGATTTATTTGCCCCAAAGTGTCAAAGGGCAAGGAATAAGAGACAAAGACAGGAGACAGGGTGAGGGAGAAGGGTGTTTGTGCTATCCAGAGGACTGCCTGTGGCCCATAGTCAAACGGCAGTTTACAAAGGGAAACCGTGTTAGGATATGTTGGTTTGTTTTGATAGCTGGATCTTGGTAGTCAGCCTCAGGAGGAGGAAGTGGCCAAATAAGGGAGTGGACCTTGGTGGCAGCTTTAGGAATGTAATCTGTGATTTGGCCATGAGGAGGGAAGGGGCAAGGCCTGCCAGAGCCATGTTTGCCTACTGGGACCCGTCACTCGTGCTACTGAGCCATCCCTCCTGCCCCACAACACCCTTCATTTTATATTGCAGGCATAAAAAGCTGTACACATGTGTTGAAGATCATAGGCATACATGAAATCTTAAGGATGTTTACTTCTCTCATCCAGATCCCCTTAATGGCATTTGTTTGTCAGTTGTGAGCAAAGTAATAACTGGTTGTTTTAATTCACTTTTTAAAATTCCCTGCCCCAGTGTGATTCAGTGGTAGCTGGAGAACCGCATTTCAGTTTTGCACAGCCGCCTATTCATGCATTTAACATCTGAAAATATGTCATGTCTCATTGAATCTAGTCCTCTTTGTAAATGCACCATTATTTTATTTATTAGGCCGCTAAAAAATACTGCCAGCCAAGCCAGCCCACCATTAATATGATACTTTTCAATTTTGTCATGTAAAAATGTGCATTTTAGAAGCAGTGAGATAGTGCGCCCAGAGACTCTTTTGTTTTTTAAGTTTGACCTACCGTGATTTGATTTTGATTTCCCCCTGTGATTAGCTTTCTTGTAAACTGGAACGAGAATTTCGCTGTGTGGAACTTGCCAGTCTAATGACTCAAAATGCTGTGAACTTAGCCATTAAATATGCTTCTCGCTCTCGGAAATTAATATTGGCTCAAAAACTTAGTGACCTCGCTGCAGAAAAGGCAGCTGAATCGGAAGAAGCACAGACAGAAGAAGAGAAAGAAGAGGATTTCAGAATAAAGCTGAATGCCGGGTAAAAGAGCAACAGCTATTTGAATTTTACCTTACTGTCCTAAATGTGAAATTGGTCTTGCGTTTGTTCCTTGTGGAGTAATACTATTATCCATCAGTTACAGTCACACTGCTACAGAATGGAGTCAGCCACGGGCCAGAAACCAAGTTGAAGAAGACACTGAGGACAGAGAAGAGACTGTTCCAGAAGAAAAACCGGAGCCACACAACCACGGTGAGACATGTTTTCAAGCACTGAAAGATAAGGAGGCCCAACAGGTGATGGCGCTTACCATGCCATGCTGGCAGCCTGAGTGCCACCTCCAGAGAACACCGAAAGGTAGAGAGAGCGGCTCTGCAAAGTCATCCTGATCTCCCTGTGCACAAAGTGCCATCCCCCAACAACGAGAGAGAGAGAGAGAGAGAGAGAGAGAGAGAGAGAGAGAGAGAGAGAGAGAGAGAGAGAGAGAGAGAGAGAGAGAGAGAGAGAGAGAGAGAGAGAGAGAGAGAATTCCTGTACTTTTTGAAGGTATCTCTGCTGTCTAGGTGTTGAATATCAAGGATGACTTCATTTTCCTCACTTATCCATTGTGTTGTTTTAATTTTATAGGGCAGAACTTACTTCAAAGTGCAAATTCCCCTGATATGCCAGCTCTTAAATCAGGTGAGAAATATATGTAAGCTTGGAGCATATAACAATGGCCTAATCCAGTCAGAAGAGGACAGGTACCAGAGGATGTCCTCGTGGAGGGCTGACAGCAGACACTGGAGATGAGTCAGCCAGCAGGGGAGTGGTGGACGGGAGCAGGGGCAGAGGAGACAGTATGTGTGAAGACTGCAGAAGCAGACTCTGTGAGGCACAGAGAGCAGTTCCGTAGGCCTTGGAGGGATGGGCAGCAGGCAAATGATCAAAATCTTCATTTTAAGTTCCCCGGGAGGCTGCTGTACGTTCTAAGCAGAACATAATCATCATACATGATATACTGAGGAGGGTTGGCCATAAGACTCCTGGAGCAGCCCAAGTGAGACCCGAATAGTTTGGGTTGGGAAAGAGTAGTGATAGAAAAGGTAGCATTGTTGAGGTACTTCTAAGGTGGAAGATGGTTCAGAGTGAAGAACAACAGTGTGGCATCAGAAACAGATTTATTACCATTAGCTAAGTAGGTCACATAGTTAGGCATCTGCTTCGAAAACTGTTGAAATAAATCTGAAACCATTGGCATAAGTAGAACAGTTTATACCTTGGGCACAGGTGAGCATGCATTAGAGTTTGCAAAACAAAAAGAAACAGCCTCAGTTGAGGGAATTTCCAGCACTAAAACATTGAGTACAGGAGAGAGGGGAAGCATGGGGGGGGGGAGAGGGAGAGAGCCACTGGTCCAGGGAGGAGAAGAATCCAGTATATGAAAAACCATTGAGAGGTCAAATAAAGGAGCAGAAAGTAGCCATCACATTTGGTTACCTAGAAATGGGTTGGGGGCTTTAGCTGTCGTGTAGGCGGGCTAGACTATGCCGCTGTGTGGAGAGATGTATGGCCAAGGAGGAAATGAGAGTAGTGATGTCCGAGGCTTTTGAAGGAGTTGTAAGAGAAGATGGTAGTTGGAAGTGTAAAGAGTTTGCTTTGTTTTGTTTTTGAGAGAGGCAAATAAAGGGAAAATGTCAGAAGATGCGGAAAGGGGCATCACTAGTTGTTTCCTTGACAGGAGGGTGTGGTTGTCCACATTCAAGGGATTACTAACCTTAGCACCATGTTGTATGGTCACAGTGTGTTTCACAGCAGCAAACTGGAAGAAGGAAAGGCCATCTGTATTTATTAATTGTACTAAGGTCACACGTGGGTTGGGTGTGCCAGCCCACACCTTCAGTACTGGCACTGGAGAGGCAGAGGCAGAGGGGATCGCTATAAGCTTGAGGCCAGTCACGCCGACTTAGTGAGACTCTTGTCTCCAACAACAAAAAAAGTTGCACAGTACCTTTGTTCTCATATAGTACAAACTAAAAATATTCTATTTAGTATTGTGAAAGTTAGAAGTTATCTTTCAAAAACAAGCAAACAAACAAAACACTATTGAGAGTTTTCTCCTTGTTAATAGGTGCGGTTTTCTCTAGCAGCCAAGGACGGGTAAACCCCTTCAAGGTAACCAATGACGTTTTCTGTTTGGATAGTATCATTAAAGGTGTCTCCAGATGGCCTCCTTAGACTCTGGGGGTTAGAGACAGACCACTGCAGTAATCCCCATCTAGGCCTTCCTCCTTCACTCCGAGAACGGCTCCCTGTTTGTCTGTGGGTGTGGTATTTGAGAGAATATTCTCCAGTCTCAATCTAGGTTGTATTCCATGAATTCATTTCCAAAAAGGATACCACAGCGGGGTTCTTTCCTTCTTCATACAATGTGCTCTTTTCTCTTCAGGTGCTAGTCAATTCCAAAGAACCAGCTGTGTCGATGAGTTCCACACGCTCAACTAATATTTTAGACAATATGAACAAATCATCCAGGAAGTCCACCCCTCTTAATCGAGCAGCAAATAACGAAAAATCCCCAGTCATAAAGCCTCTCGTCCCCAAGCCAAAGTCTAAGCAGGTACTGCTTTGGTGGCTTGTGCACTCTGTGCTGGGGTTGATGCGGTGTCAGTGTATGCAGTCCAGAGTTAGCTCCAGAATGCCCTTTTAAGTGTGTGTGTGTCCAGACGCACACATCTGTTTGTTTTCATAGGCATCTGCAGCATCCTATTTCCAGAAAAGAACTCCACAGGCCGATAAGCCTGAAGAAGTCAAAGAAAACCCTAAAAATCCATCGTCTGAAACTCCAGCTGTGTGCCTTCAAAACTCTGAAAACCAAAGGTCAGTATACAAAGAAGTCTGAAGATGCAGCGTCCCAGCCAGGTGTGATGGCTTATCCCTTTAGTCCTAGCATTTGAGAGGCAGAGGCAAGCAGATCTCTGAGAGTTCAAGGCCAGTCAGGTGTACAAAGTGAGTTCCAGGACAGCCAGAGCTAATAGTGAGATTTTTGTTTCAAAATTAGTTAATTAAAAATAACATTTTAATTGTAAATACCTCTGACATTCAGGCTAATCATTTAGGATCTAGTCGGCTCAGCGTAGGGAGAGGCAGTATAGCTGGCCGGTGGACTAAACTTGGGATTCCGGTGTTAGACTGCTGAACTGTTCATTTTTGGATCCTACTTAGTCTGTGATCTCTCTCAGGATCAGTTGCCTGGTTAATTCATTGAGATAGTAATTATTTCCATATCATAGGGTTTTGCTATAAGGTAATTCACATAAAGCATTTAAGATGCGTGGCAGCAAGTGCTGAGAAACTTAAGTATTTCCATTCAACTTTCTGATGACCTAGACAGTTTATGCAGAAGGCATAATAGAATCCAGTCAAATTTACAAGTCTGCTTTGTCCATGGCTTCCCCAGTGATGGTGCAGGAAGAGCCCAGGTCAGCGGTGAGTGGGTGAGGTGGCGGAAGGGCTGAGGAGAAAGCAGGGCTTCAGACAGCTGCTTTGCTAAATGCAAGCCTGCCAATGACAGCTGGAGAAATCCTCAGGCCAGACAGCGCAGAGAGCCTATAAACACACAAGAGCTGAACATGCAGTTTGTGTTTCTGCACTAACAGGTGTAAGGGAAAGTGATGCGTCTGGCTGATCCTGCAGAGGATTCTCCAGCTTGCTGATCCACAGTGTGCAGGCTGTTGAAAGTAATATGGATATTACTAACTAGTATAGTTGTGTCTCCCTTACTTCGTATGAGTCTTGAAAGGCTAATGGTTAGTTACTAATTCCAAAGGTCATGTGACACTTTAAATAGTCTATTTCTTGTAAATTTTTTCACATAACTACTATTTTAGGCCGAAGACTGGGTTCCAGATGTGGCTGGAAGAAAACAGAAGTCATATTTTGTGTGACAATCCTGACCTTTCAGATGAAGCAGACATAATAAAAGAGGGGATGGTTCGATTTAGAGTATTGTCCGCTGAAGAAAGGAAGGTAAGGATTTCCCAATTTAAAAAGCACACCTTTAATCCCAGCACTCTGGAGGCAGAGGCAGGCGGATCTCTGTGAGTTCGAGGCCATCCTGGTCTACAAAGCGAGTTCCAGGAAAGCCTCCAAAACAATACAGAGAAACCCTGCCTTGAAAAACCAAAAAAAAAAAAAGTTCTTATAAAAATTGAATGCATCAGCAAAGTAGGATCTATTGTGTATTTTTAACTTGATTGTTTGGAGTTTTGCTATTGAGCTTTCAATGTTGCTTAAATGTTATGGAGATCCATCCCTTGCTCAGATGGCTAGTTTGCAAGTACTTTCTTCCAAAGAATAAGTAATCTACCTCTGTCAACATTTAGAACCTTTAATGATAAAGTTAAAATTCAAGTGCTAATTACTGTTCTGTGTACAAGAACATTACCCATGGAAGTAAATAGACTGTTTTCATCCTATTTTTTCCTTCCTGCATAAAAATCTCTTCACCCCTCTGTTTTACAAAGGCATGGACCAACAAGGCCAAGGGAGAGATTACCAGCGATGGAGCTGAAGCAAAGAAGCGAAAACTTGAGGTGCGTGAGGCGGAGAACCAGGAAGAAGCAGCAAAGGAGAATACGGATGTGTCTAAAAAGCGCAAAGTGTCAGCTCTTCCCACCAGTCAGAGGCTGTCGGCTTTCGCATTTAAGCAAGAATAAAGGAAGGGGAGGGTCAGGAAACATTGAAACTTGGCTTTTGGTTGGCTCTGGACTTGATTTAGTCTTCAGGGAAGGTATTACTATACTCGTGTGAGTTTAGAGCTGGTGTAGTGAGCAGGGGTGCAGCTCGGTGGTGGAGGGCTTGCCTACCATGCACAAGGCCCTGGGTTCCATCTTTATTGCCACAAAAGCCAGAAAAGTAAATAGCGATTTGCTGTATTAGAAACAACATAGGAGCTGTCTGTGCAGACTTGCCTTCCCCAGACAGAAGGGTCATGATTGCAGTTGCTACCAGAGACACCATCATGTCCCCAGGGGTGCCAGTTTTACTGTTTCTTATCGTTAAAAATCATTAAAAGCCTCGATCTTAAGACCTCTGCACATTATAGTACCTTCTAAGGTTTCCTCCTTCTGTTTATGTTTCATAGTAGAAGTGTCATGGTTGTTGGCTTCCCGAGTTAATTCTTTTGGTTTTTACGAGACAGGGTTTCTCTGTTTTTGAGGCTGTTGGTACAGCCCAGCCTTGAACTCACAGAGACCCGCCTGCCTCTGCCTCCCGAGTGCTGGGATTAAAGGCGTGCACCACCACTGCCCGGCTCCGAGTGAATTATTATAGACTGTCTTGTCAACTTGGTCTCAGGACTGTGGCTTTTAATGTGGGCACCAGTGTGTAAATAATCTTGTAAATGAGATATGTTATTTAGTGTGTCTGGAAACTTTTTTCATCTATGGCTTCCTGTTATGTTTGTACAGCCTGGGTCTTTTAAATAAATAAAACTTTCTCATTTGTACGTTGCTTGATACAGTGTTAACATCGAATTTCCATGTCCCACACTCTGCCACATCATTTGTGGGGTAGAGAGAGGCGAAAGGCCTTTCTTAGAGATTGTGGCTGTGTGAGCATCCATGCTTATGCTTATCCTTATCAGCAGCAGCAGGGTTCTGCTGAGTGAGTCTTTGAAAACTCGATAAGACTAGTTAGAGGAAAAGGAAGTGTCTAACTGCTCTTTTCAGCAGCCACGGTTGAATTATTTTGTACCCTGAGGTGGTGCGCGTGCGTAGGTTAATATGCTACATCTTAGATATCAGTCCTAGCCTCCACTTTGTTGTCTGCAGTGGCCTATGTGCTTCTGGGGATTCTCCTGCCTCACAGCCAGGGATAGTGCATAGGTTGAAAGGACACAGAGCCTGGGAAATCAATTTGAGACCAGTCAGGCCTATATAGTGAGACCCTATCTCAAAAAAATCCCAGGACTACATACTAAGACACCGTCTCAAACAAGCAAGCAAACCACAGAAAGGCAAAAGAACAAGACACAGATCAAGTCCAGACTGCTGCCTGCCAGTCCTCTGCCTCCCCCTCCCGCATACAAACTTTGTGAACAACTTGGTCTCAAACATAATTAGCTGCCACATGGATGCTGGGAATTGAACCCGGGTCCACTGGAAGAGCAGCCAGTGCTCTTAACTGCTGAGCCATCTCTCCAGCTTCAGGGGACTCTATTCTTATGTATATGACCCTGTAGTAAGGAACTAACTGGCTCTCATAAAGTGTTTAATGTAAATTCGTGTTCCATGTAGGAAATGACAAAAAAGAAAACTAGCTATTTTAAAACACAAGCCTAGAATTCAAAGTGTGTCTGTGCCACAGAAGGCAGAAGGTGTGGCCGATCTTATTCTCCTTAATTTGTGATGATATTCTACAGTGAAGGAGCATAGACAGAAAGTAAACGACAGTATAAAACAGCCAGCAAAACCAGTAATTAGAAAACAAATCTCTGGTGAGAATGGCAAAAACAGAAAAGAAAAAAATAACACAGAAATGATCTATGAATGAGAAGGAGAGCATTAGCTGCAAATGGTGCAGGTATGAAAACGGCCGGGGATGCTGTCAACTTGGCAAGGCTACAAGTGGTACTCAAACGTCAATCTGTTGTGAAGGTACTTCACGGAGCATGCGAAGAGACCGCAGTAAGTAAGGGAGAATGTTCTAGAAAATGGGAAGGGGCTCGTTAGGTCACCGAGGAAGAAGGAATTACAAGGGTGGATATCGTCATCTCATGACCACTATTTCCAACCTCCTGCCCTGTGGACTCAGGATCTCACACCTGCGCTACAGTCAGGCGGGCATGGTGCTGGGGCAGAGGTTGGGAGCTCACATCTCGATCCACAAGCACTAGGCAGAGAGAGCTAACTGGGAGTCTTTTGAAAGTTCAAAGCCTATCCCCCAGTGATATACTCCTCCAATAAAAACACACCTCCTGGCCGGCCGTTGGTGGCGCACGCCTTTAATCCCAGCACTCCGGAGGCAGAGGCAGGCAGGTCTCTGTGAGTTTGAGGCTGAAGCCAGCCTGGTCTACAGAGCGAGTTCCAGGACAGCCTCCAAAACAATACAAAGAAACCCTGTCTCGAAAAACAAAACAAAAAGACACACCTCAACTGGGGACCAAGTATTCAACCATATGAGCCTATGAGGAGAGGGGGGGCATTCTCATTCACACCACAGCTATGTAAGAAAAGTAACTGAGCAAACCAGAGAAGGAGACCACTGAGTAGCTTTTCTTCATGGTCGGCTTCAGTTCCTGCTTCCAGGTTTCTGCCTCGAGTTGCTCCCTTGGCTTCGCTTGGCCGTAGACCTGTAAGCCACACAGACCCATTCCTCCACCAAGTTGCTTCCAGCCAGTGTTTTACCACAACAGAAAGCAAACTAGGGCACCACACTTCCCAAACATCCCTCAGTAGGTGACTGAACGATAGCGTTTACAGGGAACAGGATATTGTGCAACCACAACAAAACTCTGTTTAGTCAATACCTTGTATTAGCCACAAGAATATTGTGCTGTGTGAAAAGCCCAGTCTCAAAGGATATATATATACTACAATGTAACAATCAAGAAATAACACAGGGCCCAACAGAGATGACTCGCACTTACTACACTCTTTCTGAGGCCCTGAGTTCAGTTCCCAGGGTTCCTGTAGGGCGGCTCACAACTGTCTGTACTGCCCGTAACTCCATCTTGAGGGGACCCCATACCGTCTCCTGGATTCTGTGGGCACCTGCGCACATGTGTCTCATGTTCACACAGATGCAAATACAGAAATAACACAGGTGCAGAGATAGAGAGCTTAATAATGGCAAAGAGTTAAGACGAGAAGGATGTGGAGAAGGGGCGGCAAGAGGGACTCTGACGACACTGTGTTAGTCTCTATTGAGTAGCACGGACCAAAGTAACCAAAGCTACGTAGAGGAAGGATTGGCTTTGCTCGTGGTTCCAAAGGGCTCAGTTGAAACTTTCTTTGCCCCACGGGCGTGGGCAGAATACCAGTCATGACGAACAGCTGTGAGCAGGAAGCTAAGCCAGGACCGTGGGGTAAAATACAATCCCAAGGTCAAGTCCCTAGTGGCTCCTGTCTTCCATCCACACCTCACCTCCCAAAGACTATCACCAAATAGGGGCTGGAGAGATGGCTCGGGAGTTTAGAATGCTTATTGCTCTTTCAGAGGACCCTGGGTGGGTTTCCGGCAGCCGCATGGCAGCTTACAACCAGCTGTGACTTCACTTCCAAAGGACTGGGTACCTCTGGGGACACGAGGCACAAATATGATGCCTATACATACACGCAGGAAAGACATTCATACCTACAAATAAATCGGAAAAAATGCTTTTTAAAATGGCAAAATAGTGCCACCAGCTGGGGACCACACATTGGCACACGAGCCTATGAGTAACATCACATTCAAGCAATAGCAATGGTAGAGTTGGGTTATTTTGAGGGTGGCTTCAAGAGGTTGCACATGTTGTAGAATCGCTACCCTACACAGACATAAATGGGTCTATGCTGGTAAAAATGGGAAGTTCAATGGTTTGTAACAGTTACTCTTTTTTTGTTGTTGTTTTTTTTGTTTTTTTGTTTTTCAAGACAGGGTTTCTCTGTGGCTTTGGAGTCTGTCCTGGAACTTGCTCTTATAGACCAGGCTGGTCTCGAACTCACAGAGATCTACCTACCTCTGCCTCCGGAGTGCTGGGATTAAAGGTGTGCGCCACCTGTAACAGTTTCTTTTTTTGATTTTGATATTGTGCTGTAGTTGTATAGGATTATGCTGAGGAAGGCTGGTAGGAGAGAGAATGGGCACTTTTAGCCTAGGGAAGAAAAGTTAGATTCTTTAAAAAACAAAAATAACAACAGCAGAACTATACCTTTAATTCAGCACTTGGGAGGCAGAGGCTTGTGGATCTTTGTGAGTTGAAGGCCAGCCTGGTCTACAAAGCAGGTTCCAGGACAGCCAGGGCTGTTACAAAGAGAAGGCATGTCTCAAAAACAAACAAACAAAAAAACCAACCAAACAAAAATTACATTTTGAATTTATTTTAAAATTCTGTAGATTTGTTTTATATGTATGAGCGTTTTGCCTGCTTGTATGTATGTGCACCACCTGAACGTTTGGTGTCCTCAGAGGTCAGAAGAGGGCACTGGAATGGTTGTGATGGTAATTGAACTCAGGTCCTCTACAAGAGCAACAAGTGCTCTTAGCTGCTGAGCCATCCCTCCAACCCCTACATTTATTTATCTGTTAATTCATTTGTTTATTCATTCTTGTGTGTGCTCGAACCTGAGTGTGTATGTGTGTGTGTGCACGTGTGTATGTGTGTGTGCACGTGTGTATGTGTGTGTGTGCACGTGTGTGTGTGTGTGTTTATATGTGGCATGGGGCATGCTTAGGAAAGACAACAACTTTCGGGAATTGGTTCTCTCCTCGCCACCATATGGAGATCAAATTCGGGTCATCGAGCTTAGCAGCGAGCATCTTTACCCACTAAGCCATTTTGCTGACTTAAAGAGAAGTGATTATGATCTCACTTTCTTCACCGTATTTGAGATTTTTTTTAATCCCCAGAATTGCAGCAGTCATCTGAGTGAGAGTGAAGACAGTGGCAACAGTCTGAGAATGACTGTATGGACAAATTTGCTAAGAGCTCGAATCCTCGACAGCATACCGAGTGCCCAAGCCATGCTTGCATCACCGCATCCAGGCTTGGGGTGTCTCTGGGGTTCCAGCCATTAACACTCAGCCTTGGAGAGCACCAGCCTCCCACGGAAGGTCTCTCCAGCAGGGAGGCAGTTTTCCAGGGATTCTAGTGTGCATCTAGCTATGAGAACCACTGACTTACGCCGATTTTAGTAGCTAGCCAGTTTCTAGCAGGAAAAAAATTTACCTGGGATAGCATCTTACTGAAAACACTTAAGTGAGAGAGAACGTAGGACCCTTGAGTACTGAAGAGATCAGGGCCAGTTCATTTTCCCGACAGCTCTAGGTCAGCCATCTGTGAAACTTTCATAACACTGACATTCATTTCCACACATTCTTGGATGACTGACTGGGGCAAATGTACAGTGACGTTGCAACGCTAAAAATAGAACACAGAAACACAGTTTGGGTCTCTGCCTTACTGGAATTTCTCATTTGCATTGTCAATGGCATTGTTTCTAGTAGGGTGGTGGCCCTCAGGCTCAGAGGCACCAGTGGGTCTGTCCTTTCCAATGTTGAGCAACCAACCAAAGGCACCAAGAGATGCTGGTGTGAAGCCTTAGCTTCAGAAACATCTGTCATGGTTTTCACATCTGCACTGAGAGGATCACTGGAAACAAACAAAAACAAAACCAAACAGACAAAACCCTAAGAATTAGAAGTGGGAGGTGGTGGCGCACACCTTTAATCCCAGCACTCAGAAGGCAGAGGCAGGCGGATCTCTGTGAGTTCCTTGAGCCCAACCTGGTCTACATAGTGAGTTCCCTGACAACCAGGGCTATACAGAGACCCTGTCTCAAAAAAAGCAGCCAACCAAACAGTCAACAAACAAGTGTGAGAACTGCTGATCACTCCAGTGTGTAAGACTTGACTCTGAAAATGAATCTCCTACAGAGCTGCCGCCTATGCACAACTTTTCCTTTGGCCCGTCTGGGAGCTCCACTAAGCAATGGGAAACAAATATACACTTAAAAGTAGGGAGCAGTGGGAAGATATCCATGTCTAGACTTCAATAAACTTAGGGAGATAAACAAACAAACAAAAAAGAAGCCAGCCAGCAACGCTTGGAGGTTAACAGCCTGGAATAGTCCTGAATTAATGTTGGTGCAAAAAACGCAGACTTGGGCTGAGCCAGCCTAGGGCGGGGCACGGGAGCCGGCATTGCTAACTCCTTGCAGGTGGCACCACCAAAACCGTTCTGGTCAGTGAGCGAAAGCAGGATCTGCTCATGGAACCCGAGAGGGACCTCAGGCTGAGAGGAGGTGGGGGCTGGAGCCATGGAGATTCATTTCAGCTCTAACGTGGGATCTGAAAACCCGTTGTCCACACAGCCCGCACAGGACATGGGGCAACAAAACCACAGTCAGTCTGCTCTGTAGCGATCAGATTCAGAGCTACCCCATCTTAGTTTTTAAAAAAATCTAGAATTTCGGTGAAGCACCCTGAATTTGTCTTATTTTTGTCAGCAGATGGAAGGCTTCTGTGTTGAAGACAAGCAGATTTTTCTAGGGAGAACCCTGCGTTGCACATTCTGACACTCCTGGGGTTCCCGTCTGCTTACAGCATTGAAGAGGAGGGAGTGAGTTGAGGCGAAACATCTTGCGGATGCCTGGGTGCCAAGTGCCCAGTTTGTATTGAGGATTTGAGAAACTATGAGGATTTGACCAAGGGGTCTTTGACTGGCTCGTTTGACGTCAACTTGACGGAATCTGGGATCATCTGAGAGGAGGGAGCCTCAATTAAGAAAATGCCTCCAAAAGGTGGGGCTGTAGAAAGCCTGAAGACGTTTTCTTAATTAGTGACTGATGGAGGAGTGCCCAGCCCATTTGTGGGCGGTGATGTCCTGGATAGGTGGTCCTGGGTTCTAGAAGAAAACAGGTTGAGCTGGACATGATGGCACATGCCTTAATCCCACACTTGGGAGGCAGAGGCAGGTGAGTCTCTTGAGTTAAGGCCAGCTGGTCTACAGAGTGAGTTCCAGGACAGCCAGGGCTGTTACACTGAGAAACCCTGTTTTGGGGGTGGGAAAGAAAAGAAGGATAGAAAGAAAGAAAGAAAGAAAGAAAGAAAGAAAGGAAGGAAGGAAGGAAGGAAGGAAGGAAGAAAGAAAGAAAGAAAGAAAGAAAGAAAGAAAGAAAGAAAGAAAGACAAGAAACAAGCCAGTAAGCAGCTGCACTCCATGGCCTCTGCATCAGCGCCTGCTCCAGGTTCCTGCCCTGCTTGAGTTCCTGTCCTGACATCCTTTGATGATGAACAATTCACCTGGTGTGGTGGTTTGAATGGCAGTAGCCCCCTTTGTCTCATGTTTGAAGACTTGGTCCCCAGTTAATGGAACAGTTTGGGAAGGATTAGGAGGTGTGGCCTTGTTGGAGGAGGTGTATCACTGGGAAGTGGGCTTTGAGGTTTCAAAAGCCCACACCAGACCCAGTCTCTCTCTCTCTCTCTCTCTCTCTCTCTCTCTCTCTCTCTCTCTCTCTCTCTCTCTCTGTGTGTGTAAGTGCGTTCATGTCTGTCTGTCTGTGTCTCTGTGTCTCTGTGTGTCTCTGTTGCCTGTAGATCAGGATATAGAGCTCTCAGCTACTGCTCCAACACTTCCCACCACGATGATCATAGACTAACCCTCTGAAAGACGTAAGCAAGGCCCCAAATAAATGCTTTCTTTGTAAGAGTTGCCTTGGGCCTGGTGTCTCCTCACAGCAATAGAACAGTGCCTAAGACACCTGGGAAATGGTCTCCCCAGAGCAACCCATGACCACAGTACTGGCCCTGGTGGAGAATGGATCCTAGCCTCGATGAAATGGTTACAGTCATGAAAATGTAAACACTTTCCTTTTCCATTTCCCTTCTTTTTTAAAAAGAATTATTATTATTATTATATTATTTTTTAACCAGCCATAACTCAAACTTCAGGAGAGCGATTTTATGAGCTCCATGGACACTGGGCATTAATGTGGTTCACAAAATACTCATACACACAAAGTAAATAAATCTTTTAAAAAATTAAGCCAGGTGCTGGTGACACACACCCTTAATCCCAGCACTTGGGAGGCAGAGGTAGGCAGATCTCAGAGTTCAAGGCCAGCCAGGTTTACAGCGAGAGTTCCAGGATAGCCAGGGTTACAAAGAAAGACCCTGTCTTGAAAAAAAGATAATTTTATTTTTTAAATAAAACACACACACACACACACTCAAGCAGAGGCCAGAGGCTTTGCATTGGATGCCCTGGAACTGGAGTATCAGACTGTTGTGAGCCAATGTGGATGCTGGGTATTTTCAGTTTGGGTGTTTTGAAAGAGTAGCAGTGTATACTCCTAACACTGAGCCACCTCTCCAGCCCTCAGATAAAGAAACTATGGGTATTTCAGTAGTGGCATCAGGGGGCTGGAGAGATGACTCAATGGTTAAGAGTGCTGGTTGCCCATCCCATAGGTCCTGAGTTCAATTCCCAGCAACCACATGGTGGGTCACAACCATCTTTAATGAGACCTGCTGCCCTCTTCTGGTCTGCAGTCATACATTCAGTTAGAACGCTGTATACATAATAAATAATAAATAAATAAATCTTTTTTAAAAATATGGCTGCAGGTAAGCCAGTAGTGCATTTAAAAAAATAGTGGCATCGACAATTAACAAAATTGTGATGCCCAGTTTGAGAGACCCCCAGGAAGACTACCAAAGAGCCAACTCACCGATGCAAACTCACAAGGCTTACTGTTAAGCTACAAGCCTAGGCAGGGTCCCTGTCCAGCAAACTGGCATAGCAGCTGCGGGCAAAGGGTGGGTGGCCTCTCTTACAAGGGGTTTATAAAGAGAAAAACCAAAAGCAGGGTGGTTCATGCACTGGTGTTTCAGGGCTGAGTAAGAGGAGGTGACCTTTGGATTCATTGACTGGGGTCTCCGGGAATTTCAAAATTGTTACTGACAGTTGCCCACAAAGACATCAGTGGTGAGTAGATGTTGTTTAACAGAATTAGTCATTGTTTTGACTTATTGGACCTGGACAGGCACAGTTTGTGGTTTTTTTCTAAGAACTGTTTATGGCTCCTTGAATGGAGCTGAGTTAGCCTTGTGTCATGCAGGGAATTTCTTAAGGTAGCGTTTTCTTAGGATAGAGTTAACTCTATCCTCTCCAGTTTACCCTGCTTTCTCAAAAATAACTATTTCTGTTTTTGCAGGGAGGGCAGACTTTAATCACAACTCTCAGGAGGGAAAGGCAGGTAGATTTCTGAGTTTCAGGCTGGTCTGGTTTAATAAGTGAGTTCCAGACCAGCCAAAACTACACTGTGACATCCTGTCTCAAAAAACTAAATAAAATCAGTTAATTAATACTTTGTTTCGAACTAAATAGGAGTAGCAGTGGTAGAGGAAGATGGATTCAGGTTTGCCCTGAATTACATGTCCCACCTGAAAGCAAACAACAGACCAACCACCTTGGTGAAAGCATCAGGCAAACATGTTACAGCAAGGTAGAAAAATCTCTTCTGTAGGTGTTAGATAATGCTATGTTTATAGCCTTAGTTTGTGGAGGCTAGAGGTCTCTGAAAATCAATGACACATTCCAGGAAGCTGATCTGTTGGTTATGAGACCTTTAGATCAGTTGTAAAAATAAACATAAATGCTTGTTAGGGGAGATAATTTAGGCTTCTGACCTATAACATTCCATCTCTTTCCAGCTGTGATGTCTAGTAAAGTCGGGCCCCTTGTGAGAGCATCTATATAGACACACCTACTTCTGCAGAGAATTTCAGGTCACAGTTGCTACTGCCAGCCACGTACCACGCTATGTATATTTGCTGCCCCGGGAAACCTGGAAAGAGGTGGCGAAGTCAGGTGAAATAGGTGGGAGAGTAGACGTTAGGGGGGAGAAATAGTGGCTGAAGCCATCAGTGACGGTGTCCCTGCATTGCGGTAATGTTACGAGCCAGCTGCATCTGTTTCTTTTGGTCTGCCCTTCGCATCTGTTTCAGCATGTACACGTATGACAAGAGTATTACGGCAGACAGAGAACCTAGCTGCAAACAGCCATTGCGGTGCATCCTGAGAATTCCAGTACTTAGAACAACGGAAGGAGGATGGGCAGCTCGTTTACACAGCAAGCACGATTGCCTAAAAAGACACCCAGACCAACAGTTATAAAACAGGGCCAGTGAGGTAGATGGCTCCGTGGTAAAAGTGCTTAGAATGCACTCTGGCCCCCTGAGTTTCACCCCCCACATCCACAGGGGAAAGAGAGCTGATTCCCTGGGATTGTGAGTTCGTCCCCTAAAGGGAAAAAAGGTAGCAGATGGGGGGAAGAGGCAGCCAAAGCAGCTGAGAATCTCCAGTGTTTCGTCACGCCCCGTGACTACCCTGACAGGCACTTCTCCCTGTGCCTGTAGCCGCCTTTTGCTTGGTCGTGTCTTGGTTTTGGTGGCATGGTCTCTTGTCACCTACGCTGGCCTCTCGCCTCCTGTCCCTGTCTCCCTCTGGGACGACTACACCAAGACCTCCTAAAGTGCTCGCAGTAATCCATTTTCTTCCAGTTCCACAGCTACAGACTCATACCGAGTGGCTAGTTCCGCGGAATATTGATCTCGAGTGTCTAAATGATTGTAACTCGTGTTTTACTAATAATTTCATTTGTCGCATTGTCTTGATCTTACAGGAGTTTCTAATTTACATCGATGTTCTGTGTGGTTGAGACAGGGCTTTTGTACAGCCCAGCATCTTACCACTGTGAGAACGAATGCAGTCCAGTTAGGAAAAGGCAGCTGGACTTTAAAGCACACACCCTAAGGACAAGACTCTCCACCTTTCTTTTCTTCTTTTCTTTTTCTTTTTTTTAAATTTTTTTGACACAGGGTTTCTCTGTATAACTTTGAAGACCAAGCTAGCCTCGAACTCACAGAGATCCTCCTGCCTCTACCTCCTGGAATCTGGGATTAAAGTCGTGCGCCACCACTGCCCAGCTCCCTACCACCTTTGAATGGAAAACATTTGAAATTTTTGACATTGCTGGTGTGTTGGCACATGACTTTACTCCCAGAACTAGGGAAGCAGAGGCCGGAGGATCTCTATGAGTCTGAGGCCAGTCTCTATGAGTCTGGTCTACAGAATGAGTTCCAGGACAACCAGAACTATAAAGTAAGACCCTGTCTCAAAACAAAACAGAAAAGGGTTAAAATGTTGACACTACAATTTATAAAATAGCTATTATAAATGTGCATGTATCTTATAACTGTGGCTCCCTCCCTCCCAACCCCCTCCCTCCCTTCCTCTTTCCCTCCTTCTCTTCCTTCCTTTAGGAAATTATGTATTGTGGTTGTATCTTTACAAAGACTTGTATCTTTAAAAAATTATTTTTGACCTTTATTTTTATATGTGTGGGTGTTTTGCTTGTTATGTGTGTCAGCACAACACATGCATGTAGTACCTTCAGAGGCCAGAAGGGGGCATTGATCCCCTGGGACTGGAGTTATAGATGATTGTCAACTGCCTGGTGGGTGCTAAGAATTGGACCAGGGTCCTCTGGAAGAGCAGCCAGTGCTTTTTAATGGCTGGGCCATCTTTCCAAAGACACACACACACACACACACACACACACTTACACACTTACGTTAGACAGGAAGCACAAGAAAGACAGGTTGTTTGTTTGTCAGACAAATGGACTAAAACGTAAAGGAAACGCCCGAGTTCCTATATAGAGCAGATCAGGGCTCCTTGGTGAACACTGTCATTTAAGCACAGGGGATCAAACTCTAGTTTTGCTCAGCGTGTGGGAAAATCAGTAAATAGTTTCACCAACTTGAGCACACTTAAAATCTTTCACAAATTCTGTTCCACTTGAAAATCATTTTACAGCTTCCTAACCCATTCTCAGGCTATGTCAGCCCCTGGCTCTCCTGTGTGAGAAACAGAACTGGGCTTTCCCCCTCAGCAGCCCCCTCATAGAGCAGGCTTCGTGTTTCTCACAGAGCTGTTTCTCTTCTTCCCGTCTGGTTTGGTTATCAGCCCTTAGTTATTGTATAGCTTGGTAATTTTTATAGAAGTATGTTCTTTCTCATTACACTGTTTTTTGTTTTTTCAAGACGAGGTTTCTCTGTGTATCCCCGGCTGTCTCGGAACTCACTCTGTAGACCTCAAACACAGAGATCTGCTTCCCAGTGCCGGGATTAAAGGCACAAGTACCAGCACTGCCTGGCTTGTTTTTTAATTTTAGAAATAACCTATATATTTAATAACTACTACTAGATTCAGTATTATATAACTTTGAGACTTCAGGGTATATAATAGGTTTGTGACACCAGGTGGAATAAAAAATATGTGGTCATGTATCTTTACCTGGTTCATACATTCTTAACAGTTGTCTGAGGTTGTGGTATGTGTTGAGCTAACTGTAATGCAACACCCTTTCCCACTTCATATATGTGTTTTGGCAATCTTTATTTAAAAAGAGCCCTGTTTGCCAGATGACACAACTGCTTTTCACCTACACGCATGTAACTTGCACATACACACAGTTTTAATATTCGATTATATTAACTGTAGATAAGAATGGGTTTTTCCAAAAATGTTGTATTTATGTGTGTCTTATTGCATGCATATATGTGCAGGTGCCCACAGAGGCCACAGAAGCCATGGGATCTCTTAGGACTAGAATCACAGACCTTTGTGAGCCTCATGTGGGTGCTGGGATCTGAACTCTGGTCCTCTAGCAAGGAGTGCTTTTAACCACTGAGCCCGATCTGCAGCTCACGGCTCCTTTCGGTATCGTATTTCCATACACACATCAATTGTTGGGATTATTTTCACGCACATTCCCTTGGATAGCCCCCGTCCCTCTTCTGACCCTGCCTCTTCCCAACTATCCCCCTTCTACTTTTTGAATGAAAAAATGAGGATATGGCCTTTTTTGGTATGATTGAGGAGAAGGTTTGTTGTAGGTACGAGGGAGAGAAGAGTCAGAGGCATCTGGAAGGATCCAGACTGAAGAGCCCAGCAGTGGAGGGCAGGGACGGCAGGAGGTGGGGCGGGGGGCAAGCGGACCAAGAGAGATCTAGGAGCCGAGAGACCCTGCAGCCAAAGGCTATATAGGAAGCAGAGGAGCTGGGGGCAGCAGGGTGAGCGCAGAGCCTGAAGAGTTTAGGGTGCCTAGAGGAGCCTTGACTCTGTAGAAGGTGTTAGCCACGCTGAGAGTGACAGGAGGCGTTGATATGTTAGCAGGCGCCTTAGCCATTTGTCCTGGGTTTCTTTGAGGCCTAACACTTTTCATGGTTTTTTTTTAAGCCCCTATAACCCAATGAGTTTAACTAGGCTTGTTTACAGTGTCATGGGTGAGGGATTATGGGTATCTGGTCACTTTGCCAATTGCTGCACCACTAAAGAAAATGTCTCTTCCTCCTCCAATGACCATTAGCTCGATATAAATCCCCAGGGATGGGTGGGGCTTCGTGAGCTCCTCCCCTCCCGGTGATGGGATGCTGATGGGCGGGATCTCGTTACTGGTAAAAATAGAGCTGCTGTGGGTTCAAGAGTGGAGCCGCCACACCTAGAAGACAGTGCCACACCACCCACACTTTGATTCTGTCTGCTCCCGCTTCCGCGATGTCCGCGTACTGCTAAGCATCCAACACTCGCTTACTCTCAACACTTGGAGGGGGTCGCTAATTGTTTTGAGTCCTCCTATGTAGCTCAGGCTGACTTTCAAACTCATGATCCTCCTGCCTCAGCCATTCCAGGCACGCACCAACACATTCAGTGAGACCAAAAATAGTAAACAAGTCCTTTGAAATCCTTACTTTTTATAGTGGGTGAGCATGGGTGTGTATGTGTGTGTGTACGTAAGTGAAGGTACCTGTGGAGGTCAGAGGTCAGATCTCCTTATTAAGTGATTCCTGTCTACTTAAGATTTTACTCAGATTTCCAGGTATGTGCCAGAGCTAAGGCTAAAATCATCCTGGGTTACAATAGACTGAGTTCAAGGCCAGCCTGTGCTACTTAGCAAAAGAAAAAAAAATTACAACAACAAAACATTTAAGGTGGGCAGTCAATCTTGGACTGGAACTTTCTTTTTTTCTTTCTTTTTGTGTTTTTGAGACAGGATTTCTCTGTGTACTGGAACTCACTGTCCTGGACAATACTGGCTGTCCTGGAATTCTGTTGGCCAGGCTGGCCTCAAACTCAGAAAGACCCACCTGCCTCTGCCTTCTGAGTGCTGGGATTAAAGGCGTGCACCACCAACGCCCAGGGCTGGAACTTTCTGTGTAGTTGAGGATGAGTTTGAGCTCCTGCCTCCACCCTCTCAAGTGGGATAGCCAGCAGGCCGCCACACCCTGCTCAGGCTCCTGCTTCTGAGTTATGAGTGCCTATTTGTTTCTAAGCCAGTTTTGTTCCGTGTCAATAATGTACAAACATAAGTGGGCACTACACACAAACATGAAAAAATAGAAAACAAATATTGCACAGCTTTCATTTAAATCTGTCAGTTTTCAAGTTTTATAACTGGCAGCAGGAGAGGCGGTCGCCGGCTGCGCAGCCCGAGGCAGTTTAAAGCTGGAGTCTAAAAATT
Source organism: Mesocricetus auratus (assembly GCF_017639785.1). NCBI lineage: Eukaryota > Metazoa > Chordata > Mammalia > Rodentia > Cricetidae > Mesocricetus > Mesocricetus auratus. The sequence continues at coordinate 6,784,739 of NW_024429225.1, read as the reverse complement.
TCAGTATTAAAAAAGGAGCTGGTTTACTTATTTCTCGTCATTTTTTTTCCACTTAAGGTGAGTATGGTAGAACCCATGTCAAACCTCAGCACTCAGTGAGCTGAGGCAAGAGGATGGTAGCCTGGGCTGCAGTATGAATTTCCAGGCTACCAAAACAAAACAGAAAACCCAAGCTCTGTTTTCTCTATAAGTGAAATTGTAAGGATTTCTGGAGATTGTCATTCAGACTTACAGAGGGCACAAGACTGTTGATAAAGCTAAACTCAAATGCCCCATGCAGCTGAGCATGATGGCACACTTAGTGAGTTCAAGGACGACCAAGGCTCTGTAGGTGAACCTGCTCTTTGTTTGCAGCGACTCTTAGAAAGGGCTTGTAGGCAGTCTCCTCGGCTGCTGCAGCTCTCTTTTGAAAACGGATCACTTACTTATTTTATGTGTGTGGGTGTCTTGCATGTCTGTACACTGCATGTGTGCCCAGTGCCCGAGGAGGCCAGAAGAGGGCGTTGGTACCCTGGGACTGCATTTGCAGACCTTTGGGAGCTGCTTGTCAGGTGCACTGACCTATCAGTTTCCTCATTCTCTCACCAAACCAGGAGAGAGGCTGATGGCCAGCAAGGTGTAGCGCTTCTCCCAGACCCCAACACCCGGTCCCCGGTCACAGGTGCACCCGCCACACCGGGCCCTCTGCACGCATTCTGGGGACGTGGTTTCTGATCCTCAGGTTTGTATAACCAGCACTGTCACCTGCTGAGCCGTCTTCCCAGCCCCTGCTAAGAGCTTTCGAATGATGTCGTTGTCCTTAAGTCACACTAGCTTTTCTTCTTCCTTTTTTTTTTTTTTTTTTTTTTTTTTTTGAGACACGGTTTCTCTGTGTAGCCTTGGCTGTAATAGAACTCTGTAGACCAGGCTGGCATTGAACTCACAGAGATCCACCTGCCTCTGCCTCCCAAGTGTTGGGATTAAAGTTGTGCGCCACCACTGCCTGGCCCTAACTTGTTTTCTAGTCAGAGGTAGCCCTTTAGTGACCAAGCAGAGAATTCTATGTCCACAAATTGGGAAAAGTCTCCCTTGAGTTTTCTAAGACTCTCTCTCTCTCTCTCTCTCTCTCTCTCTCTCTCTCTCTCTCTCTTTCTCTCCCATTGTTTAAGACAAGACCACCATATGCAACCTTGGTTGGTCTGGAACTCATGATGTTGACCAGTGTGACTTCAAATCCATAGGGCTCTGCCTGCCGAATGCTGAGATTAGAGGCGTGCACCACCTCTCCCAACTCCTTCCTGTTTTATTATCGCAGGAACTAGTCATTTTAGCATTTTACTCTGGGCTTTAAAACACTTTCTCCTGCATTAAAATTTAGATACATCCAGCCATGTTTATATATATGTAAATATGTGTGTGTATGTATACACACATGTATATATGTACACACACACACCCCTTTTGTTTCATTGTTCAAAGTATTTTATCAGATTAAAAAATTAGAAATATCAAATATTCCCCATTAATGGAGCTATAAAGCCAAGTTATCATCAGTTAAATTACCTCATTTTCCAAGTATTTGCAAGTTGAGACACTATAGTCACCAAACGTGAATCCAGCGGGAGCATCAAATTATTTTCCCCAAATACTTCCTTCTTCTTGAGTTGCTGCTTCTCGTGTTCAAAGGGCTTCCCCTCCCTTCTTCCATGCCCATCGATGGGGTGTGTTCTGGGCTGGTTTAGGTAGGATTTTGGAAGGCAGCTTCCTCGGTTTTACCCCAAGGCTGGTTCCCCTACTTCTGGGGTCTTTCCTGCATATTTACCTCACAAACATGCGTATGCTCCATGTACTGCTGGTCACCCCTTACATACACCCACCTCTGACATCAGATGACGATGTAAAACGAGGCACGCCAAGGATACCATGTGATGCTTTACTAGAGAGAGAAGTCACTTACATGAGAAGCTGAGAACTGAGGTCAGCACTCTGCTGTCTCCCACCTTGATTGCAGCCCCAAGGGCGAGCTCCCCTTCCTCCTCCCCTTTATCTTTCCTATCCCCACGTACTTGTGACCACACCCAAGTGGGCGTGGTCAGTGTTGCGGTTTTGTGCGATCTTTCCCTACACATATGTCTTACCAGAGGAGCCAATACAGTTGCTTCTCATCCAAGAACTTCCCTGTGATGCCAATGCACACCTTGGGGAGTCCCTTTGGTACCCCTAACCTGTTGGGTTGGAGGGAACGTGTGCCTCTTCAGCATCTTTATGATCTGGTGCTCATGCAAAAGGCGGTGATGCCGAGATGATAGGAGGAAAGGCCTGTGGTGGTACCCAGCCAGTGGAGGACATTCCAATGGTCGTCGCTGGGTACCATGCTGGGTGCCAAAACTGTCAATGAAAAGTAATGACTGCTATAAAGAAGACGCTTAATGCTGAGTCAAAGGACGACCATGGCCCAGAAATTAGAATTCAAGTTGCCCTGAATGACATATTCCATCCAGATAGATGACACAAGTGTTTCTGGTCACAGAACAGAAGAAAGTCATAATTCAATGCATTAGCCAACCATTGCAGCGGCATGCTAGCACATGGGACGGAGGATGAGGCAGGCGGGCTGCAGTAAAGCCGGGAAGGCTCTTCTCTTCCACGGCTTCAAATGCGGCCTTCTTAGCTGTAGGCCTGGCAGAGGCCGAAAGTCTATCAAAGTTAACGGCACGTTCCAAGACACTGCTCTGTTGGTTCTGAGGCGGCTGTTAGCCTAAGACTGTTAGCCAAGATCATTTTGGCTCTTGACGTCTTATCTCTCCACAATGGCCATGCTCTGATAAGTTAAGGTCAAGTTTTCTGCAGGATCTTGAATGTGGCTGTCGCTTCTTCAGTGTAAAACAATTTGTATCCGTTTGTTTTGTGTGTGGGAGGCACAGGCATGCCCCAGTGTGTCTGTAGGGGTCAGAGGATAGCTTGTGGGAGTCAGCTCTCTCCTTTTCCTGTGTGGGTCTTGGGAATTGAACTCTCGTCATCAGGCTTAGCAAGAGTGCTTGCCTGTGCAGCCATGTTGTTAACAGTTTTCAGCAGACTATTGCTGCTTGTTGGTCTGAGTGCCGGCATGCGTGCCTCACCGCCCATGGAGGCCAGAGGACACTTAGGAGCTGGGGCTGTGCTCCCACTTTCCTGGGTGTTCTCCGGTGTTGGACTCAGATCAACCAGGCTTGTGCAGCAAGCGCCTTTCCCCATGATCCATCTCACTGGGGCCAGGCTCAGTTTCCTCAGAGAGCTTCAGTTCCCCGCGATGATGGGTCAGAGTGAAATCCGTATAAACTGACTGTGTCAAAGTGAGGTGGCAGCTTCCGGCAAGGGGGAAGGGTAAGGAATTAGAGCAGGAGGTCAGTTGGCTTTCTGTAGTGACTAGAACGATGTTAAGATTTTATCTGCTGATTGGAGATAGTTGCCCTTCGAAGAATTAAGAAAAGTGGTCTCGGTATGCAGGATGAGGGGTAAGTAGGCTAAATTCCCGTCTTTCACAGTAGCAAGCTAAAAGTCACTGTCCTAAGTTAATGAGTGAGAAGTGGCAGTGGGGATGTCATTGTCACCACTGAAAACCCAAACAAGAAGGCCTAGCTCAAAGCTGCTACCTCATAGGGCTGGAGTGATGGCTCAACTCTGGCTGCTCTTACAGGGGACCTGGGTTCATGGTGGTTCACAGCCACCTAGAACTCTAGTATCAGGAGATCTAACCCCCTCGTCTAGTCTCCATGGACACTGAAACACACATGAACACACACACAAGAACACACACACACACACACATGCACACACGCTCGCCCACACACATGCAAGCAAACATCTTTTAAAAAGCAAACAAAAGCTGGTGCTTTTGAAGAGCAGAGCCAGGAATGGAACTGTGGCCTTCCATTACAAGCTCATTGTTCACAACAGTGCTTGGCCATGTGTGTGGATCACCTGAGTACTAATGGACACGCTTATATCAGTTTACATGAGTGTATATTCCTACTGTCCGTGAGTACACATTTAAAAGTCTATCTGAAGTGTGAGTTACAGAAAACTGGTAGAGCAGAGAGAATCTCAGTTTGCATGAAAAGAAAACACATTGCGGGCTGGTGAGATGGCTCAGTAGGTACAAACCCTTTCTTTCCATGCAAGCCCGAGGACCTGAGGCTGACCCTGGATTCTATATAAAGGTGGAAGGAAGAAGCCTCTTCCACAAAATTCTCCACATGTGCATCATAGCATGCATACCTAGATACACACACATCACATACACACATACACTTTGACACAAGCATACACACATATACACATACATGCACACACTGACATACTTGTAAGTGGAATCAGAGCTTTTCTTTCATCCCAGCTGCCAGGTCCCACAAATGATCACATAAAAGCTTATATTACAAAATAATTGACCAAATAGCTCATGCTTATTACTAACTAGCTCTTACATTTAAAGGAACCATTTCTGTTAATCTATGTATCGCCATGTGTCTCATGGCTTTACCTGTGCTCTAGTGCATCTTGTTCCCCCAGCAGCTGGCTAGAATCTCTGTAGACTCCACCCTTCTCTCTCCCTGTATCTCCATTTGGCTTTCTTGCCTAGCCTTATTCTGCCTGGCTATAGGCCAATTCAACTTTATTTTTGACCAATGAGAGGAATACATATTCACAGTGTACAGAAGGATAATCCCACAGCATGTACATACTTACACACACTCATGTACACATGTACACCTACAAACACATATTCACACACCTACACACCTGTCTACACACACCTCATATTCACCTACACCACACCCACACACCCACACACATACCACAATACCCCCTGCACCTACACACACATACATATCTACACACACATGCACACAGATTAATAAATAAAAGTTAGTAATAAAAGGAACCACACTGAGTTCAGATACAGTTCTGATTGACTTAAAAGAGAAAAACAAATGAAGCCGGCACTAATGTTTACGGGATCCGTGCGCCATTACAAGTGTGGGGGATTTTTTTTTCAAGTTTTCGTTAAATGTGAAGTTACAAATAAACACGTTAGTTCTTCTTCCCTTTCTGCTCTGAGCATTTTGCCATCTTTGAAAAAGAGAACAGTCTGGTCATGCAAAGGAAGACTCAGAGCGGAGAATGGACTTCCCATAGCAGAGGACCGGGCAATGGCTGGGTGATTCCAGAAGACAGAGAGAGCCAACAGCCAGGCAGTTAGTGCCAGCCCCTGCTTGGTGAGAGAAGCTTCTCTTTGCAGAGGGCAATAGTGTCCAGAGACCCAGAACTGGTCAACATGCCAGGAATAAGTGACTGTTGAGTGTTCAGGCCTGAACCAGACATGCAATTCACCCTTCCCAAGACTCTGAGAACATTATGGAGAAGGGGACAGAAAGAAAGGGCTGACGGACAGGGAGGAGCGCTGTCTGTTGGACGTGACAAGGCTGTTGCATCCATGACCTAACAGCAGCTGTGGTTACATGCCAAAGATGGGTCTCCCCAAGGGTAGAGAAGATGTCTTAGTTAGCGTTTCAACCGCTGTGAAGAGACACCATGACCATGGCAGCTCTTATAAAGGAAAACATTTAATTGCGAACGGCTTACAGTTTCAGAGGCTTAGTCTGTTATCAGCGTGGCCGGCAGTCTGCAGGCAGTCATGGTGCTGGAGAAGGAGCTGAGAGTTCTACATGTTGATCCACAGGCAGCAGAAGGAGACTGAGAGCCACTAGGCAGGCTTGAGCTTCTGAGACCTCTAAGCCTGCCCTCAGTAACCCATTTCTTGCAACAAAGCCACACCTACTCCAGCAAGACCACACCCCCTAATAGTGCCAGACCACACCCCCTAATAGTGCCATTCCCCACGGGCCAAGCATTCAGGCACACTGGTCTGTGAGGGCCAACCCTATTCACACCACCACATGACGGGTTCATAAGCTCTGCCCCTCCTGGTGGAGTCCATTGGTGGTGAATGGTTTTAGGGGAGAGGGAGTAGTCTTCAGCAGTCCAGCCTAAGTTTCCCCGTTCCAGCAAATAACCTTCCCCACCTTAATTAAACTCAGTAGGTCAGGGCTGGAGAGATGACTCAGCAGTTAAGAGCATCAGCTGCTCCCACAGAGGACCCTGGTTCAGTTCCGGTACCCACCCACGTGGTGGATCATAATAATTTGTAAGCCCAGCTCCAGAGGATCTGGCACCCCTCTCTGGCTTCCTCAGGCCCCAGATGCAAATGTCTTACACAGACGTGCATGTAAGCAAAACGCTCATACACATAGAACATGCAAGCAAAATGCTCATACACATAAAACATGTAAGCAAAACGCTCATACACATAAAACAACCACACAGACGTGCATGCAAGCAAAATGCTCATACACATAGAACATGCAAGCAAAACGCTCATACACACAAAACAACCAATCAGCTCTGCAGGTCAGAAGAAGACAAACGGCCATGAAAATAAAGAACAGGGCTTTCCGGGAAAAGGAAGGAGTGTGAGGGAGCTGTGGGAGGGTAAGATGCATCATATATATGGATGAAATCATCTAAGAATAGTAAATAAAATGAATTGTAAAGCTTGATTCTCTACTTTTTGGCTGAAATCAAATGAAAATGTGAAAATCAATTTAAAATGTGGAGTTACTACAAAACCTTGTTTGAAGCAGTATTTAGACATGTAAGGACTAAAGAAACAGATGTCCTGCTCTTTGAGTGACCTGTCTATGTGTTGTCTGATAGAGCTTGGTGGCTGAGAAGTTCAGGCCTTGCCCAGGGGCACTGAGTGAGCAGGGCAGGCAGAGACACCTTGTCGCCTGTCTGGAGCTCTTCCGAAGAGACGCTGGCCATTCCTGACAAAGGCGAGCTTGGCACTTCTGGGTCAGCAGATAATGTTTTTTATTGATTGTGTTCAGTGTATTTCTTTAGGCTGCCCCTTCGCGCTGGCTAATGGTATAAGCTAATTTGATAGCTGTTAGTGTAAGTCCAATACTTTCTTTTTCGCCTGTTTTGACTAATAATTAATCTTATTGACAACACACATTACAGGACTGAGGATGTAGTTTGGTGACAGTATGCTGAGGATTTGGTTTGGTGACAGTATGTTTCCCCAGCAATGGGCCCCCAATACCACAAAACCAAGACCAAACATGTACCTTATTTATTTGCTGACTGCTTAGCAAGTAACACACACACACACACACACACACATACACACACACACACACACACACACACATATATCTATATATATTAGACAGTGTCTCTTGTAGCCCAGGCTAGCTTCAAAGTCACTATGTAACATCAAAGATGATCTTGATAGTCTGATCCTTCTGCCTTCACCAACTGAATGTTGGGATTACAGATGTGTGCCACCACATCTGGTTTACACAGGGCTGGGGATCAAATTCAGGGTTCTTTATGTATGCTAGGCAAGCATTTTACGAAATGAACTACTTCCTCCGTCAAAGCAACCATTAAACTATTACCATTCCCACTTTACAGAGAAAGAGTTTGCTTAGAGCGGTGAGGGCTGGCACGTAGCTAAGGTAGAGCATGCACCTTGGGTTTGATCCCCTGACCCACAAAGCCCACGGTATTTGTATGGGAGCTGGGGAGAGAGATGAGTGGTTAAAAGTTCTTGATTCTCAACAGAAGACAGCCTGGGGATCTAGCCAGAAAGGTTTGATCCTGAAACCCCACTTCCTCAAGGACCGGCAGCCGCAAGGGAACACTCAATTCAACTTTCGGCTGCGCAGAATCAGCCAACGCAAGGTCTGGCAGGAGGACCTTTCGCACGGCCCCTCGCCCCGTGTCCTGTCCATCAGGCCCGCAGTGAGGTGTCCCACAGTGAGATGCCACCCCAAGGTCCCATCTGGCAGGAGCTTCGGTTGGGAAAAACTCAGGGTGACCGGTGTCCACAAGAAAGTGGCCTGCACCTTTGGCATTTCTGTAGACCCAAGATGAAACAAACGCACTGAATCACTACAGGCCATTGTGCAGCGCCAGAAGGAATACTGCTCCCAGCCACACGTTTCCCCAGGAAGCCTTCTGCCCTAAGAACGGAGGCAGTTCTGCCGAAGAACTCAGACTGGCCACGCAGCTAGGAGGACTTGCGACGTACTTTAGTCAGTTTTCGCGCCTAGCTCTTTGTCATCAGAGCAGAAGGGGGAAGGAAGCTGAGAAACTGTAGAACAAGATGTTGGAAAGAAACGGTAATGCGCTGCTGGGGTAATGTTCTCAGCAAAGCAGAAACAAAAAACAAAATACCACCCCAAACGCCAAAACTTACTTTTCTTTCAAAGACCAGAGTGCAGATCCTACAATTCACAGCACACATAGCACATAGCTAACAGCTCCCTGTAACTCCATCTGCAGGGGGTTGGTGTCCAGCAGGACCTGCACTCAGACACACACTCACACACACACACACACACTTACACACACACACCACCACCACCATTACCCACCAACAAAACTAGCCCTTTTTTTAAAACTAGAAAACGATACAGTTTTCCCAAGGTCAAATCACTTCTAATGTTTCCATTATCTTAGATTTTTATAAATACAGAGTAAGGGAATGTGTCTTCAATGCAAAAAGTGAGCTGTCTGTCTACACCTAGTACAGATTCAGAATTCTGCTAAATCTCAGAGATTGCCCTAGTGTGACAGTAAATGCTGGACTCTGTCCTTCAGGTATTTTACAAAATTAACTGGATAGTAATAATAAGCCGCTTGTTATTTTGGAGACAGAGCCTCACTATGTTTCCTTGGCTGGCCTGGAAGGGCTTATGTAGACCAGGCTAGTCTAGAACTTCCAGAGACCCACCTACCTCTGCCTCCTGAGTGCTGGATTTAAAGGTATATGCTATCAAGTCTGACAGAAGCCATTTTTAAAAACTGGCTACATGAAGAACATGTGGCCTCCAAACATGGTAGACCAGTATCTGCCTCTAGAAAATGGTGGAATCTTACCACGTGTGAGAGGAATGAAACAGGAGACCATTCTGCTAAGTGAAATAAACCAGACACAGACAGGAAGTCCCACACGAACTCACTCATTGTGGAGGTGTGGGTGAGATTGGCCCTCGGAGGCTCACACGTTTGAAGACTTGGTCTCCGGTGGGTGGAGCTGTTTGGGAAGGATTAGGAGGCGTGGCATTGGAGGAGGTGTGTCACTGCAGGCCGACTTTGAGGCAATGGCTATTCCCAGTTAGCTCTCTCTCTCCCTCCTATTGGAGGTTAAGGACCCTAGCTTTCAGCTGCTGCTCCAGTGCCATGCTCCCTGCCATGGCATTGTTAGATTTCTGAGGCAGCACAAATGCGACAGAGACTAGAGTCCAACCTCAACTAGTGAGACTGTGTTGGTTAGTACATGCAGTCAGGGGCCGTCTCTCTCCTATGAGAAATGGAGGGGTCTGCCGGGGGCGGGGGGGGGGGAAGCTGGCTGGGATCCTTTAAAGAGGCAGGTGAGGAGCTTGGGAATGAGGAACTTGTTGCGACTGTAGGGAGCTACATGCCTCTTCTGCAATTTCTCCTTCAGAAATTGTTTGCCGAGGCGAGGTAAGACTATTTTGTCTCAATGGGCATTCTTTTCTGGCACTCTATCAATGGTTATAGATTTTAACGCTCTAGAACCATGAGCCCAAATTAAATGCTTTCTTTTGTAAGTGTCCTTGGTCATGGTGTCTTATTACCCTAATTGGCATATAACTGAGACACTAGTGTATGGAATTTAGACTGATCTTAAAGAAACTGAGAGTAAAATGGTGGATGGTCCCAGAGACCAGGCAGAGTGGGAGAAGAATGATGTAGAGGTTGCCTTACAAGTATGAAATTATGATGCTATCTTAACAGTGCAGGAATGGGTTCGTTTTCTCCACTGATTGAAGAATTATAGGGCAGGAAAAGTCTGGAAGTCAAACAAAGCCAAAGTTTCTTCAAAGAGAATGCTTTCTTTAGGGTTTAAAAGGAAAGCCCCAAAACAGGCAAACTTTTAAACCTCAGCAGCTACCGGAAAGAGAAGGGAAACGAGGAGGAAAAAGCCATTCATGAGTTAAGCCAGTGAGGAGGTCACAGGTCGGGGAGGAGGGATTTAGAAGAAGTGTCAGGGAAAGCATGCTTGGAAAAGAAAAGAAACAGCTTTTCAGAGTCATTCAGAAACATGGACTGGTTTATGAGGCGTCATGGCTGCACTCAGTGAGTCTGAGCTGGGTGGATTTTGGGAGGGAAGAGTAAAATACCTAACTACAGGGATAACTATTCCAACTATCCCTTTAGAGCGGTTGAGGGCAACGTTCTCAACCTCCCCTGCTGAGACCCTCATGCTGTGGTGACCCCCAACCATACAAGTGTTTCACTGCCACTTCGTAACTGTAATTTTGCAACTGTTATGAATCATAATGTAAATGTCTGATATGCAGGATATCGGATAGGTGACCCCAAAGCAGTTGCTACCCACAGGTTAAGAACTGCTGGTTTAAGGCGAGCCTGCCTCCCTGGGCGTGTTCTTTTGGGCATGTGATTGACCTGCCCAGATGCATTAACTTGTTTGGATGGCTTGGAATGTTAGGATTCCACCCAGGCCAGAGAGTTTGTCCTCTTGACCAGGAGGAGCCAGTTTCCTTTAATGGGTCTTTACTGTTGCAGTGTCAGTGACAGCTGGATGACAGCAAGAAGTTCCTCAGGGCTGTCAAATGGCACGCAGACTATAGATAATGGTAGTACACTACATTCTGAAAGGCTACAAGAAACAGTTATGAACATTTTTGCTTATAGGAGGGGATGGATACATACTATGGATATAATAACTGGATGGCTGTGGTGGTGCACACTTTTAATCCCAACATTCCCAATGCAGAAACAAGCAGACCTCTGTGAGTTGTAGGCCGGACAGATCTGCACAGTGAATTCGAGGACTGATAGGGATGCATAGTGAGAAATAATACAGGTCTAAGAAGAAATAGGGCTGGGTGGCGGTGGCACACACCTTTAATTCCAGCACTTGGGAGGCAGAGGCAGCAGAGCTCTGTGAGTTTGAGATCAGCCTGGTCTACAAAGCAAGTGCCAGGACAGGCTCCAAAGCTACACAGAGGAACCCTCGCCTGAAAAATCAAAAAGAAGAAGAAGAAGAAGAAGAAGAAGAAGAAGAAGAAGAAGAAGAAGAAGAAGAAGAAGAAGAAGAAGAAGAAGAAGAAGAAGAAGAAGAAGCAGTTGGAGAGATGGCTCAGAGGTTAAGAGGTTAAGAGCACTGGCTGTTCTTTCAGAGGTCCTGAGTTCAATTCCCAGCAACCACATGGTGGCTCACAACCATCCATAATGAGATCTGGTGCCCTCTGCTGGCCTGTGGGCATACATGCAGGCAGAACACTGTATACATAATAAATATAAATAAGTCTTTAAAAAAGAAGAAGAGGAGGAGGAAGAAGAAGAAATAGTAAATATTGGAAGACAGCTGATTAACATGTTTTAAATATTACATAATATATATGTATTAAAACATTTTACTTCTTTGATATGTACAATTTTTGTTTGTATATATTGGAGGATTAAATTTATTTAAAAGTTAATAACAGGATCATATAACCAGATATAATGATATTCGATGCTATATATGGAAAACAATATATTTATTTACCAGAGAGAGAGAGAGAGAGAGAGAGTTGCACAAACCAAGAGTTAGAAGCATGGCTGGCTTCCAGGAGAAAAGGGAGGTTCCTTTTTCTTTCACTTCCTTTTATATCTACCTGTGTCAGTTTACATGTCTCCGCCCTCATGGGCGGATAGCTTTGTGGGGTTCACTCCTACAGGATCAGGCATGGTACTGCATGGTGGTGCAAATCTTTTTTCCCAGCACTTGGGAGGCAGAGGCTGGTGGTTTTCTGTGAGTTTGGTCTACACAGTGCGTTCTAGGATAGTCAGAACTACATAGTGAGACCCTGTCTCCCAAAACAAACAGACAAACAAACAGAAACCATCCAACCGGTTAAACAAAAATACGTAAATGCAAAGTGGCTGCCTTATGATATATTTACAAAAATAAAAATAGACAGAAAATTTTGCTGTAGTATGGAAAATGTATAATGGTGAAATAAAATGTAGATTATTAATGGAAGGTAATAAAAGGCAAGAACATGTTTGAATATAGGAAAACATTAAACAGAAACACAGCAAGCTAGGCATGGTGGGCTGTGGTACACAGCTGTAATACTCAGCAGGGTTAGTTGTGGTACAAGGATTCAAGGCCAACCTGGGCAACACGGGAAGACCCTGTCTTGAACATATCAAGCAAGAGCCAACCAACCAACCAACCAACCAAAGTCCTCAAACAAGGCTGGCAAAATGACTCGGCACTCAAGATAAAGACACTCATTGCCTGATGAGCTGAGTTCAATATCCTGAACCCATGCAAGGGGGGGGGCTACTCAGCGAAGCTGTTCTAGACCTTCATGATGAAACATGCGCCCCTCTCCCTCAGGTCACACACAGTCACACACTAAAAAGCTAAATAACTAAAAAACGAGTAGAAAAAAACATCAGAAGTACAGTAAAATGACTGTAGAAGGTGAAATTATGGAAGTTTTAAATCTTTTTTTTTTTTTTTTTGGTTTTTCGAGACAGGGTTTCTCTGTGCCTTTTGGAGGCTGTCCTGGAACTCACTTTGTAGACCAGGCTGGCCTCGAACTCACAGAGATCCGCCTGCCTCTGCCTCCCAAGTGCTGGGATTAAAGGCGTGTGCCACCAACGCCCGGCAGCAATTATCTTAAGATTTAAAACTTTCGCCGGACGTTGGTGGCACACGCCTTTAATCCCAGCACTTGGGGGGCAGAGGCAGGCGGATCTCTGTGAGTTCGAGGCCAGCCTGGTCTACAAAGTGAGTTCCAGGACAGCCTCCAAAAGGCACAGAGAAACCCTGTCTCGAAAAACCAAAAAAAAAAAAAAAAAAAAAAAAGATAATTGCTATTTTTCCAATAACAACTCATCAAGATCCAGGGAAATGGCTCACAGAAACAGCTCACCTGGTTGGGCACCTAACACAAAACCCAGTAAAGCATTCAGTCCCTGGAGTCCACACCATGGAAGGAGAGAACCAATTCTCATATGGTGTTCTCTCTCTTGTTATTAAAATATAAAATCCCTACATAATGGATTGCAGAGTAAATGTCCTATCTGTATGGATTCAAGCAGTACAGGTTTGCTTTCCTTTTCAATCAGATGTGGAAAGGATAAAGGGATTTTAAAATGAAGAATATTTACACTTAAAACATGGAAAATTTACACACTGCTTACTAAATGTCTTGGCAATAACCCTCGTGTTATTTCAACTTAAGGTGCATACCAATCTGTCCCGGTGGGAAGAGAGATAAAATGCCAGGACAGACCCCTGTGTGTGGAAGTCAGAATATTTCCTGGGTCCTTTGTGACTATTAACAAACGATTTTGAGGGTTCACAGAAGGACTATATCTTTTCCTTAGGATCAGAAGGCCCTGGGGGATAAAAGTCTGAGCATCTGCTCTGTTTACACGGCGCAAGCTATTGCTCTTGCAAGGGTCTGCGCAGCTCAGTAAGGGCTCTTTGCTCAGCGTTATAAAATCCCGGGAGAAAGGCAGTGTGTAAACATAACATTTGCTCATTTCCCTTAAGCAGGTGTAATACTAATATTTATGGAACCTAGCAAAGAGCCACTTGATGCAGGAGCCTGAATCGGCTCAAATGTGTGTTGCTGGGATACTGTGTCCAGAGGCAAGTAGCTGCATTGATCTCCAGGCTACGGTGATGCTAAGCAAGCGTACTGACAGGTGCAGCCACACGACAGCAGTTAGCCTTTTGCTTTCTAAAGAATCTTGGATGAGAGGCTTTGTGCTGCTCTGTAGTGACACCGTCAGAAGACTCAGAGGAGAGAGCAGCGTGAGAGAGGCATCTTGGTTACGGCATCCTCACTGTTACTGCTTAGGCACATTTACTACAGCCTTTTTGTATACAAAATACTTCTTATTTTGCCAATAGTTTTTCTTTTCTTCCAGTGAGATTATTATTGCCACACAGAGAGATGAAGCATGTCTCCAAGGCCACAGAATAAAGGATTTGGGCGTCCCAGTCTGCAGTCTGAGGTCTTGACTTTAGCTTTGGGCTCTTTACCGCAGGGGCCAAATGGTCATATTTTTGTGGTCACAGGAAAAAATAATCAACTTTTTTGTAGTGCTGGGGACTGAACACAGAGCTTCATCCCTGTCAGGCAGCCAAGCCACATCCTCAGCCAGAAAAAAACATTTTAAAATAAAATAAAATATGAGAAAATTCTCTTGGGGGCAGAAAGATGGTGAACATGGCTTTGAATTCCAGGTTTTATTTTGGGGGGTGGTGGGTGGGATGGCAATCAGATGAATGTTTGGCAGGAGAACATGTCTTCTGGAGCTCAGCTGATACATTTTATAGGAAATAATTGTGGTCCCAGTTGGGTTTCAAGTGTGCGGATGGCGCACTTCAGTCACGAGTTCTGGACACAGTGCAGAGGAAGGAAGTGTGGGGACTCCTAAGATGGGAACAACCACATGTCCTTGGCAGTTATGTGACCTCGAGGAGTCCCCACCCCAAGCCAATTGAGTTTCATCTTTGTGTGAGGATTATGACAGCTAGATTGCAGATGTATCTGAGTTTGAACTTCCACAGTCTTGGGGGTAAGAACCACGCTATGTTTCTGCATCAAGTTTAGCCTCACCCCAGTTCCTATCTGTCAAGTTCCTATTTGTGTGTGTGTGTGTGTGTGTGTGTGTGTGTGTGTGTGTGTGTGTGAGTGAGAGAGAGAGAGAGGGAGGAGAGAGGGGGGGGGAGAGGGAGGGAAGGAGGGAGGGAGGGAGGGAGGGAGGATGCTACAAGGAGGAGGAGTTAGGGGCCTGCTTTAGGGTGAATGGGACACAGGAGGTCTCTGCTGTCCAGTCCATTTGTTTGTGGTAGCGATGCTCTTTGGACAAGCCAGCCAGCTCCCTCAAAGCCAGCACTTCCGTATGCCCTCTGAACTTGAACTCTTAGTCAGCCCTATAGACTAAGTGCTTCTGTGACCCAGAGAGACTCTTCCAGTCCACAGCAGGTTTCCAAATGCATGGCAGGCTGGTTACTTGGCAACACATCATGGTTTCAGAGAGAGGGAGAAATGAGAGGGAACGGAGGAGGAAGACATTTTACATGTTTCATTCCTTGACGGTGTTATACATGAATATAATGAGCTTCACTCCTATTACTCTCTTATCACCCCCTCTCTCCTGCTGAAAACATCTTCCTAGTAAGCCCCCTGCTATTTGATACCCCCTGCTTGCACCTTGTCTTCCATCAGTTGGAGATGTAGGAAGAATAGAAGGGAGGAGGTCTCCCAGAACCAGGTAGGACAAGGCTATACCACCCAGCCTGGCTGGGCCCAGCACCTCTTCCAGGCCTCAGATCAGCCAACAAACCAAGTGTGTGGTCCTGGCCTCTCAGCTGGACAGCAACCAGGGACACAGAGTTGTGACAGTCCCTGAGGCTCACCTTCAGAGATCCTTGCAATGGCAGCAGACACTCCTGGCACAACCAGCCCTCTAGGCATGTGCCTGTGTAAGTTCTTGGCTCTTCACACAAACATGACTGGGCAGAGACCACATTGGTGGGCCACCAGTACAACCAATCCTGCCATCACAGAATTGAGGTCCAGCATTTTTCCAGGGCATCCTTGCAATGGGGACAATACGTGCTCAGCTGGAGGGGCAGTTGCGCCGTCATAGGGCACCTGCATCCTCAGAGGCACTAGGGGAGGTGGGGGCGAGGGGGCGAGCCCAGCTGCAGAAGCAGAGTCCATACAGAGTAGACGGCCAACCCCAAGCTGATTGTCCTTCCCAAGGTTCCCAGCGTGGAGCCAGAAATGACTATCATCTGAGAAATCAAATACTTTGTTGTATTTTTAGGGTTCTTTTTGAAAAATTGAATTAGATATTTGAGCAGTCCTGCACATTCCAGGATCACACTGGCATAAATAAGCATATTTCTTAGACTTAGGAAAACAGTATGTCGTGCTATGTAGTTGGAGCACAGAGAAACTGTAGGGGCTTTGGATTAACTCAATCTATACAGTTTTTGGTCAGGAGTTTCCTTTGTGGGTCAAGCTTTTCCACAGATATTAAAGGACAGAGCTTTAGCTAAGAGGTAGTGTGAGAGCCAGAGTTCCATTTTAAGTTTTAATTGCTATACCTAAGAGATCCATGAAACAAGAATACTTCCGATTTGTAAGCCTCTTGCCCAAGGACAGGTAGTTCCTGAAATGTTGGAGGCTACTGTTTATGGGAGAGAACAAGCCACGTGTTTTCACTCCCTAAACAAGTTTGCTTGACCCATCTGCACCAGATGTGCTTGATCTCATGTGAGCTGGAGGTCCACGGGCAGGAAATGTCAGCATATATGCTTGCCCCTGATTGGATGTAGACTGGAGGTACATCAGGATGTATGCTTGCCCCTGATTGGACCTGATGGGAAATGCAATAAATTTTTGTTGTTTTGTTTTGTTTTTT
Source organism: Mesocricetus auratus (assembly GCF_017639785.1). Classification (NCBI taxonomy): domain Eukaryota; kingdom Metazoa; phylum Chordata; class Mammalia; order Rodentia; family Cricetidae; genus Mesocricetus; species Mesocricetus auratus. The sequence continues at coordinate 6,768,215 of NW_024429225.1, read as the reverse complement.
CTTAAGTCGCTGCAAACCGTGACTTGGAGCCATTTCTCAGGAATCTGGGTATGGATCTGGCCAGAGCCCATCCATTTGGCCAGTATTTAACTTAAGTTTGCTTCAAAATTGACTTTAAACTGTGAGAGTGGTATTATTTTTTGTTGTTTTTGTTTTTTTGAGGCAGGGTTTTTCTGCATTGTTTTGGAGGCTGTCCTGGAACCAGCTCTGTAGACCAGGCTGGTCTCCAACTCACAGAGATCCTCCTGCCTCTGCCTCCCGAGTGCTGGGATTAAAGGCGTGCGCCACCAACGCCCGGCTTGCTTTATGTTTCAGAAGTAATGAAAACCCTGTTCTTGAGGACTGGAATTGCTCTGTTTTTCTCTCAGTAATCCTGAGCTTGGGCTTGGGGTCTCCTGAACACAGGGAGGCCAATGTACACTCGTATAGCCTTTGCACGTCTGTGGAGAGAAAGACTATGAGGTTAGAGTTGGATTTATCATCTCAGTATCATCTGTCTTCTTTAAAGAACCAGAAATGCCATCTGGCAACAGTAATAACTTGTAGGCTAAACTATGCACGTGGCCACCATAGCTGTGAGGAATCTGAAAAATGTGGGGTTTGTTGTTGTTGTTTGTTTTCTTAGTCAAGTCCAAGGACATGACTTCTTTAAGCAAAATTGAGAATGTTTTAGTGAAAGAAAAGATTTAAAAATGTTTGATTGGGCATCTAGCACTGACTTCCATAAAGCAGAGGCCCATTGGTACGCAGCTTAATCCCACTATGCATCCCTGTAGGGATGCCAGTGAGTTGCCGTTAAGAGGCTTTCCTACATAGATCATTGTCTGTTATTCTGGTAATAAATGCATTTTCAATTTATATAAGTTTCTTCCTCTGGTTATTCAACAAATTAGTTGAATTTAGAAAGAAATGTATTAAAATTATTTCATGTCTATCACTGTCACGAGTGATGCCAAGGAACACTTCCCAGAAGCCAAACATTTGAACAGCTTTAAACAAGGCATCAGATAAACCACAATTATATCCGGGGAAGAACTGCTTGACATGTGACATTAAAATGCAGTTCCCCAGGCAACTGGGAGGAAGCTTCATTCAATAACAAGAGAGCTTCCAAGAACCGCTAAAATTCTGAAGCACCTTTTTATTCTTCATTGACAGTTAAATTACTACTTGAAAGCATTTGTTGACTAGAAAACAAATCTTCCATTCTTGGTAAACCAGATATTCTCCACACACAGCTGCCATCTAATTGACAGATCAGGCAGAAGGTGGTGAAAGACACAGGTTGGGTGTGTGTAGCCTCACTTTCGGGTGGTGGACAGTTGGAGACATCACTTTTTACAGATAGATGTCCACCTATGTCTTGACCATTGATTACATCCTAGGTGAGAGCCTGCCCCTTATTCTAATCAAACATAAATTAAGTCAAGCTTTCTTGTTTGACTGTTATATTGCACAATGTCTGGGAATGTAGTGTGTGGACATTAAGTAGTCAGTGCTATTCAGTGAAATGAATTTATACTTCTGAGATGTAATTCCCTATTTCTACAATTAGCTATCTTACTACGTGCATTAAAAGACAAGCAAAATCAAACAGAACCAAACTCATGGCACTTAGAGTCTAGTTTCATCTTTCTCAAGTCCAAGGTGCTCTGAGACTTCTGAGCACTGACTTTTGATTTTACAGCCATTCAGATGTAAGATTTCCACACAGGACTCAGCAAAGCTCATTAAGATATTTCCAACCCCCAAAACTCTGAAATTGGAAATACCTCTGGACCTAAGTATTGCACCTGAGAGGTACCTTACCCCGTTTCTCTTCATCCACACTTGCCTTGGGGATTTTTGCCTTTCTTTCCTTCTGTACATCTTACTTTCATTGCTTCTAGTGTTTGGCTGGCTGACAGCCGCCTGAATTCCGGCCCCAAGCATGTTCCTCTCTTCCTCCCTTGTTCTCTTCTCCTTCTTCTTTATCCAGCCTGAATTTCTCCTCCTTCTTATTCTCTCTGCCCACCAGCCCTAACTATCCCTCCCCTGCTTAGCTACTGGCCATCCAGGTGCCTCAGACAGGCAAGGTGAAACAAATGGAACACACCTTCACATCGTTAGAGTAACATTCCGCAGCAGAAACAAATGGAACACACCTTCACATCGTTAGGGTAACATTCCGCAGCAGAAACAAATGGAACACACCTTCCCATCGTTAGGGTAACATTCCGCAGCAGAAACAAATGGAACACACCTTCACATCGTTAGAGTAATATTCTGCAGCAGAAACAAAATAACACATTTTGCCAAGTTAAAATAATATTCTACAAGTATTCAAAGCCTAATGGACCATTCTATGAGAGTTTGGAAGATGAGAGTGTTGAGAGAAAAGCAGATGATGGAGGTCTGGTTTGTGAAGTTTCACAGATCTACTCAAGTGATTTTTCTGTGTTAAGAATCTGTGGTTTGGGCTGGAGAGATGGCTCAGAGGTTAAGAGCACAGACTGCTCTTCCAGAGGTCCTGAGTTCAATTTCCAGCAACCACATGGTGGCTCACAACCATCTATAATGAGATCTGGTGTTCTCTCTGGCCTGCAGGCATATATGCAAGGAGAATACTGTATACATAATAAATAAATCTTTAAAAAAAAAAGAATCTGTGGTTTACAAGTTAACAAAATTTTCTCTCATGGCTGAACCTCCCTGGACATCAGCCAGAACCTTATCTATGCTATATTGCTATATTAAAGAGCTTTTTAAAGTAAAAAAAAAAAATCTGTGGTTTAACCAGGCAGTGGTAGTGCACACCTTTAATTCCTCTGGGAGGCGGAAGCAGGTGGATCTCTATGAGTTGAGGTCAGCCTGGTCTACAGAACCAATTCTAGGACAGTCAGGGGTACACAGAGAAAAACCCTGTCTTGAAAAACAAAGCAAAAGAAACAAACAAACAAAAAACAAAACAAAACAAAAAACCCTGTGGTTTTTGGTCATCTGAAGATGATGAATGAAGGGTCAGCTGTGATTAACAAGAGGCTAACACTACAGAACTGAAACCTTTGCTTTGCTGAGAAAAGCTGTGTGAGTCAGTCAGCGCTGCAGGATCAGCCTGACTAAGAAAAGGGCAGCTTTACTGAGGAGAGATCTTGAGTGAAGTGTTTCCTCAGGGTTAGCACACAAAAGCTATAATCCAGAGGGGCCCATGGCTGTGCTTCCTGCTGGCAGCTGGACTTGACCAGGAGGTACCGGAAATGCGTAAACATTTCCCAGGAGGTACCGGTTGGAGGCATGAATGGGTCATGGAGAGCAACAGAGGTGTCAGGAGAGGCCATTGGTGAAGGTGCAGCCTCAATCGTAGTACAAGTCTTAGGGTTAAGTGGTCATGAAGAGAAATTGAGACTTGGCACCGTGTGGCAGGATCAGGGTCCCTGAAGAAGGGCAGGGGGAGGCCATTGGTGAGGGTGACCTCAGCTGCAGTGAAGATGCCAGCATTTTGGAGATACGCATACCAGGGGTGACCACCAAGGACAGCAGCAGTGGTCGAGCAGAGCCAATCTGAGCCTTTGAGGCAGGCTGTGTGGGCCTCGGATGACAAACTAGACAAGCTACCCAGACTCTTTGGAGTCCATGGGATCATGTGTGGGTCCCAGAAGCCAAGCACTGAACCTTTTTACACTGAAGACATTTTGAAGTTTGGTTTTGCTTTGCTTTGATTGTGACTGTGCTCTGGATTTTCTCTCTTGGAGTAAGAGAGTATTTAGTGTGTTTTTGATCTTACAGGAGCCCACAGTTGAAAGAAAAGTTTGACTGTATTTTACATGACGATATTATCTCAGTATTAACCTGAGATCTTGGGGATGAACAAGAAAGGAAGGTTTATGGTATAATAATGATATGTTTGTGTGTCGAGTTGACAAGGGATTGGTTGTGTTGTTTAGTCTTAGGTCAACTTGACACAAGTCATTTGGGAACAGGGGCTCAACTGAGGAAAATACTTTCATAAGTTTTGACTGAAGGCAAGTCTGGTGGGCATTTTCTTGGTTAATGACTTATGTCAGAGGGTCCAGGTCACCATGGGTGGTGCCAAACTTGAGCAAGTGGTTCTAACTTGTGTACGTAGATTGGGTAAGCCACTAGAAGCAAGCCAGTAAACGTAACTCCTCCATGGTCTCTGCTTCAGTTCTTGGCTCCAGGTTCCTGCCTTGAGTTCCCGCCCTGACTTCCACCCAGGATGGAGTGTAATGTGAGAGCTTTAAGATAAGTAAACCTACATTTTTCCCTGAGCTGCTCTTGACCATGGTGTTTTATCACAGCAACAGAAACCCAGGACACTCAAGTTAAATATGACCACCACCTTCTCTTAGTTTAGTTTAGCTTTGTTAGGCTCTTAGATATTATTTTTTCTGTTGTCTTGCTATTTTTCTGTGATATGTCTATGTTTGGGTAACTCGTTATAGACCCCTGAATTTCTTTGATGTTATGGACAGTGACATTTTCACATCCCTATCCCCTGGCTCTGTTACAGTTCAGAGCTTGAAGAGTTTGTGTTAATGACATTTCTTCCATGAGGGATTGTGAAGGTTAGGACAGAGTTTAGCTATGGCAGAGTCCAAAGATAGCATCCATGCTGCTAATCATCCCCCTGAGATGTCGAAGCTCTTCTACTGGAACAGGTAATGGTTTTGATTTAGTCTACTCTGCCCTTGTGAGGGGCTTTAGTCTTCTGATGGGTTCCTGGCTCAGTCTGGCACCCACGAGTCTTCCCTTCCATGTACTTAGAGCTTCCGTTTTCTCATATTCTCCACCCCCCAAGTTGCTCCATTCCCCTTCAGAAGAGAATATGGCCTCAGTCGAATTCCCTACATAATGATGGATTAGCGACATTTTAGGATCCTGTTGACTCCACAGTCTTGCTTCGGTATCAGGATGAAATAAGGACTTTTTGGGGGGGGGTGGGTGGGCATCTTTTATGTGTACCTACCTTAGGATTTCTACTGCTGTGATCAAACACCACGAACAAAAGCAACTTGGGGAGGAAAGGGTTTATTTCATCCGGCAGCGTGTAGTCCATTATCCAGAGAAGTCAAGGCCGGAACTGAAGCAGCAGCCATGGAGGGAGCTGCTGACTGGCTTGCTCCCCGTGGCTTGCTTGAGCTGCTTTCTTGTAGAACCCAGGACCACCCGCTAGGGGTGCCACCACCCACACGGCTCTCACGCATGGATCTTCAATGTGGTGTGGGAATTTTCCCACTTGAGGTTCCTCGTCCCCAAGTGACTCTAGTTGGTGTTGATATAAAACTAGCCAGCACAGGACCTTTCCACTGTGACCCCGAGTCTCCCCCAAAGCTCGATTTTCAAGCATAGAGCCTTCAGCAAGCTTACCTGAAGACGTTGGCATGTTTCTAACCAGCGTTGCCCAATATCTAATGCCACTTTGTCTGTTGTCCTTGGCAACTGACTAGGCCATCTCCCTAGTCTGGCAGCAATCAGTCTTTGACACCATGTGTCTCTCTTATCTACTTCTTTTTCTGCCCCATGCACTACAAATGATAGGATTAAAAAAAGTTCCTTGGCCTTTTGGAAGAGAAAAAATTATTAGGCTGGGTACAACCTGCTACTGAGTCTCTTACTGGATTAGAAATGTGGTATCATTATAATTCCTGTACATAAATGCTTATAGTTTGGTACCGGACTATCTTGTGCTAATGAGTTCTGTGGGGCACACCTTTCTCATTTAGTCTATGCCTCCCTTTTCTCCATTATTTCAGAAAACCAACCCCATCAATGGTTTACATTTTGCTACTAAAATGCTTGCATAGTACTGCTGGTTTCAAGGCTTCCTTCCTTGTAGTGCCTCTAGGCACTGGTAGAAAGGCACTGCTGTTACCCATGGTGCTTTGCCTGCCTCACTGTATTTGATGGAACGCTGTGGTTGTAGAAACAGAATTCTTGTGAGGTTATAGCTGGCCTTGCTCAAACAGCCACCGGTGGCTCAGCCTGTCTCAAGGTAGCCTGTCTTGATGGATCAGATGATACAAGGAGGAAGAAACAGCAGGCTTGAGCATAGTTCCAGCTGCTGTATTTCCCAAACTTTCTATAAGACCCCCAAGTATCCCCCATCCCTTTCACCGACACCCCTTTCCCGTGGGAGAGTGTCTGTCCTTCACTGTTTGAAATATAGTCGAGTCTGTTGAGGTCAGTCTCTAGTCTCCTTTCTGCATCCTGTCTCTTTCAGTGGCTTCAGAAGTCTAAGGGTATGCCAATCACTGAAATGACCTGTTTTTCAAAGGAGAGTTTATATATGAGGGCCAGATGTGAGGAGGTGGGAGCCTCAAGTCTCAAATCCACCTCCCTGAAGACTGGAGTGCCTACGGGACTGAACTGTGGGGAAGGGTATCAGCGGTAAGGAATCCTGAAACAATTGATGATCTACATACATAATCAGGCTGCATAGTTTTCCACAGGGTTCATGCACAGAAACAATGGCATTAGTGTGCTCTGAGGACATACATTTACAGCCTCTTGCATCGAGAGGCCATCCCCTAGCCATCGACAGGTAAAGTGTTGGTGATTTTAGCCATTTTGAACTTCCTCTATGTTCCTGAAAAATCAACTGTGTGTTGTTATTTTAAGCCACCCATCACAACATTTCCTTTTCTTTTTTTGTTTTTTTTTTTGTTTTCAAGACAGGGTTTCACTGTATAGCTCTGGCTGTCCTGGAACTCGCTCTGTAGACCAGGCTGGCCCTGAACTCACAGAGATCCGCCTGCCTCTGCCTCCCGAGTGCTGGGATTAAAGGCGTGCGCCACCACCACCCATCTATTATCCATCACAAGTTTCATGAATCATACTTCGCACCCCTCTGAGAAAAATACCTGACAGAATAAGGTAAAGGGGAAAGTCTGACTGTTCATGCTTTTAGGAGGTTCATTCTGTGAATGGAAGTTCCTGCAAATAACTGTCCCTTATTCTGAGCCTTCTGCGAGGCTGACTAGGTGGAACTTCAAGATTATGGGAGGTTTGGGATGTTCCAGTTTAAGACAAATTATCTCAGGCCATCTTTAATGTTCTTAGTAGACATTTATTGCGCTTCTCTGTAAATGACCTAACATCTTTGTGACTATTAGGTACTTTGGTAGTTTGCAAGAAAATGACCCCAAAGGGAGTGGCACTATTAGGAGGTGTGACTTTGTTGGAGTAGGTGTGGCCTTGTTGAAGGAAATGTGTCACTGTAGGGGTGGGCTTTGAGGTCTCCTATGCTCAAGCTACTCCCAGTAAGACAGACCACTTCCTGTTACCTGCAAGTGAAGCTGTAGGACTCTCAGCTACTTCTCCAGCACCGTGCCTGCCTACACACTGTCCATGATAATGGACTAAACCTCTGGAAACATAAGCCACCCAATTAAATGTTTTCCCTTATAAGAATTGCTATGGTCATGGTGTCTCTTTGCAGCAATAGAAACCCTATGACAGGTACATCCTTTGGAATGTTCACAAACATCACTGGTTCCTCACCAACCAAAGGAATCAGAGCACAGGCAGATAGTACCTGAGAGGTACAGGCAAGTTTTCCCCACTTTACTAAAACCTGCCCCCCGAGTGCACCCATCAAAGCATTTTAAAAGTGAGTTGGCTTATGACCTTCTTCGTTCAGTTTCTATAAAAACTTTGTGATATTGCTACTTCACTGAAACATATGGGGAGGGGGAGGATACCTGCACGTGTGCTCTCATATTTGTGGTCATTCATATTTGGCTCTGGAATAAGCCATCTCTTGTGTTCCCTGGAGTCAAGAACTGCTTCTTTTGTCTGTTATTTCTTCAATCACAGGAGTGTGTGGCATGTGGCATTCTTCGCTTCGTGGCCGACAGGAAGCAGAAGAAGAGAAAGATGTAGAAACTCCTGGTACAGTGAGTGGGACCAAAGTCAGGCACAGTGAGTGACCTGCTGCTTCCTCCAGCTAGGCCTCAAGCCCTGAAGTTCCCACCCCTCTCTATATAGCGCCACCTGCTGGCGACTAAGCATTCAGCACAGGAGCCAGTGGGGATATTTCATGGGAGGGACTCCCAGATTCACTGGCAGGTCAGACTACTCCAATCAGTGAGCTTCAGTGAGAGACTCAGTTTCCAAAACAGGATGAAGACGGAAAGCTTCCTGATGCTCTCTTCTCCATGACTGCATGCGCGTGCTCACCTGAATATAAATGCGTGTTCCCGAACACACTCCACACACACACACACACACACACACACACACACACACACACACACACACACACTTCCCGTGGTATCTTTGTTTTTACTTGTTAAACACATGAGCTATTTTTTAAATGTTGCCTCCAGCTATACTTGTAACAGTCTGATGGTCATTTCTTGATTTATGTAGTTGACTATCTGATATATATATATACATATGTACACATATACATATATATATGAATTTAATAATTAACTTTTAAAAATTCCAATGATATGCATATTTCATACATTTACACACACAAACAAAAAGAAAAACACATTTTTGGGGGGGGCAGTGTTCAGGATGGAGCCTAAGTTGAAATAAACGAGGCAAGTGTTCTATATTTTTTCTGTTTTGTTTCTTTATTTAGGCAGGGTCTCACTTAACCAAGGCTACTCCTAAAAGCTCCGGGTAGCTGAAGATGCTCTTGAATGTTGGATCCCACTGCCTCCTTTCCCCAGTGCCAGGGTGATAGGCTTGTGCCAGCATGTCTGATTTATGGAGTTCTGGGGGTAGAAACCTGGGCTTTTTATGTGCCAGGAAGGCACTCTACCAACTGAGCTATCCCCCAGCCTCATTTCTCCTGTTCACCTCAGAGGGTGACTTTGAGATTAAGGAATGTTCATTTTCTTTCCTCAATGTTTTTTTTGGAATACATGTTCAATAAATATGAATTATAAGCTACAGTAATAGACTTTATCAGCACAGGACAATTCCAGGAGCTTATCTTCTTCGTCATCTTAGGCTTACTAATACCTGTTTATAAGTCAGAGAAACAGCATAAGATACTCTCTGAAACAAATAAGATACTGATTTGATTGCCTGATAAAATTCACCTTTGAAATTATGACATAATCCCTCCACTGAGCAAAGCCGTCTTATTTCTTTTTCCAATCTCAAAGAAAACAATTCAATAAAAGCATATGTTACTGGTTTAGAGTCCAGTCGAGTTGGCCGTACACGCCTTTAGTTCCAGCAGTTGGGAGGCAGGCAGATCTCTGAGTTTGAGGCCAGCCTGGTCTACATGGTGAGCTCCAGGACAGCCAGGGCTACACACAGAAACCTTATGCCAGAAGAAGAAAGGAGGAGGAGGAGGAGGAGGAGGAGGAGGAGGAGGAGGAGGAGGAGGGGGAGAAAAAAAGCCCAGTTGACCAATAACATTTCAGTTTGTACCCACGTCTGGGGAATGGATCTTTGTACTTAAAATTGATCAACCTCCTATTTCCCCACAAGACACAAATGTGTTTTAAATGAAAATGCTAACTTTTTTCACTTGCAAATCAATTTTTCTAGGGTCAAAGTTCTGGCCACCTCAAATGTTGGCCAGCAGGAGGCTTATCACAAGCAGGAAGCTAGCTAATCAGCAGACAAACAAGTGAGGCAATGGTAAACTCAGCTGATGGCAAGAGGCAGGGACTCTCGCTCTCAGGCTGATCGGTGGCGGCGCACACCTTTAAACCCAGCGCTTGGGATGCAGAGGCAGGCAGATCTCTGAGTTCGAGGCCAGCCTGGTCCGTAGAAACACCCTTGGGAAAGCTGAGTTAGAGAGGCAGCTTATTCAGGAGATGGGTGATTGCTGATTGGTGAGCGCCTTCTCATGTTTGGAGGCTTGTGGCCAAATGACTCGAAACTACTAGAATCCTAATTGCTGGGTCAGAAGATGTTTTTCAGTCATGCAAATCAAGACCATCGATGCCTACTTCTTCATCTGCTCTTCCTTAAGAGATTCATTTTTTATTATTTTTAATTATGTGTCTGTGTCTGTGTGGGGGTTTGTGTGTGGCCCATGGAGGGTAGAGGGATTGGATATTCTGGAGCTGGAGTTATAGATGGCTGTGAGCTGCCTGATGAATGTGGTGGGAACTGAACTCAGGCCCTTTGGAAGAGCAGCAAGTGCTCTTCACTGCTGAGCTATCACTCCAACCCTTCTTGTCACTCTTTAGTTCACCAAGGAGCAGTTCCTGAAGTATTACACACTATCAGGCTAGAAGCAGAGATCTGGCAGTTCACAAACATTGTCTCTTCCTAGGCAGAGGCGCTCTGCGGAGTGCTAGGTGCGGTAGGTAACTCATGCCTTGATAGTGGCCAGAGTGGCAGGTGTTGTATTCATTTTAAACCATTGAACAAGTTTCAAGTCACAACTTCTCTAGCCATCACTCACAAGTCTGAGGCAGGCAGATCCCTGTGAATTAAAGGCCTCCTGGTGTTCTACATAGCAAATTTCAGGCCAGACAGCTATATAGTGGGACTCTGTTTCCAAAAAAAACAAAACAAAACAAAACAAAAGGATGACACCAACAGACATGTAAACATGGAGTGGGGGAAGATGATGAATGGGAGGACTTCAGGAGGCCGTAGCCCTAGACAAAGAACAACAGGCGTCAAGCCTGGGCTAGTCTTCCCCAGGGAAGCGCACTCAAGGTCCAAATAGTCAGCCCTGAAAGCAGATACACACAAGTGACATTATACAGACTGAGCAGGTTGTGCTTACATATTTGGGGACATGCACACACAGATGTAACAACTATTAAAGAAAAAGACACTATGAATTTGAAAGAGAGCAAGGTGGGGGAGAGGTTTGGAGGGATGAAAGGGAAAGGAGAAACGAAATTAATTCTGGTCTCAAAAAAATAACCTAAAAAGTTAAAAAAACGTTTTGTTTATTTTTAAAGAGTACGGGAGTTGTTTATCACCAGCTAATTTGCTCCACCCTGCCTGCCCCAGCCAAGGTCACCTGTTAACTCATCTTTCACAGGGCCACCAGACCACAACACTTTTGCGACCACGCCCCCTTCGCCCTTCGAAAGTGAGGTGGACCCGGGCGTCTCTCTATTCGTCGAGGTTCCGGCTCCCTGGACTCCTGTCCCTTTGCTGACTCAGTTCTTCCCTTCGTAAGCCGAAGGGATCCAACCTGAACCCAGTCTTGTGCAACCCGCGGGGCTTAGGGGCCAACCGGGAGGGCGGGGCGGAGGGGCGGGGCGAGCGCCGTGACGCAAGAGGCTCGGGCCAATGAGAACAGCCCGCGGCGCCCGGCCATAAAAAGAGGCGCGGCGGGGCTGCCCAGCCGGCCGCTGCCCTTCCCTGCCGGAGACTGTCTCCAGGCTGACGCCTCCGTCCCGGTCACGGCCACAGGTCACGGCCGCCGGCGAAGCCGAGCCGCAGCGCTTGCAGCACCCCTGGGCGAGAGTCTCGGGAGCAGTCGCGCCGGCTCCATGGAGAAGGGCCCGCTGCCGGCGGAGAAGCCGAGGGGACCCAGGTGCACCAATGGGTTCCCCGAGCGGGAGCTGTCGCGGCCCGGGGCCAGCCGGCCGGCCGAGAAGCCCCGGGCGCCCGAGGCCAAGAGCGCGCAGCCGGCCGACGCCTGGAAGGCAGGGCGGCCCCGCAGCGAGGAGGATAACGAGCTGAACCTCCCTAACCTGGCGGCCGCCTACTCGTCCATCCTGCGCTCGCTGGGCGAGGACCCCCAGCGGCAGGGGCTGCTCAAGACGCCCTGGAGAGCCGCCACCGCCATGCAGTTCTTCACCAAGGGGTACCAGGAGACCATCTCAGGTGCGTGCGGCCGCCGGCGAGTGCGGGGCGTGGGGAGGCGGCTCCGGGAAGCCGGGGCAGCCCCGGGAACTTTCCCGAGTTGCTTCACTTTCGGCGCAGGAAGTCAGGCTGTCATCTCCCAGCCCCAGCCCCAGCCCCAGCCCCCGGAGCCCGAGCCTCCGCCTAGCCGAGGCGAGTTCCCCTCCCGCGTCGTGACGCTGGCGCACACCGGGGCCCTGGGCAGAAGAAGGGGCACAGCCGCTGACCCCAAGCTCCGGGGCGTGAGGGACTGTGGGACCCTCTCACCGGGGTGCCCAGAGCATGATGAGGCTCCTGCTGCACCCACCTTCCCCACATAAGGATCCCCTGGACACTTGTTGAAGAGACGCCCGTGTCAGTCTAAGATGCAGCGCTTTGGGGTGAAGCCAGGCTTGTGCATCCAGTGAGCCTGTTAGTGAGCAAAGTTAGACACTTGTAACGAGGGGGGGCATCTTCACAGAGTTGTAATTCGCACCCTACCACCTCTAGTTTACTCCAGTTTAGGACTTTGCCAAAATTTGGCACAATTCTGGGTTCGGGCTTCCTCAGTTTGAAGTGTGGGATTTTTCTTGAGCTAGTATGGTTGCTGAAAACCCTTCACACTTGCTCTCTCAAAAGAAATAAAGGGATCCCCCCCACCCCGCTGCTGCCCTGTGAGTTGAGGTTCAATAGACCTGGGGCTCCGTGCTTGGGGGCCCCGGCCCCCCAGCGCGAGCTTGCAGACAGCAAGCCCTTCCCACCCAGTGCTGGGGAAGCAGTTGGTGAGGGTAGGATGGAGGCAGGGTGGAGAGGAAGTGGGAGACCTTGCTGCCTGCTTGGTAAGCAGTGCTGGCCATCATTTTAAAACAAAAGGCTTCTGGCCTCATGTTCAGTTTACATCTGTGCATCTCTGACACGTTTCTTTGCCTCTACCATTCATTTCTCCTGGAAAAAACAAAACAAAACAAAAAAACCGGCTGCGCTTTGAAAGGTAATCCTCCCTGCCTTGTCACCCTGTCTGTCCCTGCCATTTTCCTGAAGGTGTTGAGAGACTGAAAATCCATCCCAGAAAGAACAATTATTTCTGACAAACCTTCCCTCACCCCAAAGGAAGGGTGGGAAATCAGAGCCTGAGAAGGGAGGGGCCCCAAAGGAAGTGAAACCACTTCCGAATGCTAGGAAGCAGACCTAGCTTGAATTCTGAGTCAGGGTTTCACCCTTTTACGTTTTGACGGTGAAAGCTTGGATCCCCAAAGCAGAGTTTGAAAATGCAATGACTGAAGAACAGTCATTGGATTTCCTGTGAGTTCAGTATCTGGGAGTGTTGGTGTGTTTGGTAGTCCAGGATGTGACAAGGGACACCTTGATGGAGCCGTGTTCATTCTGCTTTTTATAAAAGGTGGTCCTCTCAGGATTGGACAGCAGAGTCTCTCTCATTTGTGGGTCTCATCACTTCAAGGGAGAGCGGTTTCTAGCCCTGATACAAGTCACATAGTCCTCTGAAGAAACTTACGTGTTATTTGAGAACTGTTGTCACAGACTTGCCCCATAAGCTGAGATTCAGCTAAAAAGGCCTAAGGACTGCAAAGTTCCCTTCTTTCCAATGTATTAATAAAAAGTCCATTGACCCGGAGACAGAAGATTGGTATCCGTCAGCTGAGGAAGACAGAGGGCTGGAGAGTGACAGCTTAATGGGTATGGACTTTCCGTTTCCAGTGATAAAAACGTTCTGGAACTAGACAGAACTGGTGGCTGCACACTTTGTGAACAGTACTGAACAGCACGCTTTACAAACTGAAGAATTTTATAGATATTTGCCACAATAAGAATCATGGACTATTTAAGATTATTGATATCTATCAATTGAATTTTTAAAAATTATTTTGTAACCTTGACTGTCTAGAGCTGGATGTCTAGGCCAAGCTGGTCTAGAACTCACAGAGATCTACCTGCCTCTGTCTACAGCCTGCAGGGATTTATACCTTTTGTACGTCTGGTGCTCTGTCTACTAATTCCTTATTGACTTATGTCTGAAATTGTGTGGTGTTTCAGACTCTTCCTTTTCCCATTCTCTTCCAGTTTCTTTTCTGTTCATTTCTTGGCTCTGGGGAGTTGGTCATTTCCCCCCACCCTTCCCTGTCACAACGTTCCCCTCTTTCCAGTGCTGCCTTTCAGTGGGAGCGACCGTGGTCATTCATGACAGGGCTCCATGTGTCAGGGCTGCCAAGTCTTCCTGTGGCTATCACTACTGGGATGTAGCTTGTGGGCCAGGAGGTAGGCTGGAGGAGAAGTCAGCACCCCTGTCAGGGCTGCTGCTCTTTGAACCTAGCACCACAGGCTGACCCTTGGTCTAACCCAGACCAAGTTCTCTTTCTCCATGTCTGTCTCCTTTCCGTTTAGCCACACTCGTCTCTTCCAGACTTACGCTTGGCGAGTTCTTCCTGTGTAAGGCATCTTTGCTCCTGCCGGGGTTTCAGGTTGCATCACAACTGCTTTTTCTACATTTCTCTCATCCAGAACCTTCCCTTAATTGAGTTGGAGGGTCCTGTGAACTGGCCCTTTCTCTTCGTCGTCTTCTTCCAGGTGTGGACAGTGACAGCCCTCTTGACAGCGTGAGCCACTGAAGGTTAAATGCTGTATCCTGTCCCATCGTCAGTTGTGGCCTTTCTGAGTTTGGGGAAATACTCAGTCTTAGCTCTTCTGTCACATTTCTTCACAAATGTGTTTCCAGCTGTCTTTCCTGGACCACCAGGAGTTTTCCTGATCAGGTAGGCAGCGTCCCGGATTTCGGGAAGCATGAGGCGATGGCGTTGGCGGGGACAGTAAGCCTTGGCCTCCCTCAGCCACTTGTATTGTAGAGTGTCCCTGCTTCCTGAAGACTATATCCCGACAATGGGACTGTTTGTTTTTATAAGAACAGGGTCTTCACTACCTCATGAGAAAATTGAGTAATTGTGAGAGATTTTTCTTCTGAAATCACAAATGTATCTGATTTAATAAACCAGGTTGCATTGCTGAACTAAAAACTGACGGCTCTGCGGTATCAAGATAGACAAAAATAAAATTCTTGAGATTTGTGTGTGTGTGTGTGTGTGTGTGTGTGTGTGTGTGTGTGTGTGTAGAGAGAGAGAGAGAGAGAGAGAGAGAGAGAGAGAGAGAGAGAGAGAGAGAGAGAGAGAGAATGCATATATGAGGACATCACATTCTTTGAAACTGTAGTTGCAGGCAGTTGTGAGCTGTGCTGTGTGGGTGCTGGGAATTGGACCTGGGTCCTCCAGAAGAACAGTACATGTTCTTAACCTCTGAGCCACCCATCTAGTCTCAAACTAGAATTCCCTCCTATTCCCTCCTATATCACAGATGAAAGGTAAATTCATGCCCTCAGTTTTCAAATACATACCATAGAGGCTGGGGAGATGACTCAGTTGATAAAATGCTTACCGAATAGCCATTAAAACCCACATTTGATTCCCAGCACCCATGTACGAAAGCAAGGCATGGTGACACACTTGTGTTATCTTAGCACTCAGGAGGTAGAGCTGGGAGGATCCCCGGGACTTGCTGGCTAAATAGTCTAGCCAAATAGGCAAGCTCCAGGTTCATGGAGACTGTCTTAAAAGATGAGCAACTGAGGAGGACAGCTGACACCAATCTCTGGCCATGAGCACACACACACACACACACACACACACACACACACGTGCGCACGCACACACAGAACAGTTCATCTTATTAAGGGCTGAAATGTCAAAATGGACAAATGTGGACATGCCGTTCATTTAAGTCTTGACTCACTAATACTTTCTGTTGTTAATTTTGTTAGTGAATTATTAAATGGAGCTTATTTGTTGCCTGAAAGGGAACCATGAGTAATGGGGAAAATGAGAAAGCTATTGATACGGTAGTTTATGTAGATCAGAACTGTTGAGAACAGGGAGGGAAAGGCACAAATAGGCACATCAAGGTGCTACACAGAACTTTGGAATGACAAGGAAGCATCGCTCACAGCTTGTCTTAGTTACTTTCCTGTAGTTGTAAAGAGGCACCATGACCAAGGCAATTTATAAAAGAAGTCATTTAAGTGGCAGTTTTCTTCTGGTTCCAGAGGGTGAGTCCTTGACCGTCGTGGTGGCAGGTGTAGCAGCAGGCAGGCAGGCGTGGTACTGGAGGAGCAGCTGAGAGCTCACATCCGATCCTCAGGTTGGGGGGACAGGGGTGTGTGTGGGGCAGGACACTGGGCTTGGCATGGGCTCCCGAAACTTCAGAGCTAACCCCCAGTGTCACATCTCCAGCAAGGCCACACCTCCTAACCCTTCCCAACCGCTTCTGCCCACTGGGGACCAAGCATCTAACCACGAACCTCTGGGGGCTGTTCTCATTCACACCTCCGCCACAGCATTGGTGCTGGTATTAGTGTCTCAGGGGTGCCGCAGGGAAACTGAGGATTCCAGCAGCAGAATCTAGGTGCTATACAGGCTAAGTCTGAAAATGAGGACCCAGCAAACCCTCGCTCCCTGTGACACTACTGTAGACTGTGAAATTCAATCCCCGACCCTTGGTGTGCAGCCATTCCTCCAATCTCTGCCTCTGCCACTGTCCACATTTTTGTCTTCTGAGGACACTGGCGATGGCGCATTCATGTCTAGTTATGTCTCATTTGAATTTACTGAGTGACACCTGCAGCAACCCCATATCCAATAGAATCATGTTCAGAAGCACCCAGGACTTCAGCATGGTGTTCTTGGTGTAGGGTTCAATCCACAGAAGTCCTGAATATTCTTAATATTAACTGGGAATTTTACCAGTGTTTCACTTAATTAATTTATTTTGAGACAGGGTCTCTCTATGTATCCCTGGCTGTCCTAGAACTCACTATGTAGACCAGGCCGGCGTTGAACTCGCAGAAACCCACCGGCCTCTGCCCCTTGAATGCTGAGATTAAGGGCGTACACCACCAGACCTAGAGTCACTTAGGTTTCTTTATTGTGTTCCAGGGATTGTGCTGAGTGCGGAGAGCAGATTGAGTGAAGCTGACTATGCTTCTTGCCCTCACGGGGACGTGTAGCCCTTTAGAGGAAAGAAGCATTAGCCAGCCACGGGAAGGAGAGAGGTGACAGTGGCCATATGGCTCCATGAGCACTTAGCAAAGGCGCTTGGTTGCTGCCGGGAGACGGCAGCATGGAAGGCAGAGCAATGCCGGGCTGCCCCATGTCTGTGTGCGCCGGTTTGGAGCCGTCCCCGAGTTCTCGGCGGGCGCCACCTTGCTCTGCCTTCATAATAGCCCTATTACAGGGCATGCAGTATTCCCGTGTTCTAGATAAGGAAGCTGAGGCTCAGGGACGGCTAACTCCAGGTGGTGGCTAAAACGCAGAGCTCACAGGATAACGAGCATCGTGTGATGTGGCCTTCGGCCGATGGCAGTTTTACTAATTAACTTGGCGCTCTTCTCCTTTGTATTTTTTTTTCTGCTGTTTGCTTTGTCTGGCTCTAGAAACTCCTCCACATCCTGGCATCTCCCCAGGTTTTCATTTGCAGTATCCTTCAGTTACTTGAGTTCAGTGTTTGGATGAATAAGACTGCAGTACCAAAATTTACCAGGAGAGGGCTGATGTCTGGTTTTCAGATTAGGAATCATGGATTGCACAGATCCTAATTCCAGGCCATATGAAGGGAGATGTTCCTGATGGCTATAGATTCTCTATTGCGTCTGTGGCAGTTATACTCAGGGACAAACTAGAGTTAGTTAATTGAGACTGTCTGAACTATCTGGGAAATCTGTTATGCTCAAGGCTGAAGATACAGATTTATTAGAATTTTGTTTTACAGTAGAACACTTTCAGAAAAGTATCTGTAGGCACTCCTCTTTGAATTCTCAGCAACTTTCCCTACACCAGTGATGGACTTAATGGATATTTGGATTTGTTTCTGAAGGACAAAGACCATTTGGAGCTTTGTCCTGTTAGTATTGTGTATTTAAAAATTATTTTAAAAAGACTTTTGTTTTGTGTGTGGGTGTTTTGTCTGCTTGTATGTTTGTGCACAATGTATGTGTAGTGCCCACAGAGGCCAGAAGAGGGCATTAGATCCTCTGGAACTGGTGTTACAGATGGTTGTGAGCCAAGTGGTTACTGGGAACCTAACCCTGGTCCTCTGGAAGAGCAGCTGGTACTCTGCTGAGCCATCTCTCCAGCCCAGAATTAGAAATTTTAAACCCTTTCTTGTAGAAGGGTTTCAGTGTGTGTGAGAATAGTCTGTGTGCTCATCATACAGCCTCTGTGACTGTCAATTAAAAAATAGGTCTGTTTTGCTCACAACCCTTCTTCACTGGATCATCTTAAAGCAAGTCTCTGATGTGACATTTCACTGGCAAACACTCTACTGATCTCTAAAATATAAGGGTTTGAAAACAGTAACACATACTCACATGAAAGTTGACCATTGACCCTAATATCAAGTATCTAGCAAATGCTTGCGGTTATGGTTCTCTCATAGGTTTCTTTGTGTCAACTGATCTTGACTTAACAAAATTCCACACTATACTTGGAAACTCTTCTTGTGGTCCTTTTGTTGTTTTTGAGACACAGTTTCTCATGTAGCAGCCTTGGCTGTCCTAGAACTCACTCTATAGACCAGGCTGGCCTTGAACTCACAGAGATCTGCCTGCCTCTGCCTCCCAGTGCTGGGATTAAAGGTGTGCATCACCACTCCCTAAGGCTCTTGTAAGTCACCGCATTGACTTCTTAGACTATTGGAATTCTTCAGAGGTATAGTAGGACTCTTGCATCCCTCTATAACGGGACCCCATATAAAACTCTGGCAAATTTTAACTGGCAAATTTTAAAGTAGATGAAGCTTAACAAATGTAAAAAAGTTGTAATTTTTACAATGCATTTACTTCTGTAGTAGAAAGTTACTTAGTTATGGTTCGATCTAGAAGCCATGAAATATGGCTGACATAATAAAAATTAGGAATTTTCATATGTTAAAAATCAATACAAATGAAATCAGGTGATGAACTGTGAGGAGCCATTTACCACCCCTGTCCTGGACAGTGGGCTGATGATTATATAAGAAGAGATGCTGGGGAGTGATTGATCTCACTCTATAAGAGAAACACAGATCCTAGATACATGTACTCTATTCTTTGTTGGATTGACAAATATACAGAAATTTGATAATTATGTTATTAAAATGATAAGAAGACACGATGTATTTTCAAGGCTAGTTACTGCATGAAAATGACTTAAATACCATTGTCTTAGGATGACTAGTATTGCAGAGGCTGACTTTTGTGTGAAAATGGTTTGTATAGAAACAAAATGTTGTGTTAGGAAACTGAATGATACCAACAGTTACATATTACCAAGGGATGTGGGCAAGCATAGAATGTGCAAATACGCTTCACAGTTGTCAGCTGAGCAATGCTAGTGTCAGGGCTCCAACCCCTGTAGAATCAGAAGTTCATCTATAACCTTCAAGTCTTCTAAAAGTTGATAATCTGTTATTGACAGGAAGCCTTTCTAATAACAGATTAATATAGAGGTGATACATGCTATATATAGTAAAAACATGTATAAAAACCAGGAGAGATCGTTTTTAATGAGCTATACAACTGCTCAAGAAAAGATTGGCAGATAAGTCAACACAAACTCATGACCACAGCAATGGGAGGCAGCTATGAAATCATGATGGTTCTACCGTTAACAGTTCTGTGGTGTCAGGCATTGAACCTGGGATCTTGTGCGTCTTAGGCAAGGGCCCCACCACTGAGCTGCATCACCAGCCCAGTTAATGCTTTTCCAATTATGATTTAATACTGAAATGTTTAGACATTTGGCTATAAATGGCACAGTGTGGCCTATACTTACATGTGTCTGGAGGAAGTTTCACTTTGTGTGCATATATGTTCATGTGTGTGGAGGCCAAAGGTTAATACTGAGTGTCTTTGTCAGTTGCTCCTCCACCTGGTTTTTGGGACAGTGTCTCTCCTGAACTTGTCGCTCTCTGATTGACTAGATGTCCTGCAAACCCCTGGGAATCCTCCTGCCTCTGCCTTCTCAGTGCTGGGATTATGGCCACCATGTCGTTTTTTTTAAATTGGTTCTGAGGGATCTAAACTCAGGTCTTTACGCATGTGCAGTCAGCAATTTACCAACAAGCTATTTCCCTACCCTAAATATTTACTTTAAAAATGGATTTGTGTATATTTCCTAGGTAGCAGTACATGATTAAAGCAGACTGCTGTCAGTGTACATTTTATACATCCCTTAATTTTATAAACGTTGGTAAACTACTTGATTCTGATACCCACCTCCCCAAATTGTCAGAAATATCCTAACCAACCTGTGTGTAAGTAAATTAACACAGCTCAACTTCATGGGTCAACTGTACTTTAGTATATTTAATTTTCTAATTTCATGTTTGGAGTTTCAAACAAATTAAAAATAGTGTGACAGCCATGGTATGCAGCTTTAGCTCAGTGACAGAAGTGCTCCCCGCTCATCTCGCGGTGCAGTGTATGGAGACGTGGCAAGCGTGTGAACTGTGCTCAGCGGTGTGCTCAAACCCTGCCAGACAGCACCTCCTCGGTCCCTCCACGGTGACTGTCCCACAGACTCTGAGCTCAGCCCCACACTGCCAGCCAGCACCTCCTCAGTCCCTCCACGGTGACTGTCCCACAGACTGTGAGCTAGCTCAGCCCCGCACTGCCGAGCCAGGTTGTCTAATCAAGACCGAGTCCTCACAGGGCTGCGCAGGTCCGTCCATTGCAGTGTATCACCGGCGCTGTCTACCCAGTTGCTTTTAGACCATCGTTGAGCACGGAGAGACCAGTTCCCTCCCAGGTTGCACAAGCAATGCCAACATATGTAGTAGACACAACGGAGACAGTGAGTCTAGTCCTACAGCTGCTGCTGCGGCTATTCGCGAGGTTCACGCTGTTTCCCAGTAAAAAGCACGCTGCAGGAGTCCCTGGTCCACAGTGGTATCCTAATGCACAGTCACCACGCAACAGGCTGCTGTTCATGTGCGAGGCCAAGACCTTGGATTGCTTCCGTGTTGGCACTGGTTCCCCCCATCAAGAGCAAAAGCAAAAGTTGGGTGGGTGAGCAGTTGTTTCTCTAATTAAAGCCACACATCCAGCCCCTGCTGGTAAGGTCACTGGCATGTTGCTGGAGGTTGGTGACTCAGAGCCTCTTCCTATGCTCGGGTCTCCAGAGCCCCTCCCATCCGCTGGTACACTGCAAACCCTTCAAGCTCAGGAGGCTTGGAAGTGGTTAGCAGCGCCATGTTGCTCAGCTGTCAGCGTTGATCAGGGTGTGCTTCACTAAAGAACAATGTCTAAACACCAACATTTAAATATTAGGGAAACGTTGCAAAATATAAAATAAAAAGGGAAGGGAACTCTGACTGTTAACATCCCAAGCACAAGCCAGGTCTGGCAAACAGTGTCAGTCCTAGATTACTTGACTTAAAAACAATAAACTCCCGCAAAAAGTAATGAATATTTAAACAAATATTTTATATACCCTAGGAAAAAGCATTTTTAGCAAAACAAAAATTAAAGCATTCTTTTATCCAATTATATATATATATATGTATGTATTATAGAAAGCTCAGTATGACATTTCTTTTCCTTTTCTCCTTTTTCCTCTTTTTTTTTTTTTTTTGACCAAGTCTCACCATGTAGACCAGGCTGGTCTACACTCATAGATGCCCACTTGTCTCTGGGCATCACACCTGACAGCAGTTCTGTTTCAAGTGACAGAACTGATAGTAAGTAAGGAAGTTAAACATTCTTGCTTTCATAGAAATTCCTCAGTATTACAGGAGCCTGAGCTGGACAGTGTCCCCACAGGGTCCCTGATGAACTTGGGAGGATGATGAGGATGTGAGGGAGCATAGGTGGGTAACGACAGCAGGAGACTGTGGAGGGGCTCTCTAGACTCGGGCATTGCATGCTGGGAGGGAGGAGAAACGGGGGCCAGGCAGGCAGCCTGGAAGGGGCCCAGCAGCCCAGCTCTAAGCTTTGAGTCACGTGTACTTGCAAAGCAAATGCACTGAGGTTTCATCTAATGTCCAACTAGCTGCTGTGAGGGAACAGGTCAGTGTGAGAAACACACTGGCCAAGCTAGTTCAAACCCAAGACTAAAAGAACTGCAGTTCTCTCTGTTGGCTATTAAGCCGCCATTCTCTCTGTTGGCTATTAAGCTGTCATTATGGCAAGACCGTACGCAGCACTGGAAACTTTGTCCCGGGATTAAGGAGACGTGGATGTACATGCAGTCCTGTCCTGATGCTTTGGTCAGCATCACTCACATATACAGAAGCAACTCCATAGGAGTGCAATGGGGCGAAAATCCCTGTTGCTAGGACACCCCACTACCGACGTGTGTCAAGCTCCTCTGTTGCCAGTAGGCTAAGAGCATACACATACAACCATGCACAGCACCAGTACTTGATTAATAACAAGCTATTGTGTTCCAGGGTGGTGTATTTGCTATGCTAAACTCTTAGTTGTTATTTCAAAGCTCTTAACCATGGACAGTGCCTTGTGGCGCCTGCAGAGCCTCTTCATCTTGGGTTCATCTTGCCACTCGATTTCTCTGTGTGCGCTTTAATCTTGTGTTTTGTTTGTCATGACCTTAACACAATAGGATCTATGCATAAGCATGTACAGATACACCCAGACACACACTGTTAATATGTAGTCTCCGTGTATAGTAGGTTGTGTAAGCAAGTTCCATGGTACTCATACAGTAACGAACTGCTTAGAGATTGGTTTCTCAGAGCATAGCCCTATCATAGCCAGACATGGTGGCACATTGTTGTAATCCCAACACTTGGGAGGTGAGGCCTGGGCTACCTGAGACTGTTCAAAAACAAGCAAACAGACCAAAAAACAAAAACATATCTCCATCATTAAGCAACGGCTTTATTAAATACAGGAGGGTAAGAGCTTACACATAACTCTGTCCCTTAGCTGTATAATTACCGGCGTGTCTATAAACTTGTCCTCTTTCCGTTTTATACATGGTGGTAATACTGCTTCACCTGACTTCCTTGAAGAATTAAGAAACTGCAAGGGGCAATGGATGCTTGGTAGAGTCCCCTTTCATGGTGAGGGAGAACCGTGGGATTGGCTTACAGCCTGTCTTAAGAATGTGAGCTACTTAGTCCAACAACCCCAAGGTACCTTATCTCTGGGGACATCTTGACCACGTGGAGAGACCGCTTGCTGGTGTTTGAGACATGGCTGAAACACTGAACATGTGAGTAAAAGCCTCTGGTTGACTCTAGCCCCAGATAGAGAGGAATATCGGCCAGACACCACCTCTGCCCGTCTCATTCCTGGTCCATAGAATCTGTAGCCCTAAGAAGCTCTCTGTGGCAGACTCCCTTGGTTAAGTACTGAGCTGAACTCAAGAAAGCCAGTAACAGAGAGGGAGGACTGATGATCAAAGGGATTAAGACTGGGCTGGTTTAACCCCCAGAAACAGCTGACCAGACAAAGTTAACTCTTGAATCCCAGGCATTAGCCTGGGAATCCAGCATGGGACTGATCAAGACCCCCTGAATCTGGGTGTCAGTGAGGAGGCCTAGGGAATCTATTGAGCCTTGGGCAGCAGATCAGTACCCATCTCAAGTATACACACGGACTCCCATCCAACAATGTGAGGTGCACTCTCACCCTGAACTCTTGGGGAAGGGTCTAGGCCCTGCCCTATATGAAATGACAGACTATGGACACCCCCATGGAGGGCCTCACCCTCCCTGGGGGAATGAGGGGATAACGGGGGGGGGGGGGTTGGGGGGAGGGCACGGGAGGAGGGGAGGGAATGGGAGAGGGACCTGGAACTGACTTGTGAAGCAACCTTGTTTCTTATCTAAATTTAAACTGGAAAATAAAATATAAAAATAAAATAAAATAAAATGAAGAACAAAAAAAAAAAGAAGCTCTCTGTGGAGCACTCACTTCTGGTTATGCAGCAGAAGCATCTGGAGCAGATTCTGAGATAAGGATACACAGAATTTGCATTTGTATGGAGTAAAGGGAGAGCCTTATAACAGTTCCAGGCTAGAGATTTAAGTTCCTTAGTTACCAGTGGCAGGCTGATAGTTGGAGAGCGCCCGAGTGCATGAAGGAGAAGAGGGGAGGAGACGTTAGATATCCGAAGTTGTTCCGGGTAGGTGTGAGAGAACTCGCAAGCTAACTCTGAAGGGGTCTTGTCTTGGTGCATGGTGTTACAAGGGCGCTGTGGAACCACCCAAGCGGGAAGAAGGAGCATTTTCTCTGGGAGTCTGGAACCCTACTTCCCTTGCAGCTGTGGAGGCACGAGACCCAGTGACACAAGTGCTGTGGCCTTGGGAGCTTCTCTGATGTTAGTGATGCTGGGGGGGGCTGGGTCTGTGATACACAAAATGTTTTTCCTCAAACAGGACAGGCTTATCTTTGATGGCACCTTTAAATGATTGAAGTCTGGGCAAAGGCAAAGAGTCTCCATGCCCTGGGTTGTGTTGTCCCCTTTTCAATCCCTGAGCTCCATTGTCCCTCCCTCCTTTATTTTTTCCCCCTAAGAGCTGTAGGCAGACCCTGTTATATCTTTCCTGTCCTTGCACACTGAAGGTTCCAAAGCCATCTTTCATCAGGTTCGAATGCATCAAGTATCATACCCTGGCCTTGCGTGCCTTCCCCATGCCCAAAGCAATGGAAACAGGGAAAACAAGCTCCACCGATAGGAGGTTCCTGGGGTAGAGTCCATCCCTTTTGTCTTTCTCCCTGGCAGACACAGGGACTCTCAGAGGATGGGTCAAGTTAGCATTACAGGTCTGGGACCTTCTCAGAAATCAGATTCTGTGATGCTTCATTGCTTAGAGGCGGCAAGTGCAGTGGTGGTGTGGACCACCCTTAACTTCAGGAGGCTGCTCCGGCTTCCTTTGTGGCTGTGACTAACAGACAGTAGGAGGGAGTGTGCTGCGAACCCCGTTTCCAGGGTTACCTTCTTGCTACCGATAACAGGCAGGAAATTAAAACAATCTGTGATAAAGCTTTGTTCTTATTATCCACAGATGGCAGCTTTCAGATATGTGGGAGTAAAACATAAGTAAATATAGCTGGGAAACTTCATTATTGAAGAAAAATGACTTGGTGTGGTCAAGTTGATAGCCTGGGTTCTTTTTAATGAAATGGGACATAGGCAGCATACTAGGGTCTCAGTTCTACACAAAGCATTAGGCCTTATGGGGACAACTAGGTTTCTTCTTGGTTTGATTCTGAGTATATAAATGTTTATATGAGCTCAAAGTCAAAGCTGCATGACATGGGCTGGAGAGACGGCTCAGTGGTTAAGAGCATTTGCTGCTCTTCCACAGGACCCGAGTTCAGTTCCCAGCACTTCCTACTCTAGTTCCAGGGGATCCAGTACCCTCTTGTGTACTCCACAGGCACCTGCACTGACATGTTCAACAGCCCACCCCATACACACAATGAACTCATGTTCAACAGCCCACCCCATACACACAATGAACTCATGTTCAACAGCCCACCCCATACACACAATGAACTCATGTTCAACAGCCCACCCCATACACACAATTAACTTAAAAAAATCCTTAAATATACAGAGTATATTTCTCTTTTTTTTTGGTGTTTTCGAGACAGGGTTTCTCTGTGTAGTTTTGGAGGTTGTCCTGGCACTCGCTCTGTAGATCAGGCTGGCCTCGAACTCACAGAGATCCGCCTGCCTCTGCCTCCCGAGTGCTGGGATTAACAGAGTATATTTCAAAACAGTTTATTTTCAACTGTTTCCCTTTTTTCTTATTTGTAACCCTTTATAAGTAATTGTTTTATTAGCTTTGTGATTTAGACTTCTACTGTTTCTTTTGGGGGACAAGCATATTCATATGTTACACATGGAAAAAATTAAGTGAACTTTATTAAGGTACAACCAATACCTCCCAATTCTACAGAAGATGTGAATTGGGAAACACACACACACACACACACACACACACACACATATATATATATTTACATATATAGTTATCTAGCCACTAGGACAACAATATGGGCCTTGTCT
Organism: Mesocricetus auratus; assembly: GCF_017639785.1. Taxonomy (NCBI): domain Eukaryota; kingdom Metazoa; phylum Chordata; class Mammalia; order Rodentia; family Cricetidae; genus Mesocricetus; species Mesocricetus auratus. Next base: position 6,742,368 of record NW_024429225.1, on the reverse strand, counting down.
ACACCCCAAAAAGTTTCTTTCTGTCATTTTGAAGCCAAATCCTTTCTCACTTCTCTGCCTCCTCTCTGCTACTATGCTTTAGCCTTTCCTAGAATTTCATTCCTAGGACAGTCATGTCTCACTGTGCAGTGTCTTCAGACTACACACAACTGAACTGGAGGGACTAGCTAGCTCATGACGAGGAGACACAGCCTCTCAGACCACAACTGCATATGTCATCTGCCGTTGGCTGAAGGCTGCTGTGCAGAGCACAAGAGTAGCCTTTCTCATTTCCTCCGGACTTTATGCCATCAGAGACTCGGCATATTGTTACCCAGGTAGTTCATTGTGTTTTCACTGAGTCATACTCCATTGTTTATGCATTGCAGTTGTTGGATGTCTTTTTTTAAATTTTGAAGTAATTTTAGATTTCAGACAAAATCACAAAGATGGTTCAGAGAGTTTTCATATACCATTTGACCAGCTTCTACCAAAAAAAGTCTTACATGCCCACAGTATAATTACTAACACTTAGGAAGTCAATGTTGGTATACTGCAGTTAACTACATATTTAATTCAAGTTCTGATTTTAGTTTTGTTTTTTCCAGACAGAGTTTCTCTGTATTGTTTTGGAGGCTGTCCTGGAACTCACTCTGTAGACCAGGCTGGCCTCAAACTCACAGAGATCCACCTGCCTCTGCCTCCCGAATGCTGGGATTAAAGGCGTGCGCCACCAATGGCCAGCCTGATTTTAGTTTTAATTGCACTTAACTATTGTATTTCGCTAATCTCCTCAACTCTGAAAACTTCACTGTTTTTTTATGTTTATTTTTATGACCTTAATGATTTTTTCCAAAGGAATAAATACTCTTTGAGCTGTACCTGATGGTGGACTCCTATCATCCCAGCTATTCGGGAAGCCAAGCTGTGAGCCGGGAGGATTAGCCTAGGTAATTTAGTGAGACCTTGCTTTGAGAAAAAGAAAGAAGAAACCTCTATTTAAAGTGATCTTACAGCGTAGCATAGTCCTCAGTTTTAATACTACACAGGTGATATCCAATATCACTGTGTTCTAGAAATGACTCAGCTGCCCAGGTCTGCCAGGTTTCTCCACTGAAAGATGCTGTCTCCCCCATGGTGTGCTTTGCTTAAGATCCAATAGCCAGCTGGTGACAGAACCAGACTCCAACTTAGCCTAACTTAAGGCTGACTCTTATATGTGCTATGTAGTTGTGAGAACTTTGAAGATTTCCTTTGCCAGAGAAAATGGATGCTTGAAATCCCATGATTTTCTTTTGTTCATTCAGAAACAATGTTTTGTTGTCAGTCTCAGTCATATTTCTCATGTGACTAAATATTCTAGTGAGCTGTATGTGGCTTTATCATGATATTAAACTCTTGGAGAATTCAGAGTACTTCCGGGAATACCAAGGGGCTATATTTAAACTGCTTTCAGAAACAACCAAAGGTTAGGGCAGAGTGTTCTGCATAGGAGACGACTAGCAGAGAAGGAATATTTGCTTAGATAATGACAGAGAGCTTGCCCCTGCCCTGTGCTGTGCTGTTCTGTGTGTTTAAACCCTACACACATCCATTCCTGCTGGCCACACTGGTGACTCTCCTACCACACATTCCCAGGCGACTCCAAATACATGAGCCCAGTGACTTACACATGACTCAGTAGCAGAGCCCCTGAAGGTCAGGCAGTGGGGTGGGCGTTTGCACAGCTCTGACTCATGGTCTGCCTGTCTAAGGGAGAAACAGCTGTGGGTGGCTGCAAAGACATGCTCCTCTCCCCACACCCATCTCAATTTACCGTGTGGATTGGGTATTCCCAGATCTTTGAAGTTGCACACTGGCTGTCTTGGTGTTATCTGTTCTGCCAAGCTGTGAGAGCAGAAACAGCCATTACTTTGTCATACCTCTCTCCCCTTCCTCCAGCTCATGATACAAATATATTTTGAAGTCAACATTACTCATAAAATATTGTCCCAAGGATTTTTATATCAGTTAAAGAAAAAGACTGCTCACTTAGGAGGGAAATTCAACTAATTTCATTTTTATTTTCTTAATGTTTTAGTGAGGGTTTAAAAATATTTACTGTCTTTTGTATTTAACCAAGCTGGCTTTTCTCTTTTGTGTTCTCCTGATTTCAGATGTCCTGAATGACGCTATATTTGATGAGGATCATGATGAGATGGTGATTGTAAAGGACATTGATATGTTTTCCATGTGTGAACATCACCTCGTTCCTTTTGTGGGAAGGGTAAGGTTCTTCTTGTTGCCTAGTAATTTAAGAATGTATAATGAAAGTCTTAAATTAGGATAATGATATTTAAAACTGTCAACTGATCCTTAATATTCTTTATTTACAGTTTACACAAGCATTTTTTTTTACTCTATCAATTTTGGCTAACCTAATAATTGGAAATTTAAGCTGGGCTGTGGGAGGCTGCACTCAGGAGGCAGAGGCAGGTGGATTTCTGTGAGTTTGAGGCCAGCCTGGTCTACAGAGTAAGTTCTGGGACAGCTAGGGCTACATGGAGAGACCCTGTCTTGAAAAATAATTTTTAAAAAGGAAATTTAAAAAGAACCAGCCAGGAGTGGTGGTATGTGCCTATAACCTCAGCGCTCATGAGGTAGAGGCAGGAGGATAGAGTGTTTGAGGCCAGCCTGTGTTGCACAGAGAGACCTTGCCTCAAAAACAAACAGAACAGAAAGAAACCAAAGATGATCAGAACCAGCCTTTTGTCTTTGATGCTGTGTTAGGAGGCTGGGATGATGAAGTTAAAATTTAACCATTTAGGGGTGGTCGCTGAAGCTCTGAAAAGTGTGTTGTATTTTGAGTGAACTGTTTGAACCGAGATTCATGCGTGCAGAGTGTGACATCATGACATGAACCGGTGTAACTGCAAAGTTTCTAAAGGCAGAGGTTATGGTATTAGTGGCTTTAATTAGATTCTATCCCTTTTACAGCAGGAAAAGAGAATCCAATGCAAGCTAGATAGTAGTAAGTCATGTAGTTGTTATTCAATGCACCACTGAGATCATGTATGTTTACAACAAAGAGATGTCCTGTTGTGTTCACTATCATAATAGTTTAATTCTATTTTGACTTCTTGTTATTAATTTTCCAACAGAAGACTTGTAGGGAATAATATAAATATTTACCTATTATCTAAAGTTAATAATCTGCTTCACTTTTTTGTTAAACTATTTTGTTTTGCTTTCTTATGGTTGTAAAACATAGAAATAGCACAACACACAGAGATGTGTTTATTTACATTATTATACATTATTGCTTTGTACAAACTGCACTTCAGTGCTTGGTAGACGCTTGTGTGTTCTTTTCTTGCAATTAAAAACAATATGGTTGCCAACTTTCATTTGGTGCACATACGCATACGTTTTTGTTAGGGATGTATCTAGGAGTAAGACTGTAGGACCATAAGTGTGTTGTGGGGTATTTGATAGCACTGGGATACCCTAAGACTGTGCTAATAAAGTTAACCTTGAATTGGGGATGGAGCCAGGTACTAGTTGACAAGAATCAGTCATAGAGTATATGGAGGACCCAGGATATGTATAGAGAGGCACAGGAAGGAATAGGGAGGGACTTGGAGATTCACAGGCTTTTGGACTTCCTCTTCAATCTGGGAAGTGTAGAGAGAAGGTCAGCTGGTCACTCTTCCACCATTTCTTTGATCTGTCAGGTTCACCCCCAATATCTGACTCCTTAGTCTTTGTTGATAATAAGTGTGTCCTTGTTCAACTTACTCCCTGTTGATCTTTGGCTCTGCAAAGTGGTTGTACCAGTTTGCTCTCCAAGGAGCATGTGGAAGTTATCAATATTTAATATTCTAACAGCACTTGGTACTTTCCTCTGAAGTATAGTATTCAGTACAGTCTCCATCCATCTGTCTGTCCATCCTATCTATCTATCTATCTATCTATCTATCTATCTATCTATCTATCTACCTATCTATCTATCTATCTACTATCTATCTATCTATCTAATCTATCTTATCTATCTGTCATATCTATATCTATCTATCTATCATCTCTGAACACTTTTATAAGAAAAAAATTGAACATATGTAATAGCAGAAAGACAAGTATTATGGAGTTCCATGTTCCCATCAACCAGCACCAGCAGTTTATCAATATAGGATCAATCATATTATACATAGCCACTTAATGGTACTATAGTAAGGCCAATCCCAGATCTTATTTCTTCCATAATATCTTCTAGTATGTTTCATAACAGATAAGGATGAATAAATCTTGGTAAGTTAGCAATTGGTCTTTCACCATATTAATGACTGCAGCATTCTTTATGCATAGTACTACTTATAATTAATTGGCATTTCTGAAATATTTACCAAGTCATGCTAAACAACTAATATTTATCTCTAAAATATTTTCTTACTCACAAACCACTACAGAAATCAACAGTAAGTATGTCCTAAGTAGCATTAGTAACCCATGTCTAAGTTTTTCCATTTGTTTCAGAAAATTTTTAGTGTTGGTCTGTCTGAAGAAGGATCCAGGTGATAGTCACATTAGACCATTAGACTTAGCGGTAGAATGCTTGCCTGGCGTAGACAAGGGCCTATGTTCAATCCTCAGTGCTGAAAGAAGACGAGAGAACCCTGTTGGTCTTTACCCTGCACTTGGTGTGTCTTCTGAGTGTTGTTTATTTTGTAATACCTCCATATCCTCCTATTGAAGAGCCAAGGCTGATTATTCTACAGAGTGCCCAACCCTCTGGATTTGTTCACACAACCCCGGGATTGCCTATAAACTAGATTAGGTTTGTAGTATTAGGCTGAACATTTCTGACCTAAGTAGTTCACAGACTGCTGAAGACTTAATATTATCTCACACCAGGAGGCATGCGATGTCTGGCCATCCACAGGTAATGTTGAGGGCACCCTTTTGCTTACCCTTGCCTTATTTTGTGGTGAGAAGTCTAGTGTCTTGTCCAAGCTGACTGGGACAGACTCAGGGCACTCGGTGCTGTTCTCAAGTCTTCACTGCTTACCCTGTTGCCTTCCATGATGACCCCATGCTGGTGCACTGTGCTTTCTTCCTTCTGTCCACCAGGAAGGCAGTTCTCAAACTTTTATAGCATAGTGCTAAGTACTGCTGCTACTACATGGATTCTGTGAATGTATGGTCAGTATTATGTGAACACGTGAAAACTGGTCCATGCTGGCATTTAGCATGCAGTAGTATTGGAAGCTTAAATTTGGTCGACCGCCAACAAATGGCCCCTTACTTTATTAGTCCTTTTTTTGTTTTGTTTTGTTTTTTTGAGACAGAATTTCTCTGTATTGTTTTGGAGGCTGTCCTGGAACTCACTCTGTAGACCAGGCTGGCCTCCAACTCGCAGAGATCCGCCTGCCTCTGCCTCCTGAGTGCTGGGATTAAAGGCGTGCGCCACCAACTCCCAGCTCCTTTATTAGTCCTTTTAGAGGTATGTTTTCTCATAATTTAAGTCTTGTCTCAAAAGGTGGTAAGATTTACACTGTAGATATTCATCCACTGATACATTTTAATATGCCAGTGTTCCAGTACTTGGGAGGCAGAGGCAGGTGGATCTCCCGTTTGAGGTCAGCCTGGTCTACAGCATGAGTTCCAGAATAGCCAGGGCTAACCAGAGAAGTCCTGTCTCAAAACAACAACAACAAAACAAAGAACCTGGGTCACAGGTTCATTTTCTTTAAGAGCTGCCATTTGTGACCTTTTCCTTCTGTGTCCCCTTTCTTCTGCCAGGATGATGGAGTTCTCCGGCAGCTTAGGAGGGACAACTAAGAGTAAAAGGACAGGAACATTGTGTGGCAGGGCTCAGGGATGGGATTCTTAAGGTTATGTGACACTCGTAATAGCAACATTTATATATAGTTTCTGCAATTTAAAGGAGTCTCTTCTGATTATACCTTGATATTATAGGGTCATTTTCTTCCTTTTTTGAGTGTCTTTTTCCTAGATAGAGGAAAAACTTTCAGATTTGAATCGAGAACTGAACTTTGCCAGGAACATTACAACTTTACTCTTGCCATTTCAGCAGCAAGTCTGTTCTTATATGGTTTTTATTGTCTTCTACGGTCTATACATAATTTGAAAATATGTACGGAACTGCTTCACAAGTTTTAAACGTGTGTTGTCACAGTGATAAACTTACATATGAATACACTATGGTCTTCCTATATCCATTTGTGTTGTTACAAAGAAGTGTTAGCTAATAATTTCTCGTTTCCCTGAAGGTCCACATCGGCTACCTTCCCAACAAGCAAGTCCTTGGCCTCAGCAAACTTGCCAGGTAAGAATGAGCTTTATGGAATTGTTCCTATCTGCTGAGACCCTCAAGATTTTTTTACCTCCACTCTGTGGATATAACTTAGAAATTATGTTGTAATCTAAAAATATGTACTAGCAGCTGGGTAGTGGTGGTGCATGCCTTTACTTCCAGTACTCGGGAGGCAGAAACAGGTGGATCTCTGTGAGTTTGAGGTCAGTCTGGTCTACAGAGAGAGTTCCGGGACAGCCTCCAAAGCTACAGAGAAATCCTGTCCTGAAAAAAAAGAAAAGAAAAGAAAAACAAAAGAAACAAAAAGCCCACAAAAGTCTGTACTTGCACAGGCAACCCTACTTTCAAGATCAGAAACACTGTGTCTCTTCCTGTTTCAAGGCCTGTTCCTCTCTCCCCCAGCCCACCACTGACACATGAACTCACAAATCTGTAGAGATTTCCCCAACTGGAAAAGATCCAAGATTACCCCCAGTCTGGCCCTGGGTCTTAAGGGGAGGTTAGTTAAAAAGGAGGGGAAGAAACATGTGCATGGGTCTAACTGCACTGCCTTTATATGGTGGTCAGGGAATAGAAGAACATTTGTATATGTGGAGAACAGTGCCAAAAGAACTGTAGGAAATACTTTTGTGTTTATATAAGTCATGTAGGCAAAGCACAGATCCAGAAGATTGAATTTGGTTTCAAACCCTTCCATAATAAGGCCTAGTCTTATGAAGACATGTCACATGCTTCTTACATTCAGTGAATGCAAGTAGAGGTTTTAGATTGTCTCATTGTTCAAGATTTTCTGCCATTTTATGTTCACAAATTGAACAGAAACAAGTAGAAACCACATCATGTTAGTGAGTTTTCTCCATTCTCATGGTGCTTGAAAGGGCTTGTGGTTATGCAGCCTTCATATGTTCTTTATTGGGGTTTCCCTCCAATATGAATCCTTCATGTTATCAAACAGATCTGGATTGATTGATGCTTTTCAACATTGCTTACACAGATAAGTTTTCTCTCTAGTGTGTGTGTGTTCATGTTTGCGAGGGTACAAAAAGGAACGAAAAAGTGAAGGATTTCCCACATTGTTGTACAATAAGGTTTTTCTGCACTGCCCACTCAATGTATGTGTTGGAAAGTTACTCATAAAAACATTCATAGGATTTCTGTCAACTGTGAACCCTTTCATGTGTGTGAAAGAACTGAACAAGTGAGGGATTTCCCTTTTGTTTACATAATGGGTTTCTCTCTAGTACGAGGTCTACTGTGTCATAGGAAGAAATAGAACCAGTGAAGGTTTTCCCACATTCCTTAGATACATGGTATTTCTGTCTGATGTGAATCGTTTTGTGTTTCAGAAAGCACTGAGGAGAACTGAGGGTTTCCCATCCTCCTTACATTTCTGTCTTCTCTCCGTATTCCTGATATCCCTGGATCTGAACTCCAGTGGGCATACTTAGGGATGAATGGCCACGTGGGACTTTTGTACTCGTATTGTCCCTGCGTGGTCTTACACGAGGAGGAGTTTTCTTATTTACTGTGTGGTCTGGAGACCAGGTAAAGGTTTCTGTGTATGAACCACCTTTTTTGTGTTCTGACTCTCTGTATCACTTCACTTTGTAGCTTTCTTTTAGAGTTTTTTTTTTCTAATAGTATTCACAGTGTTCTGGCCTTTCCATTATTTTCTGTCTCCAAGCGTTTAGAGAGTTGTGGTATTTTAACCAGGACTCTTGGAGGTCTCACAGCAATGGGAGACAAGCCCCTTGGGGGCTCTCTTAGCATGTGAGATATGTGTGTATGTTTAACTTTTGACAAATCTGTGTGTGTGGCTCTGGATTCCACTCGCTGTTCTTTGCACCTGTGATGTGTGTGTGTTTTTCAGGCTCCTGCACTGGAGTCCTCGTGTGTTTATTTATCAGGCTCCTGCACGCGAGTCCGTTCACTTCCAGGTCACTTGCCTCTGCAGATACAGGGCAAATCACCCTTTACTTTGCTTACTCTCATCTCTTTTCCTTACATGTTCATGAGTTCAAAAAATCATTTTTGAGCTGGGCATGATGGCACACATTTTTAATCCCACCACTCAGGAGACAGAGGCAGGCGGATCTCCGTGAATTCAAGGCTAGCCTGGTCTGCAGAGTGAGTTTTAGGACAGCTGGGGCTATGTAGAGAGACCCTGGTTCAAATAATAAAACAAAGCAATAACAAAAAAATTGCTCCCACTTTTATTTGGGATTTGGGGAGAAGAGGTGATGTGTATACATAGCAATTTGTGTTTAACTTGGAATTAATGTAAGAGTCTATGTTCATATATTTCTGTTAGGTCCTATCCACCAGTGTTTTATTGCTTCTAAATGTCCTCTAATGTTATAATGGAGTTAGTAAATCTTGGGTTATCTGGGGAAATACTGGGAGGTGTGTGTGTGTGTGTGTGTGTGTGTGTGTGTGTGTGTGTGTGTGTGTAGAACCAAATGAAGGGGTAGGTAATGAATGTGTAGTCATTGCATTTAAAGCTAAGTTTGAATCACTTGATTGAGGTTACAGTGACCTCAGTCCCAGTTGGAACAAGTGAATCTCTGCGGCTGACTGTTCTGTGGCTTGGATGGGTTATAGTGAGATTTGCGGTAGTCCTCATCTTTTTCGGAGTCTGTCTAAACCTGTGGAGTTTGAATGAGAATGCCTCCCGTAGGCTCATGTGTCTGAACAGTGGGTTCTCAGCTATTGGCACTGTTTGGGGATCTCGGATGTCTGACCTTGGTGAAGGAAGTATGTCAATGGGGGTGGTCTTTGAGGTTTCAAAAGCTTCATGCCGTTCCAGTTTTCTCTCTGTGCTTAGTGCTTTTAGTTTAGAATGTGAGCTCTCAGATTGCTGTTCCAGGCTCTGTGTCTGCCTGCTGCCATGCCTCCCCACCAAGATGGCAATGGATTCCTATTCCTCTGGATCCATAAGCCCAGATAAACTCCTGCCTTTATAAGTTGGCATGGTCATGATGTTTTATCACAGCAACAGAAAATAGTAGTCTTTCCCCAGTTACTTCCAAATAATATTAAAAACAAATTTATATATATATCAGCTGTGAGTAATAGTACCGTCAGCATGCTTATTGTACACAGTCATAGGTCTAACATTCTGGTATTCTCTTTTTCATTAAGAATGCAAATTCTAGCCAGGCGGTGGTGGCGCACGCCTTTAATCCCAGCACTCGAGAGGCAGAGGTAGGCGGATCTCTGTTAATTCGAGGCCGGGCTAGACCGATAGCCTCCAAAACAATACAGAGAAACCCTGTCTCTTAAAAAAAAAAAAAGAATGCAAACTCTATACTTTTATCATGGAAATTCTGGCACTGTTGAAACTGTAACAGACTGTTTATATGGGCAAGATGGAGTTGGGATGACTTCCATACTAAAAATTCATGGAGAACTATAAGCTTACATGTGCTCTTTTTATTTCCTTCTCTTTGGTTCTGAGGATCAAGCCCAGGGCTCCATTCAGTCTAGGCAAGTGAGTGGCCCCGCCACTGAGACATACTCCCAGACCCCTGAAGACCATCCCCCGCTGATCATGACCAGCAGTATGAGCAATGGCTTCTAGGGTGATCCAGTAGGGTCATGGAATCAATGATGACTCAGAGGCATAGGAGGGCAGTCTTGATTCTGTCCTTTCCTGGTGAAAAGATGGTGAGCAGTTAAACCTTCCATGAAGCAATACAAACAAGCTGATAGTTCAAGTGAGGATTTGCCGTTGTGCTAATAAGATTAACACTTAGGAATAAAAGAGAGCACCAAACCAAGGCACTGAATATGTGTTACTTTCACATTTTATAAAAATTGAAAGAAAGGGTCTGTTAAACAGAAAAGTCAACTGAGATTTTTATCCAGCTGCCCATTTCTTTTAGGAAGTAAGAAGGCTTAGAGAGCAAGGAGTAATAAAGAGGGCTATGTCTTAGCAAAACCTTCCTATTCATTTTAATCTTGTGTGTGAAGTTTGTTGTGTGCTCACCTTTAAATGCATGACCTTTCTGTTCCTGTAAAGCCAAATATCAAGCAGGAAGGCCTTGAGTTAACAGGAGGATACCAGAAGTGAGCTGGTTTGGTTCTAGGGGAAGTCTAGCATAAACTTATATCAAATAGAAATCTTCTTTGTTGCTAAAAATCTGTTTTCTTGCCCTAGGACAATTGAATGAATATAATTAAAATTTGAATTTGGAATTGTAGTTCCTGGGGATAGCCTTGGTCAACCTGTGTATTAAGATACCTGGTATGCAAGGGTTCTCTAGGCCAGCTACTGCCATGGCCAGGGAGAAGGAACCAGCCAGAGAGTGAATGGGATGAGGTAGCTATAGCCACAGGAATGTACACCCCCGTGCCCAAGGCCCTGGGTTCAATCCCAAGTGCCCCAAACAGGGTTGTTTTGGAACTCTTAAGTGCAGCGCAACCATGGTAACAGTCACGTGTCAGTGCTAACACACTGAGGCAGAGGAGTGCCCAGGATCCTAATGGGGTACGGTTGGTGGTGATTGAGAGATGGCTCAGTCCCACAGCTTCTAAATATCCCAATACTTCAAAGTCCGAGTTTTCTTCAAAGATCCAGCATCTCTGTAAAAGTTCAAAATCTCTCAACTGTGGGCGTCTGTAGGAAAAAATATAAAAAATTAGAGAAACACTTTCATCCTCCAGGAGGGAAGAACCAGGGTACAGCCACACAGAGGTCCAAGCAAAGCCACAGTGCAGCGGTGTGGAGTGCCGTCTCGGTTGTCTGGGACTCTCGTCCCCTGGGCCTGGGCGGCTCCATCCCCTGGTTCTCCACCCACAGCACCAGGGAGTCTAACAGGCTCAGGTGGCTTTCCTCCACAGCTGCTGCTGTCCTTGGTGTCATCCTGTGGTACTGGCACCTCCCAACTCCTCGGGTCTCTGTTGAGGCTGGCTTGCACTTTCACCAGTGCCCTCTGGGGCTCTTTTCAGGGACTCTGCCCCTGCCCCAGGGTGCCAAGTCTCAGTTTCTCTCCATGACCCTTCCAATCCCAGTCCTGGGGCTTTTACTGCAACAGAGGCTGCACCTTCACCAATGGCCGCTCCTGCCCGTCCTCTCACAGTGCTGAGCATCAGCTGCGGCCCTCGACCCTGTGGCTGTAGGACTAGCAGCACGTGGGAGACTCTTACACGTTACTAAGAAGCCAGCACGAGGTGCAGCCCTGGGCAGCTCTGGATTACAGCTTCTGTGTGCTGACCCTAAGGAAACTCTCTTAGGACATTTCCCCACAGTGGTGCTGGTCTCTTCTAAATCACGGCCGGTTGGCCTGCATGGATTGTCCCAGCAAAGCAAAGGTTTCACTTCAGCGGTGCTAGTCTCTTGTTACTCACAGCTGATTGTTCAACTCCAGTTTATTAGACACTATAGATTCTTTTTTTTTCTTTCTTTCTTTCTTTTTTTTTTGTTTTTTGTTTTTTGAGATGGGGTTTCTCTGTATTGTTTTGGAGGCTGTCCTGGAACTCGCTCTGTAGACCAGGCTGGCCTCGAACTCACAGAGATCTGCCTGCCTCTGCCTCCCGAGTGCTGGGATTAAAGGCGTGCGCCACCACCACCTGGCCGACACTATAGATTCTTAATTCCAAATATCACACGAATGTCCTGATAGACACCAATTCACTGTGAAACCTCACAAACCTGACTTCCATTGTCTGCATTGTTCTCAGCATTGTCCTCACAAGTTCCCACAACAGCTCATGGAGCACTGAGCCCTCAATGGCTTTTCCAGGCCAAAGTTCCCAAATCCTTTCCAATCCTCCTATAGCAACACAGTCATGTCTGTACCAGCGATAGTCCACTCTCTGCTACCTGTTTATGTCCGATTTAGGGTTACTACTGCTGTGATAACACACCATAACCAAAGGAAGGTTGGGGATGAATGGGCAGAGAGATTGGGCAGGGACACAAGGCACGCACTGAAGGGGGCATTGTGGAGGATGCTGCTTAATGCCTTGTCCCCCATGACTTGCTCAGTTTTCTTATTACTCTCCTGGACCACCTGCCCAAAGATGACCCTGACCCCAGTGACCCGAACCCTCCCACATCTACCAAGAAAATGCCCTGTAGACTTGCCTACAGGCCAGACTCGTGGGAACATTTTCTCAATTATGATTCTCCCTTCTCAGATACGTCCATGTTTATGTCAAGTTGAGAAAAGTCAAACAGCACACATGCCCCTTACTTGAAAAATAAATGATTATAAGCTCTCTGAGCACAGGGAGCATGTTTACCACATAACCAAGTAGGTACTCAACTCAATAAACATCTACATGAATGATTCACCGTCTGCCTCTCCGTACTGGGCATGGAACCCAAGGCCTTGTGCATGCTAGGCAACTGCTCTACCACTGAGCTATACCTCCAGCCATGTGGATGGTCCTCTTGATATGAAAGCAACTCGCCACTAGAAATAGACAAGCACTTTAGGTGATTAAAAGAAACGTCAGTGACATTCCCATTAAAGTGTGGTGTGAAACAGACACCCAGTTTTACCACCATCTGCCTAATATTACATCCTCAATTCTACCTAAGGAAAAAAATGCCAGAAAGAGTTTTTAACTATAAATCAATGACATCTACTACTTACTTGACATACAAATCACCTAAAAAATGTCAGAAGTAATATACACAAAACTTTACCCCAGTAGCTCCTTTCTCTGGTGTTAAAAACCACTATTTTTCTCAACCTAAAACAATACCCCATCTCTTCCAACATTTTAAGCCATTGGGGGCCCAAGAATCAGAGTGGCTCCTGCCATGAGGGATCCCCTGACTTGGTGGTATTCCTGCACATAAGTGTATCTATGTAGCTAAAAAGGAGCAATTTGCCAGAGAGGTGTATAGGTGTGTGTGACTCTTGGGTGGAGTCCAGATCATGAGCAAATAACTTTTTTTTTAAAGAAAAGGTCTATAGCGTGAATTTTGACACCTTCACATGGGCTGGCCACACTGCCACCTGGCAAGTTTCATTGTAAGTCCAGGAGCCTGTGGTTTAGGAGAGCATTAATCCTGTGAAATACTTACATAACCCTTTCATAAAGAAATGCCCGAAGAAATCTAATCTGCTCTAATATGATTACTCTGATAGATTTAGGTGGTTCAGTAGTTGGCCTACTATTAATTAAGAAATGCCTTCTTATTTTTAACTTGAACTTTTAAACTCCGATAAGACAATATGATTAATTAGAACACTTGAGTCTTAGCCTGAAATTGATGACCGGGCAGCATCAAGGGTTGTCACTCCCCTGTAATAATGGTTTTCCTGAGTTGAATGCTACACTCGAGGACTTACTAGTTCTCCCTGTGTCTCTTCAAGGACATAGGAAGCAGAGCTACTGTGTGACTGGTGGTCTCTGCTTGAAGGTTCTCTCTCTTCTTCCCATAAGCCATCTCTCCTGCCCACAGCCCCCCATTGCTGCCACTGAGTCCTTTTTTGTCTCATGAGGAAGGTTTGCCAAATTTATTTCAAACCTATGACTAAAACAATTCCTTCTTTTCTAGGATCGTAGAAATCTATAGTAGAAGACTACAAGGTAAATATTTACAATCCTTATCTACAGAAACATTTCCCCCACAGAACGAATAGTTTTACTCTGTTACAAACGTAACAATTTACAAAGGGCAGGAATGGAGCCCTGCGAGGGAGGCACGGACAGTCTGTTTAAGCCTGTGGAGGAAACCCTGCCACGCTTCTTATCCCTTCTGTGTTGGTGCATGTGCCAACGTTTTCAGGTCAGATTGTGCACATTTAAACAAACGTGGGCTCATCTGTGATTGGCTTCGTCCCCCCCCCATTTTCTTTTCACTTAACACACATTGAACAACCCCCACACCCCTGACCTTGTCACTTCTTTCTGTGGCTGTTTCAAATCCCATTGTGTGAACTAGTCACTAGCCAGTCTCTGCCCTGGTAGACATTTGGGGATTTTTTTTTTGGTCCGTTTTCCAACATTGGCATGGTTCTGAGGACACCTTCGTATGCATTCAAAGACAAGTTGTTTTTGTCAGCATTAGAAACTGAATTATTTAGGTTCCAGCATCAGTTTTCAACAGCCCAGCAGTTAGCTTCCGTGCTTACTCTGCTGCAAGGTAATTAATTCCTCACTCCACTCTGCATCTATGGAGATGATGCTTGTGAGTCAGGAGCTGGAGGCCGGCGTTTCCCCAGGACCTGAGTGCGAGTGAGGACACACACCAGGGACTTGTTTGAAACGTAGCAGGTAGAATAATCTTGGAGAAAGCTGGTGTGAGTTAGATGTTAAGTCCCACAGAGGTCTGCTTTGTAAAGATCACAAATTGTCCACAGGCCAAAAAAAAAAAAATCTTCCAGTTGTGTGTGTCTGGCTTTTAAACCTATCTCTCTGTCACACCCCACAGTTCAAGAGCGCCTCACCAAGCAAATCGCGGTGGCCATCACAGAAGCCTTGCAGCCTGCTGGTGTTGGAGTAGTAATCGAAGCAACGTAAGTCCAAGCCCCCTTTGAATGGTCTCAATAGTACCAACAGTGACCTCCGCCTTTAGTGCCGCTCTGCTTCTCCAGGACCAAGCAAGGACCGCTTGCTGCTCCTTCCTGCCTGCCTTCCTGCCCCACTGTGGTGCTGACCGAGGAGCCAGGGGGTAGGAAGGGGATTTTTGCGTTGCCTTTGATCTTATTTGAATCCTGTGCACGCGTGTGTGCTGGTGGTGTCTGTGGAAGCCTGAGGTAGTCACAGGTAGCTGTGAGCCCTCTGAAATGGGTCTTCGGAACCACACTTGGATCATTTGATGTTCTCTTAATCACTGAGCCATCGCCAGCCCCTGGTTTTTGTTTTTATCTCTCGTGAATACTGTTAGCTTTGGGGAGTCAGATGTATCACTGCAGAATTCTATGTGTGAAGTCAGTAGTATTTTTGTGTCTTGCCTTTCTCCTTAGCTTTTTTTGTGAGTGCACATTTGTCAAATAGAAAAAAAAAGCGAGAATTGGTACAAAGGGCAATCAAAAACATGGTTTTTAGAAAGCACAAATATTTTCTATTTTTCAATTTAAATGTTAACTGAAGTTTTGGTAAACAGGAAAACAATCCACTGATAATCTACAACACGGTGTTTTGATAGCTCTAAGACTGTTTGAGTGGGGGTTAACTGCCCCCTACTTCCCAGACATTCATCATTCCTCTATAAGTAAAAACATGCAAATGCTTCCTCCTGCCTTTTCAAATAATGCGAACAATGTTGTCATCCCTGCTCACCCCATGCTACAAGAGCAGGCCAGGATTTCTCACTGGATTTAGCTGTAACTCGGAGCCCATCTGCCCAGCTCCGTGCTTCCAGCCTCTGGGAAGCGCTGTTGTGTTCCAGGAGATAAATCCCTCAGATCCCACACTGGATCGCGCGCTTTCTGTGTCTGCCTTACTTCACTCCACACACTGATCCCCAGACATCCTTGAACTTGGAGGAGGTACGAGAATCACATGCATGGGTAGGCAGCTCTCCCCTGCTATGGCAGTCCTGGAGTGTAGGGAGAGACATACCTACCCGTAGTGCTGAACACACCCAGAGGGACCTGGGTGTGTCCTCTGCCTTTACCGTGTTGCTTAGCCATACTGACTGCCTCTATCCTCATTCTGCTGGCAACACCGTGTCCCAGAGAACCTCTCGGGATGCTGTCGTTGGCATGGTGCCATCATGGGCAAGCACGACTTCTGGATTTCTCTTGGTTTTAACACTTTTCATGTGTCTTCACCCAGGAAGAACATTAGGCTTTCCCCTTCCGGTAGGTTGCATCGAGGCCTAACCCCAAATAGGAATAAAAGCTGTAGGACATAAAATGAATCAAGGAAAGGTTTGGTGTTTTCCTAAGAAGGGGGGTTTGACGTGGTTAGTAACTGTTGAACTGGAATTAGTCTTTGCCCTGCTTTTTGTTTAACTGAGAACGAGGCAGCTCTGCCTGTGCCTTTGAACCGTGTCTGCTGACTTATTTCATAGACACATGTGCATGGTGATGCGAGGAGTGCAGAAAATGAACAGCAGGACCGTGACCAGCACCATGCTGGGGGTGTTTCGGGAAGACCCAAAGACTCGGGAGGAGTTCCTCACACTCATCAGGAGCTGAACTTCTGCGTGCGCGTGCCCTGGTTTGCAGACCCCACTGCTGCCGGGGTTACCCGTCTCAATCATGCATTCCAGTTTCAATTGTTACAGATGTGAACTTCATTTCTCATCATGAATTGTATTTAGTAATTATTTATAGATAAGTCAAATAAAAGTAATTGACCAAGGGGGGGGTGAGCCTTCCGCTTTCTTCTTGCCGCCTTCTTAGTGGCGATGTCTAAAGTAAACTGACCCCGCCGTTCAGATCCCCAGGTGCTGTCAAGGAGGAGAACTCATGCTGTGCTCGAAGTCATTGTTAGCGGAGGGCCCCGGACATTGGAGGAGCTGTGGCCACTGTGCTGGGTTCCCCGCTCCCAGTGGACATAGTGTAACTCCGAAGGAAGTGCTGGGGACAGTAGGTTACAGAGAGCATTGCTGTCTGCATTTGAGACCCCAGACCCCACTCTGTGTTGGTCTGCGAAATCGATCGCCAGTGACAACTGCTCAGTATGTTCATTGACTGTCTACCTGTAATGCGAGTCTCTGAGGGAAGGTGGGGGATGCCTGTCTTTAATTGTGCTGTGCCGTAGAAAGGCACCTTCTGTATTTTAGAGTCTGAGTAGAGGGAATTCATCCCTAGAGCTGCTTATGAGTTCATTTTCATGTCAGCGCACAAGGATGGAGAGGGTTGACTGTGCCTTGATGAGAACGTCGAGCCGTTTGGAGTGTAGGTACTTCTGCCACCTTTTAGGAAAAGTCATTACTTCATAAGTTTATAAGTGCCAGCTCTACAGGTGACTAGCCATTGCCGACTTCCTGTTAGAAGTTCTTGGAAGTTACTTTGTCTATTCCAAGGAGATGCTTCATAGCATTTCAAAAACTCTTAGGAAGTATTTTTCTAAGTATTTCCAGGATCTTTTGAAACCACCTATCCTGTGAGCCCTGCAGACTCCTATCTCCTCTAGACTGGGAGGGGCATGGAATGGGCTGAGGGAGACCTGCATGGTGGCTGTGCCCACAGCTCTGGGCCACGCCATACTGTTGCTGCTGGTGTCTGCAGATGCACTGGGGACGTTGGCCTAGTTTCTTTCTTGTCGGTGTGTGGCTTGGCTTATTACGACTCACTTTAAACACCCTGCACGGGGGCAGTGTGGGCCAGGTTAAAGCACAGTATGTAGCCCCCTGTGAGCACGTGTGCACACGCGTGCGCGCACGCACGCACCTGGTCCATGAAGAGGTCTCCCACTGGCTGACAATGCTCTCAATGGATCCCTGTTGTCCTGCCACTGCCACTTAGACACTCATTAGCCTATGGTGAAGCAAGATGATGGAGCTGACTTTTTATTTTATTACTATTACTTTTTGATCTCTGTCTTTCCCTGGCACTTTCTATATCTAGAATTTCTAAAGCACAGTCAGGTTGGTTTCGAGTTCCTTTTAAAATCTGACCTGATAACGATGTTAGCCCACTTGCTATTCAGACATTCCCAGGTAGAACACTAAGTACTCATGTTTGGTATTTTAAAGTAAAAACCAGTGTGACTTGACTCTGAGGGCCAAAGAAATTGTTTGCCATACCTTCATCTCTTTGGAGTGATCATTTGTATCCCCTCTGAGTAGCTCTGTTGGCTCATTCCCTAGAAGTTCTCAGCAAAAGCCTGACATGTCCACAGGCTAGTCTCGTCAGTACCTACAAGGTGACAACCTTGTCTGTTTCACTCTGTCTGTAGTGCTATCTGAGACACTGAGTCCATTTGGGGGTTTTTAAGAATTTGATGTATTTACATATACCTGTTCAATGACATGGTTTGGATTTTCTGTATGTGTATGTATGTTCCTGAAGTTGGTCTTATTTAAATGATTAAAAGTGTTATAATTTTGTTTCTGTGACTGTTTCTTTCTCAATCACCAGTGTAAGCCCAGTGTATCAATTCATTTGATTGTTTTGGTTTTGTTTGCCTAAAATACCCATCACAGAGGCTTTGTTCGTCAAGTAAAGTGTTAGAGTACAATCTCCACGATGACACAGTGTGAGACTCTGATAGTTCCTCTTTGGTGTATGACGGGAGTGGTACTAACTGCAGCCTCCCCGGGACAGACGCTGCTCCTGTGTGAGAAGCTGACAGGAAGGAAGGTGGCTTTGGGCAGGCCGTAGGAAAGGCCTGCTCTCTTCCTTAGGAGGGCTCTCCCTGGGGACGACCGGGAGTGAGATGCAAGGGGTTTTGCTGTTTGTTTCTGCTCTGTGAATGAGTCCAGGTGCCCTCTTCCTCAACGCCTTCTGTATTGCTCTCCCGGACAGTGGTTCCAGCCCTCGCTGGCTGGCTGTGTGTCTACGTTCCGGGCATTGGAGTGTCCCACTGATGCTTACGATATCCTGCAGATGCTGAGTGCTGAACCTGGCATTCTGAGGAAGGCATAACCCCAAGACAAAGTTCCAGGCGTCAGAACTGAAATGCCCAGCTAAACCCAATCTGTTGGTCCTGACATTTCTCTCTGAAGCATATACATGTCCTTGGTCACCCAGAATTGAAAGGAAAGCTTTCCAGAGGCAATGCATGCTTTAATCCCTGTGCTCAAGAGGCAGAGGCTGTGCATTTCCGTGACTCAAGGGCATCCAGGGCTACACAATAAAACCTTGTCTCAAACAAAAAACAAAACAAAACAAAAAAAAAACCAGAAAAAAAAGAAAACCCTAACAGCAACAGAACCAAATCAAGGCTTTCTACCAACCTATCGTGGCTGGCCCAGGTCCTTCATAGACAGGAGAGGAAGCCTTAGGTGATGAATTCAAGGGGAAGTGGATCCTAACTACCATATTTCTCCCAAAGAAACCTGGCTTGTTTTTATTATCATTGTGCAAAACATGCACAGCAGTAGAGATACTAGCATGGGAACCCCCACACACTTCTTACAGCTTCTGACATCTTGTCTAAACCTCTGGACCTGGATCTCCACCCCAACTTGACTGTTGTGAAACAATTCTTAGCACGGTTTCTCCCCCTCCCCCTCCCCTCCTCTTCCTCCTTCCTCCCTCCCTCCTTCCTTTCTTCTTCCTCTACCTCCTTATCCTTTTTCCTCTGGCCCTGCCCTTTTGAAACAGGCTTCAGTCTTAAAAGGCCTGCCACATGGCTTCTTTAGCTTCTTTAGGGGGGTTGCTTGGCCGCCAAGATTTTGGTTAAGGTGGAAGGTTGTGCTGGAACCGGAAATAATGAAGCCTACAGGACTTTGCATCTCTTCTAGGACTTTCCCTAGGAACTCCAAGAACTAGCTTGGGCTGTAGGAGTACTTGGATTTCTCCACCCTTGTCTTCAGTTCCATTTTGGTTACCCTCTGAGCAGGAAAATCTGTCTTTGGCTGGGGTGGAGTGCGAGGATAGTGACACTTTAGGTCTTGTACCTCTGTCTGTCTGCTTCCTTCCTCCCCCTCCCTCTCCTCCTCTCCCTCTCCCTACACACACACACACACACACACACACACACACGCACGCACACACACACACACACACACACACACACACACACACACACACACACACTGCAGCCTAAAACAATTCTGAGGATTGAACCCAGGGCCTCTTACGTTCCAGGCAAGCAAGCACTGATCTCCAGCCCAGGCCTGCAGCAGGCTCTTCCCTTGTCTCCCTCACAGAGCAGCAACTCCCTGTGAGTCCTGGTGGGGTCAGCCTCTAAGTTGCCTGTGGCCGTCCTAATGGTCTGCTCTCCTCTCTACATTCTACTGCTTGTTCTGTACACAGCTCTGACCTCTTAGGAAAGCCTTAGCTTTGGAACTGACCCTGGCCAGAGAAGCAGGGTTTGATGGTTGATGAACACCTGGAGGGTTCACTGAGTGATCCTGCGGGGGGGTTCACTGAGTGATCCTGCGGGGGGGGTCACTGAGTGATCCTGTGGGGGGGGTTGACTGAGTGATCCTGTGGGGGGGTTCACTGAGTGATCCTGCGGGGGGGTTCACTGAGTGATCCTGCGGGGGGTTCACTGAGTGATCCTGGGGAGGTTGACTGAGTGATCCTGTGGGGGGTTGACTGAGTGATCCTGCGGGGAGGTTCACTGAGTGATCCTGCGGGGGGGTTCACTGAGTGATCCTGGGGGAGGTTGACTGAGTGATCCTGTGGGGGGTTGACTGAGTGATCCTGTGGGGGGGTTGACTGAGTGATCCTGTGGGGGGGTTGACTGAGTGATCCTGTGGGGGGGTTGACGACTGAGTGATCCTGTGGGGGGGTTCACTGAGTGATCCTGTGGGGGGGTTGACGACTGAGTGATCCTGTGGGGGGGTTGACGACTGAGTGATCCTGTGGGGGGTTGACGACTGAGTGATCCTGTGGGGGGTGCCTGGGCTGGTGAAAACTTCCAGGGGTTGTTGACTATTGGTTTCTGACTTGAGGAGGTGGGATTCTTCCTTTCCTGCCCTTTGCTGGGTCTTCACACTTGAAAACACTCTGAACAGGTAGACAAATAACACATGTTTATGATTTGTGTTTGTAGTTTTTCTACATATGTGGTGATGCTAGGGTGTTTGTTTTATAGCCTCTTCTGTCTTGACTGTAAATTTCTTTCTTTCTTTCTTTCTTTCTTTCTTTTGGTTTTTCGAGACAGGGTTTTTCTGTGGCTTTGGAGGCTGTCCTGGAACTCGCTCTGTAGACCAGGCTGGTCTCGAACTCACAGAGATCTGCCTGCCTCTGCCTCCCGAGTGCTGGGATTAAAGGAGTGCGCCACCAAGGCCCGACTGACTGTAAATTTCTTTGTGGAGGATTTTTCATTTGTTTGCTTTTCTCTTGAAGGGCTTTCTACTCACAGAACAGAGAGCACCCTGAGCAGCGTGGAGGAAAACTGGGGCAGGGGATATACTGTGTGAGTACAGTGCTTGCTGTGTGAGTGTGAGCATCTAAGTTTACACCATCACCAATCTAAAAGTCAGGCACAGGAGCACACCTTGTAACCCCAGAGCTTGCTGGGTAGCCAGTCCTGCTGAGCCTCAAGTTCACTAAGAGACCGTCTCCAAATCAAGGTGAAATGTGATTGAGGAAGACACCTGACATTGACCTCTGACCTTGGCATATAAGCAAGCATGTGAACCTGTGTGTTTATACACCACACACACACATCTCACACACACATATACACCATACACACACATTTCACACACATATACACAGACACCACACACACTGCACATATACACCACTCACACACAGACATACACACACACATCTCACACACATACACCATACACACACACACACACCACACACCACTCACACACAGACATACACACACACATATACACCATATACACACACCATACACAGACACCACACACACCACACATACACACCACTCACACACACACAAATTTACACCATACATACACACACCATACACAGACACCACACACCACACACACACCACTCACATACACACACATATACACCATACATAAACACACACACACACCATACACAGACACCACACACACCACACATACACACCACTCACATACACACACATACATACACACACCCCATACACAGATACCACACATACACACACACACACACACACACACACACACACACACACACTGCAGCTTAAAACAATTCTGAGTGGCAGGGCCTCCAGAGTTCTTTTCTGCCAGTCATTTGGGAAGCTTCCTTAACTAACCAAGGGCAGCTAATCCTGGATGAAATTTCCTCACTAGCCTGGGCTCTGGCTTTCTGAACATTGATGTGTGTACAAGCCCAGAGCACGGGCATACAAAGTCCTCATCCGAGGCTCATCTGACTGCCTCTTCCCAGATGTCCAAGGCATTTTCTTCCTGAACGGAAAGAGGAGAATGACTTCTGTGATGGTGTTGACTATCCAAGCAGAATTTCTGTATTAGTTTAATACTGAAAAATAATTATAGGCTGGGTGATATATATCTATATACATATATATATATATATAGATATATATGAGATACAGAACTCTGGAATCAGATCAGAGATATTATACATCATTTAGGGTCAGCCTGGGCTGTATGGTGACAGCCCCTCTGTCAAAATGTTAAAAAAAAGTGCATTACCTTGTAGTTCCATCTAGTCTGAATTAAATGCTCAAACTGCCCTAAAATTACTTTTAATAGGCGTTCTTGTGCCTAGCATAAAGTTTAGATAACAAAACATCCCAACGGTGGCATGTGTAACTCTAGAGTCGGGAGTGGCTTCTGTACGTGTCAGAATGTTAAGTTCTTCTGATTATTTTTATGAAGTTCTTTTAAAGTTAGTGGACGCTGTGCCAGGCGGTGGTGGCACACACCTTTGAACCCGGCACTCGAGGGGCAGAGGCAGGCAGATCTTTGTGAGTTCAAGACCAACCTGCTCTACAAAGCTACACAGAGAAATCCTGTCTCAAAAAACCAAAATAAATAAATAAATGAAGAATAATGAAGTTAGTGGATGCTAACTGTGAAAAATGGAAAAGCAAAAATATCTGCATTAAAAAAGTGTGCCACTTTGCAGAGCGTTTAACACCCTGGCCTAAGAAAATGAGGGCCTGGGAGCTGCGGGCCAAGGCAGAACCTCCTGAAATCTGGTTTCCTTTAGCCTTCGCTTCCTTAGGTCTGGTAACACACACTGGCACAAAGCTCTGAGAGACCCAACAGATAAAGAAAAAGTCTCCCCTCCCTCTCTTCCTTCCTTACCCCCCCCATTTTCTTATGTATTCCTTCAAAAGGGTCTCAAGCATATCCATACACATTTATTTATATCAGGGTTTCTCAGACACATGTGCCTCCCCCAAACCACCCAGGAAACTTTGTCAGTGCGTACGCCTGCACCCTATGGAGAGCTACTCAGTGTCCTATAATTGTGTTTTGGGAGAAAAAAAAAAACCCTTGGTTATTCCATTGAGCTCCTTCTGTTGAGAACTACTAGCTAAAAATACAACTCCTCAGACCCAGGGAACCAGACCACCTGGAAACTAGTACTCTGCTGCTTGGGCAATTTGGGCAGAGAACGGTGCACGGATTATTGTGGGAGAATGGACTTCAGCATGCGGGTGAGGCAGCTAAGAGCATCCGCAGTCACTCAGCTGATAAGTCTAAAGGTAAATTGCCCCTTAAGAAAGACTGTCTCCAGATTAATACAATCAGTGCTTCAATTACCTTGTATGAGTAACTTATTTCTGAACCTGTCCTGCTTCCACACCGACTCATCGTGGAAAACTTAGAAAACAGAGTGGGGTGAAGAGAAAAATACTGGTTTACTGAATTGCACAACTCAGAAGTGACGACTGTTAATATTTTTTCTTTCATTTTATTAATTGTATAAATAAATGTATATAATGGTGATTTAAAGCAATTTCATTCAGACATTATTTCCCCCACATTTATCTCAGGATGTATTACTGATGGTTAAGGAGTAAAGAGTTATACACACCCAATGTATAAGGATTGATCCCTATATAATTCTAACTCTGCCGTGGCCTTTCCCAGACAGTTTTAAACTTATTTAGAGTCAGATTTTGGCATCTAGCCCTCCACTCTCTGCCCCATCTTCCTTGGAGAATCTGCGGTCCACAAAGCTCTCCCTCCCATTCCTTGGTATGGCCATATCTTTTTCTTTATTTTGGTTTTTCAAGACAGGGTTTCTCTGCATTGTTTCGGAGCCTGTCCTGGAACTCACTCTGTAGACCAGGCTGGCTTCGAACTCACAGAGATCCGCCTGCCTCTGCCTTCCAAGTGCTAGGATTAAAGATGTGCGCCACCAACGCCTAGCGGTATAGCCATATCTTTATAACTTTGTTTAAAGAGTTGCATGGAATTCTAAAGTATAAATAACACTGGCAACAATTATTTTCATTATGATAAACCTTTAATTATTTCCAGCTTCTTGGGACAAATAATGTTACAGCAAACACCTCTATTTCCAGAGGGTAGGAGTCTAGTGTGGAGTCCTTGAAACGAAGTAACTCATCTGTCTCTTTCCCTAAAGTAGCAAGAATGGATGTCTTCAGATGAGCTATTTGTCTGCCTCTGGCTCTTACATGGTACAGTTGTCCTCATATATCTTAACTGTCTTATAGCTAAACTTTTAATGGCGCACAACTTCATTGGGGCAACATACCAACACTGAGATTGCTTATACCTCCCTTGTGTGTATGTGCTAAGTTCTGTGATGAACTCACTCTGGGTGAGTCACACGTCTACCCTGACGGTGAATATTCTGAGGAGTTCCAATCACGGGACCTGCCAAGTTTCCCATTTCATTCACCGCCCACCACCAGCCCCTTCACATTTCAAAGACTTTTGCTACATACTTGCTTCCTGACAAGACATTACTAAATCCGTGCTAAATTCATGACATGCCAGCACTGATTGCGTCATTTTTAAAGTGTAATATGTTATAAGGTAGGTGTATGCAAGGGTTTTGACACTAGATGCATTTGAGGAGGTTCAGTGAAGAAACTGCCAGCATGGCCACTCCATTATTAGGGTAACATTTTTATTGTGAATAAAAGAGAGAAAACATCCAGAGGCCTCTGGAAGAGTCTAGAACAGAGAGAAGGAAGCAGACTGGACATGGCCAGGGCTCAGGGCTAGGGAAGTGGGAGTGTGGGTGACAATAGTGTAGATAATGTGATAGCAGGAGATAGAGAGATGTTAGGTTAGAGAGGAGAGACACACACACAGGAGGGGAGAGAGAGAGAGAGGGAGGAGAGAGAGAGAGAGAGAGAGAGAGAGAGAGAGAGAGAGAGAGAGAGAGAGAGAGAGAGAGAGAGAGAGGAGAGGGAGGATAAGTAACTATGGGAAGGGAAGGACCAGGAGATTAGCGTGGACTTTGAAATGTGTGACATGTACTTGTGACACTGAGTTTGCAGTCTAGTACAGGCTTTGATAAGCTGGTAGGCACCACAGGAAGCCATAGTCCCTTCTGCCAGAAGTAAGAGAAATGACCCCTTTTGGTCACAAGTTCCCGAGGAATGCTGACTTTTGTCTAACCCTCCAGAAATGCTTCTGAAGTCCAAGTTGAGCTCATGTCTAGATACGTGGACTGCTTGTGAGCCCCATGATTGGTGATGGCAGAGGCAACAGAGCGGGGCACAGATCCATGCTGTCACTCACAGCAAGCTTGCCGTTGTCACTGAACAGGGAAAAAAAAAGAAATAGAAAGGAAAGGAAAGGACACGACCGCTCCTACATATGGCGGAGGAGAAAGTTTATTGTAGGTGTTTGGGGGAGCATAGCCAGAGGCAGGGATATCAGGGAGTGAGTCAGAGTGGACACGACCAGGCTGAGCTGGGTCATGTGGGGGGAGGGGAGAGGAGTGGAGAGTGAGAGAGGGAACCAGGTGCAGCCGCCAGGAGGACAAAGTCCCAAAAGGGAACGCAGGGGCGCAGGGGCGTGTAACCCAAATGGCTGGGTTATATAGGGAAGAGCTGCTGGGGGGAGGGCAGCCCAGTCCCAGGCTGGACAGTTCAGGGAGGATGCTAAACAGGTACCTCAGCTGTTTGTTCCGGGCTAGAAACTTAACAGTTATCAGGGGGCCACCCTGCCCTCCCTCCACAAGATCAAAGTGCCTGTGGTGGGTGAAGAGCCCCAAGATGAACCACTCCGGAGACAGTTTCAGGGAACAGGGTCTGCTGTCATATAGTGGAAGCCTGTTGACTGTGGTAGGTTAGCACATTGCCCGGGATGGACAGTGAGCACTTACGGCACCAGGGGCTCCATGCGGAAGAAACATATAGGAGACATGGAGAGCGCAGACTCATCAGCAGGCCAGCTACTTCAGAGCTCAGTGTTCTCCTGGCGTCTGGGAAGCCAGGAGTGTGACACGCCACACTACTTGTTTAGGAGCAGAGTGCCAAGAAGGCTGGCCACCAGGTAGGTCATGCCTGTATTTTCTCCCATGAGTCTGAGGGGTTCCTTTAATCTTTTAAGGACTGCTGCCCAGGTAAAACAGGGTCCTTGGCTTCACGACAGAAAAGAATTTTGGATGAACCACTATGTGGAGCTGGGGTTTATTAAAGACATTTCTGACATGGGGGTCATGAATGAGGTTAATAGAAAGGCTCTCAGGAAGAAAATCAGATGTGTGGGAGATGGGTCACCTCAGCCACATGTCAATTTTGGTGGCTCTCAACCGACTTCTTAAAGGGCTGCTAAGGGATTCCACCCCGCCACTGTTTGAGAAAGGAGATTACAGATGGCTCTGGGGTGATTTGGATAAATTAATATGGCAGCCAGATAAATCAAAGGAGGAGACACCAAGATTGCAAAGGGGTTTAGGGCATCTCCTTTTGCCGTAAATACGGTTTTGGGTCAGATTTTACTAGAAGACTATAGGCTCTCTGGCAGGAAAGGAGGAAGACTTAACTCAGTGGATCTCAACCTTCCCAGAGCTGCAACCTTTACTACAGTTCCTCATGCTGTAGTGACCCCCAACCATAGCATGATTTTCATTACTTCATAACTAAGTTTGCTACTGTTATGAATCATAATGTACATATCTGTTATGTGACCCCCATGGGGGTTGTGACCCACAGGCTGAGACTGCTGCTAAGTGGATATTGTTTTTACGCTGGCATTCTTGATTCCCAGCAGGCAAGGGGCTTCCTGGACTCCTGGGTGGGGGGCTTCGTCCCTTCCTGTGCCCCCAGATTTCCATGTCTTTCTGTCCCGCCTCAGATGACACCGACAATGTCTAGCTTTATGTTAAGGTTGTGGAACACGGGCCATTAGATTTGCTTCCCAAGTGTCGCAGCTATTCTCCTAAAGGAAAGAGACAGATGTTCCACCTCTCTGGTTGTCCAATCCTCGGAAAGACTGTTTTCAGTGAAAGTCAAATTACCGAAGCTGCCAAACGCAACAGCGTGTGAGTATCACTTTAACAAAGTCACTGTCGATTTCAGAAACACTGCTGTGGACTTGAGGCAATCTGTGTGTATTTCAATTTTTGGTGCTGAGGGTCAAAACTAAAATAAAAAAGCCTTGTACATGCTACACACACACACGCACACACACACACACACACACACGTACACATTAAACACATGCCACATATACATTAAGCACATGCTAAGCTCCTGCTAAACATGTTCTACCAGTGACATTCCCAGCCCATTAACTCTCCCTCCCTCCTTCCTTCCCTCCCTCCCTCCCTCCCTCCCTCCTTTCTTTAGGCAAGGTCTCATGTAGCTCAGGCTGGCCTCAAACTTGCCATGACCTTGAACTTCTGATCCTCCTGCCTTCACTTCCGAGTGCTGAAATTGTAGATGTACCACCTCCCTGGTTTTATGTGGCACTGGGGACCAAGCCCAGGGGTTGGAGTGCGCTAGACAAAAATTCTGCCGATTGTACTACATCCCCAGCTTCCTCCACCATGATATTTTCTTACTGAGTCTTCTGGCTACAGGCAGACTGGAAGACTCTGCTAACATTCTTAAAGGGATTTTTATCTAACTCAAAAGATACTTTAAAAAAATTTAATGAAGATTGTTTCCTTGAAGTTGAAGTCATCTCTGGGAGCCAGGTGAGTGGGTGTCTCAGTTTTTCTGTTTGGAGATGTTTCCTGGAGGTGGTGTGTGTGTGTGTGTGTGTGTGTGTGTGTGTGTGTGTGTGAGTTTCACTGTTTGAAGTCATCTCTGGTCTCAGTTTCCCTGTTTTGAAAATATGTATTTTTTTTGTGCTAGGTAAGCTTTGTGGAGTCAGAGGCTTCCTGGTCTGCAGCGATGCCAGTGAGGCATCTTGCCTGTGTTGTGAGCTCAAATTTCTGTTGGAGAAATTGGAGTTGAGGCAGTTGTAAACAACAGAGTGGAGAATGAGCTTGGGGTCGAGAGGCTGTCACCCTCTGTGTAGGGCAGAGTGCTAGATGACATGCAGAACACTGTCCTAAAGCAAATGCAGAGGTACTTTGATCAAACATTTAATTTAGGATGAGTCAGTCCCCAGTTAACCGGGAGGAATTAATTTACAAAGATACACTTTAATTTTAGCCATGTAGTCATGCACGTTTTAGATGAAGAAATTATAGATGGAGTATGGGCAAAGAGGAGCAGAGTCTAAAGTGTCTTTCTCCATACATATATGCTGTGTACATGCCATTTAAAACAACATAATTTCATTTATTCTTTGTCCCAACAATTCTACTTTGGGAGCTTCTCTCTCTCTCTCTCTCTCTCTCTCTCTCTCTCTCTCTCTCTCTCTCTCTCTCTCTCTCTGTCTCTCTGTCTTTCTGTCTTTCTCTGTCTCTGTCTCTCTGTCCCTGTCTCAATGTCTCTCTGTCTGTCTCTCTCTCTGTCTGTCTGTCTGTCTGTCTGTCTGTCTCTCTCTCTCTCTCTCTCTCTCTCTCTGTATGCATATAGAAGTGGCCCCTGTATATATGGTTGTTTATTGTGGTATGTTAAAGTTCTTGTTTATAAGTCAGTTCTAAACATAAAGTAAGTGCCATGATCTCATGGGGTTTGGATTGACATATTGATTTTTAGGGTCCTTCTTCCCTGACCCACTGTTCCCCTTATCTCTTCAGCTCATGCCACGCCCAGTTCTGAGTCTGGGCAGGGGCTTGGCCGGTTCTCACTGTGAACCCCCTCAAAGCATGCGTCATTTTGTGTGTGAGCATCTGTGGATCAGGGAGCATGGCCTTCTTGCTTTTCTGTTACTTTCAGGGACTGCAGCAGGGAGGCAGGGGGATCTGGACAGGGTGTTATCCAAATGGTAAAGTGGTTGTGGCCATTCATCTTCAGAGGGCTGTGTAATTTGCTTTGTAGATATGTAATTCTCTAATAATCTGCAGGGCACTATGATCAGGGAAGGTCGTAGCTGGAGACCTAGAACTTCTCACAGTTTAGTCACATGGCTGTCCCCCTACTAAAGCTTTCAAATGTGCAGGAAAAGAAAAAAATGGAGACAGGGAATTCTCTACCTGTCTTGTTGGGAGAAACACACACCCAGCCACAGTGTGAACACCATTTGCTGAGTTAACTGAAGA
This sequence comes from Mesocricetus auratus, assembly GCF_017639785.1. Classification (NCBI taxonomy): domain Eukaryota; kingdom Metazoa; phylum Chordata; class Mammalia; order Rodentia; family Cricetidae; genus Mesocricetus; species Mesocricetus auratus. Next base: position 6,713,010 of record NW_024429225.1, on the reverse strand, counting down.
CTGAGATACCCTTGATCTTGGGAGGAAGGATGGTGTGAGTACATCCTCATGTCACAATATCATTTGGAAAGCACCCAAACTGATCAGGCTGGAAGAGCAACTGAAGATAATTTTTGGTTGAGTAACTTGTAGACGGGATAGCCGGAAGTCTCGTAGGTACCTGTCTTTTTCAGTGAGGACTCCTTCAGTTAGACACCTTTTCTCTGTCACTATTTGATAATCAGAAGTTAGGTATCTATACTCCTAGCACTCAGGACAGAAGAGGATTGAGATGGGCTTAAGGATAACCTGGGACCATACAGTCTGAGGCTAGCATGTGAGTTTGAGGCCAGTTTAGGGGACATAGTGAACACTACAGCCGGGGCTGGAGAGATGCCTCAGCAGCATGTCATTCCAGAAGACCTCAACCTGTTTCCGGTGGCTCGCAACCACCTGTAACTCCAGCTCCAGGGGGCCCAATGGCCTCAGCTGGTCTCCGAGGACACGAGTTCATGTGTACATACCTGCTGCCCCCATATATACCTATGATTTTTTTAAAAATAAAAGTACAACAACAACAAATCAGGTATATTTACTTGGCTAAAAGTGAAACTCTGACTTGAATTTTTGCATCTTCGTTTTTCCATAACTCACAGGCTTCGAGTACTGTAGTTCGGAGCCTGACAACCTTGTCCTGGAAAGTGCCTGGGAGTAAGTATTTTTCACTTTGTAGGTTAACTTTTTTTTTTTTTTGCCTACTCTGTCATCACAGTGTGAAATTCACTATAGAAAATGTCTTGGTACTGTTCTATTTCTGTGAAGAGACACCATGACCACAGCAACTCTTACAAGACAAAACATTTAACGAGGGCTGGCTTACAGTTTCAGAGGTCTAGTTCATTGTCGTCATGGTGGGGAGCATGGCCGTGTGCTGGCTGGCGCCGGAGCAGCATCGGTGAATAGTGCACCCTCATCTGCAGGCAGAAAGAGAGAGGCTGGGCTTGGTATGGGCTTTACAAACCTTAAAGCCCACCTCCGGTGGCATGCTTTCTCCAACAAGGCCACACTCCTTATAATCCTTTCAAACGCACCCTGGTGACTAAGCATTCAAGTGTATGAACCTATGGGGCCATTCTTGTTCAATATACAAGAAAGGAAATGTATAAATGGATCCGTGTGGTTTTGTCTTGAAGTGATTTTAGTTATAATCACTGACATTTAGATTTCACAAAATTATTTTTAAGACTTACTTTTGTATGTGTATTTGTGCATGTCTCTGTGTATACCATGTATTTGCAGGAACCCAAGGAGGGCGGTAGAGAACATAGATCCTATGATACTAGAGTTACAGGTGGTTGTGAGCCACCTGACATCGATGCTAGGAACTGCGTTTGGGTCCTCTGGAAGAGCAGCAAGAGATATTAACCACAGAGCCATCTCTCCAGCCCTTTATATAATTTTTTTGGGTTTTTTTCGAGACAGGGTTTCTCTGTATTGTTTGGGAGCCTGTCCTGGAACTCGCTCTGTAGACCAGGCTGGCCTTGGACTCACAGAGATCCGCCTGCCTCTGCCTCCCGAGTGCTGGGATTAAAGGCCTGGGCCACCAATGCCCGGCCCTTATATAATTCTTATGTGTCATGAAATATTGGTTTTTCAATTATTAAAACATGTAAAGAGTATTTCTTAACTCATGGCACATACACAAACAGATGGAGGATAGGAGTGGCCAGCAGCCTGTTATTGGCAAACTCTTGCTATGGATCCAACACATTTGTGTGGTCCCTCAGATGCATAGCAAAGAGCTCCAGCCATCTGGGCTGCTATGGGAGCATTTGTGGAGCAGGCAGGCAATCACAGCTATGCGGATTGTCTTAGAGGGCTCTGAGGCCCTACTGAACCTTGGAGAATTAACCTTCTCGCTTATCCTTTCTCTCGACCTTGTTCTCAATTATTTGTGTATGTGTGTGTGTGTGTGTGTGAGAGTGTGTGTGTGCCTGTTATTCATTTGAGTGTGTACACAGGTGTGTGTACATGTGCACTCACATGCAGACCAGAGGGTGATGTTGGTGTCTTCCTCTCTTACTCTCAACCTTAGCTTTTGAGATCAGATCTCTCGCTGAACCTTGGACTCACTGATTCAGCTAGACTGGCTGACCAGTGAGCTCCAAGGATCCACCTGAGTCCATCCCAGCACTGGGGTTAGAAATGAATGCTTCCATGGAAGCTTTTACATGGGCGCCCAGGATATGAGCTCAGACTCTGATGCTCGCATGCAAACATTTTACACACCGAGCTATCTCCCTTGTCTCTGTAATGTATTTTTTAACTGAGTTTAGAGATGTCCCTGCAAACGAAGCCGTAGTTTAGTGACTACTTAGTCTCTTGGGCATAGGGAAAGATATGGTCTGTCTTATCTTGCTTCTCTGTTGCTGTGACAAACACTATGACCAAAACAACTTGGGGAGAAAAGGGTTTATTTTGTCACAGCCCATAGGAACCTGGAGGCAGGACTTGAAGCATTAACTATAAAGAAACACTGCTCATTGGCCTGCTCTCCCTGGCTTGCTACAGCTTGCTTTTTTGTAGAACCCAGGACCACCTGCCCAGTGACGGTGCTGTTCATAATGGGCCGGGTCCTCCCACATCAACCATTAATCGAGAAAACACCCCACAATCGCATCCATACCTGATGGAAGCAATTCCTCAGTAGAAAGTCCCTTTTCACATCTGGGCATGCATCGAGTTGACAAAAATCAACCAGCACGCTATTAATAGTTATGGAGGTCAGAATTTGGGCTCTCTGGTGCACCTCGGCCCTAGACACTCCCGACGGGTGGACTTAAAGGGGGCTTCTTGGGTGTAAGGCCCTTTCCTCTCACAGGCGGAAAGGCCGGGTAAATAGTGTGAGGTCTTACCTAACCAGAGCAATAGCATCATAGTCTCCTTCCTGTCACCTCTGTGGCGAGGACACGGCTCTTTCCTGAAATGGCCGTGTGAAGACGTTCTTCCCTTAGGTTTAACTGTGCTGTACGTGGAAACGCAAAGGCGAGGAAGACGGTCCTGCCTTTCCGGACCCAGGCGAGGTGTGAGCAACAAACACACACATTTGGGACCCATTAAAGAGCTCTAGTGTGTATGGGTCCCACGGCGGAGGGGGAGTCCTAGAGGCAGAGTGCTGGAGACATACTCAGAGGGCCAGACCACAGAAGACCTCAAAGGCCTTTCTCAAGGATGGATTTGGAAGTAGCGGGAAGCCGTGAAAAGCTAGTAGGAGCCTTTGAGGCAAGGACGTTTGGGGCTGTGATTCGAGTCGGAGGATGGACATCTTACACAATCAGGGCTCAGGAAACAGTGGCAGGTGGACTCCTCCAGAATCAAGAGGAGGTATCCAGGAAGAGAGAATGTAGAGACTAGAGGTCATGTGTGTGTACATGTGTATCTATGAAGATGTTTATTCTGAAGTTTATAATGCCAAGAACTTGAAATAACAGAAATAGTCAACAAAGGAATTCTTATAGTATGTCTTATGATATAACACCACTAAGCCATCAAAATGTTTTTAAAGGAAAATACTCATAATTTAGAAAATATTTATTGAGCTATTATTTCTGTCAGATTCCATATTAGTTGGCTTTTTGCAAAATATACAAGTAATAGAAAATATTACCTAAATGTTCATTTATAATTTAGTGATTATTAGTTAAATTTACTTATTTTCTGTCTTTCTTTCCTCAAAATCTGTACAATAGTTCTGAATCACTGTGTTAGCTTTCTGTTACTGTGAAAAAAATAACTGAGAAAATTCACTTAAAGGGAGAGGGATTGATTTTGTTGTGCAGTTTCAGCTCCTGGCTGGCTGGCTCCACTGTTTTGGGCCTGAGGCAAGGCAGGACATGGCAGTGTTGGAGATGTGTGACAGATGAGGCTGCTACTCCGTGCAGCCAGCAAGGAAGAGGGTGGGAGGGAGGGGGAGAGGGAGAGGCAGAGGGAGGGCCGGGGAGACGGCTAGGTTAAGACGAAGTCCCTAAGATCACTGTCCCACCTAGGTTAAGACGCAGTCCCTAAGATCACTGTCCCACCTGGGTTAAGACGCAGTCCCTAAGATCACTGTCCCACCTGGGTTAAGACGCAGTCCCTAAGATCACTGTCCCACCTGGGTTAAGACACAGTCTCTAAGATCACTGTCCCACCTGGGTTAGGACGCAGTCCCCTAAGATCACTGTCCCACCTGGGTTAAGACGCAGTCCCTAAGATCACTGTCCCACCTGGGTTAAGACGCAGTCTCTAAGATCACTGTCCCACCTGGGTTAAGACGCAGTCCCTAAGATCACTCTCTCACCCACTCCCACCTCCTCCGCTGCCATCCCCTCTGAACCTATCAGAGGACCAGTCCCTTTATGACCTCAGAGCACTCGTGGTCCATCACCCACAGTGTCCCCTCTCTAAACTGTATTAGGAGCCAGTATTCAACATGTGTGCGTGTGAGTGATATTTCAGATCCAAACCATGACCATGACTGTGGTAAGAATGTCCACCTGACCAGGTAGGACACGATGCCAGGTAGACCAGTGGATTCAGGAAGGTGGGAATCATTAGCCAGTTAGTCAGAACTAGTCGTCATTTTCAAGACGATGAACCATCCTTACATCTCCAAGACAAACATCGCCTGGTTGAATTTGCTTTTTGGTTGAGTAAAAAGCACTATCAGTGAAAAACCAGAAAATTTAATATTATCATTGAGGCCTTTGTGTCTAGATTCATAAAACACAGGTCTGGAGATTCTGTCCTGAGGGTTTTTTTTTGGTCTGACTTTGATATCAGAATAATACTGACTTCTTAAGTCTTCATTTCTCTTGGAAATTTTGGAAGATTCTTAGATGGATTGGCATTGATTTTAAATTTGTGTGACTTTATTAGCGAACTTCTCTTGATTCTTGAGATATTGATCAATTAGTCAGTGTCTATACTTGTTATGGATGGCGTACGCTTTTCTGTTTCTTCATGTTTTAGGTATGGTATATTGTGTTTCTAGGAATTGATTTATTCATTTCTTCTGAGTTATCCAGCCTGTTGGTGTATAGTTAATTGATCATCATAGTTTTGAATGATCCTTTTAAAATTTCTGTGACATCAGCTATACTGTTTTCCATTGATTTCTAATTTCATTTGAGTATTCTTTCTTTTTCTTATTAAGTTAGTTTAGCTAATAATATTTCAACATATTTATCTTTTCAGAATTTTAATGCTTTATTTGATTTTTTAAAAAACTGTCTGTTCCCTATTTCATTTATTTCTACCCCATCTTCATTTCATTCTTTTTGCTAATTTTGAACTTAGTTGGTGTCCTAGGCTTCTGTTGTTGTGATAAAATTCCATGACCAATAGCAACTTGGGGAAGAGAGGCTTATTTCTTCTTACACTTCTATGTTGTCTATCACTGAGGGAAGTCAGGGCAGGAAATTAAGCAGGGCAGACATGGAGGAATTCTGCTTGCCATCTTACTCCTCATGGCTTGCTCAGCCTGCCTTCTTATGCAGGACCACTTTCCCAGAGGTGGCCTGGTTCACAGCAAACTGGGCCCTCCCATATCAATCATCAATAAAAAAACAAAAAACAAAACAAAACAAAAAACTCACTATGGGCTTTCCCAATAGCCAGTCTGGTAGGGGCATCTTCTTAATTAAGGTTTCCTCATTCCAAACGACTCTGGATTGTTGTGTCAGGTTGATGTAAAACTAGCTGAAGTATGGCTTCTTCTTTTCTAATTCCTTGAGGCATGAAGCTAATTCTTTACTTTGTATCTTTCGTGTGTGGCACAAATCTTTGATCACAACACTCAGAAGGCAGAGACAGGAGGATCTCAGTGAGCTGAGACCAGCCTGGTTCATAGAGTGAGTTCCAGGACAGCCAGGGCTACATAGAGAAACCCTGTCTCAAACAAACAAACAAACAAAAATTTACTTCATTTATTTACTATGTGTGGGTAGAGGTGCGTGTGCACATGTGTGGCATTTTCGTGGAGATGAGAGAACAATTTCAGAACACAGTTGTCTCCTTCTACCTCAGGAGTCTTCAGGTTGTTAGACTTCTTGGCAATTGTCTTGGCCACAGACATTTTTTCTGACCCTGTCTTTCTTCTCTTTAATATAGGTCCTTACTGTGATAAAGTACCTTCCTACTGCCTTTGCTACATATATATGTCCTGAAACCTAAGGCGAGCTTCTTGTAGACAGTCTATAATCGGATCTTGCTTTCATTATTCAGCCACATCATGTCTTTTTGTTGTAGAGTTTAATCCATTTATATTTAAGGTAATTATTTATGAGGAAGTATTTACTATTACTATTCTGTTAACTGTCTTGTATTCATCTGATGGTACTTTTCTCTGACTTTTCCCTTTGTGTGTTTTGTATTTTGTAGTCTTTAACATTCATGTGCATGGTGGTTAATTTCATGAGTCAATTTCAGTGCATATGTGATGCTCATGATACACTTTGTGTTTGGGTGTCATCTAATTCATTAAAAGTCTGAACATAACAAAGGAGGAAGAAGGGGGGATCAGCCTCCTTTGCTCGTTGTTTCCTATTTAAGTTTGGATGTGCAGTTTTGTCTCCTACCCCGGCTCTCAACCCCTCAGAGTAAGTTTATCACCGGTGTGTGAAGCCTGTGGAGAGCAGATCATAGACCTCCTTATCCTTCACGATTACATGAACAATTCCTCATGACCTTATATCTGGAATGTCCCCCACAGGCTCATCTTTTGAGTACTTAGTCACCTGCTTGTGGTGATAATTTGAAGGCTATGGAGCATTTGGAATGGGGTTTGGCTGGTCAGTTAGATTACCAGGAGTGGTCCTTTGAATATTATACATGCTAAGATGATTATTTTCATTGTCAATTTGACAAAATTTAGAATTTCTGTGGAAACATACCTCTGAATGTTCCTGTAAAGGTATTTCTAGAAAGGCTTAGCTAAACAGTGGAGTCTCACCTTGGATATGGATGTGGACAGCATCGTCCTAAGGGCTGGGGTCTCAGACAGAATAAACATGGGAGAGTGAGCCAAACCAGCCTTGATCTCTTGCTTCCTGACTGTGGATGCCATGTGACCAGCTCCCTCAACACTCCAGCCACCATGCCTTCCCTGCCTTGATGAACTACATCCCTTCATAAGCCCAAATAAGTCCTTCTTCCCTTAAGTTTGCTAATGGCATTGAGAGAAGTAACTAATACAGAAAATCAGTACCAGGAACCGGTCATTCCTAAGATAAACTCAGACCACGCAGTTATCAGGCCTTCAGATCAATCTCAGGAGGAAAGTGGAAGAGTTTGGTCAAGCTACCAAAAGTTGGCATTGTGATTGTTAATGGTCAAGTTGAAGGGATTTGGATTGCACAGAAGCACTCCTTTGAGTGTGTGTCTATGAAGGTATTTCCAGAAAGGGTTAATATGGCGGAGAAGTCCCAGCTTGAACAGCGCAGCCTCGTCCCATGGACCGCTATCCTAGGATAACTAAAAAGGACAATGATCTGGGCACCAGCATTCAGTGCTCTCTGTTCCCTGGCTGTGGAATGTCTCTCCACACTCCTGCCAGCTTACCTTCCCTGCCAAGATGCACAGGACCCCTTCTCAAACTGTGAGCCCTGACAAACCTTGCTTATGAGGTGTTTGATCCAAGTGATGAGAAAAGCAAGTGATGTGTGTGCTCTTTGTCCTGGGATGCTCGCTGTCTTTTAGTGATGTGTGTGCTCTTTGTCCTGGGATGTTCGCCGTCTTTTAGTGATGTGTGTGCTCTTTGTCCTGGGATGTTCGCAGTCTTTTAGTGATGTGTGTGCTCTTTGTCCTGGGATGTTCGCCGTCTTTTAGTGATGTGTGTGCTCTTTGTCCTGGGATGCTCGCTGTCTTTTAGTGATGTGTGTGCTCTTTGTCCTGGGATGCTCGCTGTCTTTTAGTGATGTGTGTGCTCTTTGTCCTGGGATGCTCGCTGTCTTTTCTGGTCATGTCATGTGAACATCCTGCCATCACAGAGCCACTCTGTCACACTCTGCCATGCCTTTCCCACTCTGACGAACTGAAATCTCCCTGAAACTGTGGGCCAAATGAATCTTTCCTCTTGTCATGGCAACGAGGCAAACAACTAATGATGTAACTGTGTTCTGTCTCTCTGGAGAGTTAAAACAATAAGCTTTGTTTCTTTTCTCTCTTGTATAATGTCTACAGCTATTTTCTTGATACATGCATAAAATATGTTGCAACAGTATACTGTCAGCTGGTGACAATGTAGCCACAACCACTTGCAAATGATACATTCTATTGATTTAACAATTTACATCTATTCATACTTGCACTTTTCAGCATACTTTGGCTATAGCTATCTTTTGTAGTTTTGAATTTTAATGTTTGTTATGCAGTCAACAGTGATGTCCTCACTCCCATTACTGTGACCATATTTTATATATGTCTACATATTTTCCTGCATTAATGGCTTAGTGTTTCCCATGCAACCGTGTTACTCACATCTTTTCACTGAAACTTGAAGGTGGTGATGAACTCCTTTAGTTTTGTGTGTCTAGGGAAGTCTCCATCTTTGTGTGTGTGTGTGTGTGTGTGTGTGTGTGTGTGTGTGTGTGTGTATGGGCATGTGTGTTTGCTATACATATGCATATGTACATGTTCCTGTGTGTCTATGTGCATGTTATGTCTATGTTCCTGTGTGTCTATGGCCATAGGTTGACTTCATGTGTTTTTCATTGATTGCTTTCCATAGTATTTTTTGAGACAGGGTCTCTCTCTGAACCTGGGATCTCCAGCTTGGCTAAGCCGGTTGGACAGTGAGCTTATGGGATCCGCCTGTCTCTCTAATGCCGGGGCCACAATGTGTGCCATTGAGCCCTGCTTTTACATGGATATTGAGGATCTGAACTGGGGTCCTTATGCTGGCATAGCAATAGCTTTACCCACCGACTCATCTCCCCAACCCCTCTCATTTTTGAAGACTGCTTTTTCTGAGCATAACATCTTATGCGGACAGTTTTATTCCTAGCACACTGACATTATCATTTCACTCCCTTATACATGTCTGATGAAAATTTGGTGTCTCACAGATTACAGTTTCTTGTCATGTGAACAAGAAAGCCCCTCAGGGTAGAACCTGGATTAGTCCACAGGTCTTAAGTTTAAGGAGATTCAATGCCTCTTTTGACCACCAAGGGATGAAACTGGTGAATAGCATGGGAAAACAGGGAAATTTAAAAGTGTGTGAAAATGAGCACACCATCAAACAGTTGTTGGATCCAAGAATGACAAGACATTTGTAGCTTGTTGCTTACAAAGTTCTGTCTTTGATAATTTGATTACATTGTATTTCCACAAAGAAACGTAGATTTCATAGTATTCATCTGCTTTGGGGACGTTATGTCTTCTTAGATACAGACATTTCCTTCTCTCAGATGCAGGAAGGTTTCCACCAGTTCAGGACTTCTCTGATAATATGTCCATCAGTCTACATACTAGTGTTTCCTAAGGGCCTTCAGCTCCCTCCATTCTTGACACTCTGTTTCCCCTCGTTCTCCTGACTGAATCATTGTGTTTGGATGTGTGTTTGGATTTATCTGTTCTTTTATCGCCCCCTCCCTCGCTCGATGTGGTCTGTTGAACCAGTCTAGAGAAAATTTCAGTTCAAGTGTTATACCCCACTTCAGCGGCATTCTTTCTGTGGATACTGTTTGATATTATCCATTTCTTTGCTGAAAATTTCACCTTTTTGCTGGGTGTGACGACGCATGCTTTTAATCCCAGCACTCGGGAGGCAGTGTCAGGCGGATCTCTGTGAGTTCGAGGCCAACCTGGCCTACAGAGTGGGTTCTAGGACAGCCAGGACTATGTAGAGATCCTGTCTCAAAAAGAAAAAGATAAAAAAAGAAAGAGGAAGAAGAAGAAGAAGAAGGAGGAGAAGGAGAAGAAGGAGGAGAAGGAGGAGGAGGAGGAGGAGGAGGAGTTGGAAGAAAAGAGGAAATTTCACCTGTGTATGCAATTTCCCTTGGCCTGAGTCTTCATGTTCATGCTTTAGACAAAGCGGTCACCTGTCCCGCTTCCGCTGTGAGGAAGAAATAACATGATCAGACTGTCCCTCATACATCAGCCCGACCAGGGACTCTGGAGTCCTCTGCATCACTTTCCCTCGCTAGGGCAGAGCAGGCAGCGATGGCTTTGCCTGTTTGCTGTGTGTTCAGTGGGTTTGGCAGAGAAGGCCATTGCAGCCACAGCCAAAGCCACCGTCTTGGCTTCTTCCACGTGGCCCGACTGTGTCAGCCCTGCCAGAACTCAACACGGGAAGACAGGTCCCTGGACAAATGGTGGCACTGGGTACATGGCTTAATTATTTTCCTTTTCAGGGAGAAGCTCATAACTGGGATATTTTTTGTTCACCCACCCCAGACTGAGCATGGAGGAAAAATCTGTAGCATCTTATAACAGGCTTTTTCTTTTGGGGCCACCAACCATCTCCCAAATCATGAATTGGAGACTTCTTATTAGCTTTGAATGCTCAGCCTTATCTTCAGTTCGTCCCACTAGCTCTTATATAACTTAACCTGCTTCTCTTTGTCTACGGTTTGCCTTGAAACTTTTTACCTTTCTTTCTTTCATATCTTATTTTCACTGCTTCTCGTGTCCGAATGGCCGGTGGCTGCCTGGCTCCTGGCCCTGAGTGTATTCCTCTGTTTCTCCCCATCTTCTCCTTTTATTCTCTTGAGTCTGCACTTTCCCCTACTTATTCTCTCTGCCTGCCAGCCCCACCCATCCCTCTCCTGCCCAGCTATTGGCTGTTCAGCTTTTTATTAGACCATTCAGGTGCCTTAGGTAGGCATGGTGAAAGAAAGCAATGTAGTATCTGTAGGAGAAACCGCAGCCAGCCTACCCAAACCATGGTAGCCCTGTCCCTGAGGCCAGCCCATATGCGCAAGTTCATGCCCATGCGCAGCAGGCACTTCCTCCCTGAGCCAGGTCACCAAGCCTGCCTGAAGGAAAGCCCAGAGATGCTGCCAGAGGGACACCTGACCCGAAGACACCAATGGGAAAAGGACATACTGCAGAGTCGGTTCCCCAAGTCGATAGGACCTTGGGAGGGGGGATAAAGGCAGGCCTAACTTCCTGAATACGAGTCTGCAGCATGCTCTTCTGCTCACTGACTCCCGATACCCGAGTCCTTGGTGCTGTGTCTTCTACCTCCTCCCCTAAGGGTGTCCTAGTAGGGTAACCTGCAACACGCATCTTTACATAGTTAAACAAATACAGCACAAACAAATGTGACATATCTTTACACAGTTAAATATTCTGCAGCATTAACAAATGTAATACATCTTTGCTTAGTTAAAATAACATTCTACAACATCTTCCCACCCAAACTGTTGTCTTTCCCCCTAGAATCTAGATTGTTTTAAACCTGCCAAATATGAAGTCCAGCGAGACAGAAGCTAGACCTGTGATCTTCTTAGAAAAAACAGAGCTCCAGATACATGAAGAAACTGTGTGTGTGTGCCTGTGTGTGTGTCTGTGTGTGTGTGTATGTGTGTGTCTGTCTGTCTGTCTGTCTGTGCAGGGGAAGAACATGTCACCAGCTTGCTTGAGTGTGATTTGGCATTCACCTGGTATCCAGCACCATCTCAGTTAGCTTATGGATTTCTCGCTAAGGACATTTGTCTGGGAAATGTTGCTGAATTGATATGTATGTAAGGTAAAAAGAGGACCAGGGCTTCTTATTCTGTTATCCTGTAACTGTCATTCTGGCTTAGATGTCTGTAAGTCTATGACACGTATCCCATCCCATAAATCACACAAAAAATGCCTTTGCCTCTCACTTCTGACATGCGTGCTTCTGCCCTGGACCATCCCTTTGCATCACCCCAGCTCCCCTGACCACTCGCATCCTCTGTCACCATCCTGTATCTCATGCATTCCTCTGTTGTAACCATTGATTTCTATCTCCCAAGAAAAAGTTAAAAAAATCTTCTCTCTCAGTTTGGGGGATTAGACTTGTAGTTACTGTTCTGACAGACTGTCAGTGGACACTCCCAGGACAGTATTCTGCCACATCCTCAGGAGAGGAGTGGAGGGTGAGAAGCAGTGGTGATGAAGAGAGGACAGTGATGATGAGGATAGTGATGATGAGGACAGTGATGATGAAGATAGTGATGATGAAAAGAGGATAGTGATGATGAATATAGTGATGATGAGGATAGTGATGATGAAGACAGTGATGATGAAGAGAGGATAGTGATGATGAAGATAGTGATGATGAAGATAGTGATGATGAAGATAGTGATGATGAAGACAGTGATGATGAAGATAGTGATGATGAAGAGAGGATAGTGATGATGAAGACAGTGATGATGAAGACAGTGATGATGAAGATAGTGATGATGAGGATAGTGATGATGAAGATAGTGATGATGAAGATAGTGATGATGAAGATAGTGATGAGGAGGAGGGGATAGGATAGTGGTGAAAGGTGCCACCAAATCAGCATCTTTTAAGGAATGTGTTGACCTGAGAGCTGTTGACAACGAAAAGACTGAGAGAGCAAGTCAAATGAAAGCACCCTTGTTATGTGTTGGGTTCCTCAGCTGATAACCAATGGTGCAGTCACCTGTCATTGAGAAATGGGCTGCGTCTCTGCCAGCCCCCTCGCCTTTCCTATCATCTCATGCTGACATCGGGACGAGACCTCTTCCATCCTCCTTGCCTGCATCTGTCTTCCTGGATCTCTGGCTTGAGCACTGGGAATGGCCACCCTAGTCCCTTCTTGGTCAAGCGGGATTTAATGACCAAGAAGAGTAACCATCTAAGATGTCACATACAGTTATCAGGGTGGGCTCTGTCCTACACAGAGGGGCATCTAGACTGTGGGGAGCTGACCATACCTGTGCTTACAGAAAAACATGGCATCCACGGATGGAATCTGTGCCTAACCACTGTTGGTCTGTCTTGAACTTTTTTGAGGACCTGGATGGAGTTAGGATCACTTAACCCATTAAAAATATATTCCTGGTTATGTGAAAGAAACACGAAGGGTTGAACTGCATCTATCTCCCTGGGATATATGCATTAGTTACTTTTCTATTGTGATAAAACACCAGGACCAAGACAACATACAAAAGACAGTGCTTAATTGGCTTATGATCACAGAGGGTTAGAGTCCATGATGATGGAGCAAAGGGGTGGGGTTGGGAACTCACATCTCAAACTGCAAGTAGGAGTCAGAGAGCACACTGGGAATGGTGAGACGACCTCCTCCAACAAGGCCACACCTTCTAATCCCTCTCAAACAGTTTCACCAACAGGGGACTGTTGGGGGAAGTCCTGTGCATTTGTCAATAAAGTACTGTTGAGCCTATAGGAAACCTAGATAGGAGGGACTAGGAGTCCAGGAGAACTCTGGGAAGGAGAAAGACAAGAGAGTCGACATGTGACGCCATAGGGGTAAGAAGCCGGGAACTATTCTCCGGTAAGAAACATACTTAGATTAACAATTATGGGGTAATTACTTAAAGCAGAGCTAGCCAGTAAGGGAAAGCAAGGCCAACAGCTTCATAATTAATATAGCCTCCTGTGTGTTTATTTGGGACTCAAGCGGATCTAGAACCAGGCTGGCGCGGCAGAGCCCAGGTGACTGGCGGGGGATAAACCAAAGCGGCTAGCAAAGGAAAAAGCTTCTCTTAACAGGGGACCACGTATTTAAACATTTAATTCTATGGGTTCCATTCCCATGCAAACCACCGCAGTATATAAGTGATAAAAGAAGTAATGGTATACAGATAAGGCCAAAAAATCCACATGTAAATTCTATAGGTTAATGAGTAATGTTCCCCTTTATCTAGTTTTATAATCAAGGATTATAGTGCTCTACACTCACACAAAACCTCCATGTCTCATCAAGGCTAATTATGAAATTAATCAGCATTATGACTGAGCTCATTCTCAGTTCATCCAAGGCAAGGCACACACATGCTGATCACAAGTTACTGGGTGACTCAGAAGTTCCTTGTTCTTTTCCAGCCAGTGATCAATTAGGCAACACACGGAGCTTATTTTGTTAAGTGATGCCTGTGGTGGAGGTGTGGCGTGATAATACCCAGAGGATCAGCCTCCATGTTCTAGGTATACAAGAGTGAAGAGGCCAAGATGAGGCCAATGTGTATGCTTACTCAGAGAGTACTAACAGTGCATCCTATGGGAATATTCAGTCTCATTTACTTATCACATATCTCATGAGCCGTGTGTAGGCACTGGGCCTGCTCTTAGATACCAGGGACACAGTAAAGAGGAAACCAAACTCCCTGCTTTTGTGCTCTACTTGGAGGGTAGATGATATGAACCAATGGAGAAGGCAGGCAGAGGAGGATAAGGTGGGAGAGTTGCTATTTACTTAAATTGTCCGGGAAACTATTTCTAACTTGGTGGAGACTGAACAGAATGACAAGAGCCAAGAGGTTACATAGATGAAAGTTTTTCTGGGGCCTAGGGAGCATCTAGGGCCTGAGGCTGGCGCTCATTGGGTGAATGACAACAGTCAAGAGGAAGTGACATGTCTGGGGTGCAGGACAGACGGATCTCTGTAGGTGAGGTGGGGTCAGAAGGGGGCTTGGGGCCACTTAGCATGTCGACTTTCACTCAGCAGGATAGGAACCGTTAAATCACACTGAACAGAGTGTCTGGACCAGGCAGGTTCAGCAGGGCCACTTGGCTTGTTCTAGTGAGGGGTGGGGCATGGTTGGTGGCCAGAGATGATGGTGGCTTGAACCGAGGCAGTCATGTTGGAGATGTGAGAAACAGGCCAGCTGTGGCTATGTGGTAAGGTAGAGTGGGTGGGTCTGGTGAGAGCTGGAGTGTGAGGTGTGGCACCGAGAATCTTGGCAGAAGCGACTGGGAGGGTGGTAGCCTAACGAAGAGAGGGGTGTTCAAAGGGCTGGGGTGCCAGACACTCATGGAAGGACAGACCTAAACGTGGAGTGGGCCTTTGATGAGCATGCTTGATTGTTCTATGTGACAAAGACTGTACCCAGGTAGCCAAGGACACCCCTCTCACCCCTGGGGCTGGGGTGGGGAGTGGGGAGCCGAATCTGGCTGGTAGACTCATTGGGTTTGGTTCCCAAGGTGTTAGTAAATAATTGAATTAGCCAGTATAATGTTGTGTAAAAACTTGGGTTTCCTGCTCCTTGGAGAGCAGCAAGAGCTCGGCTGTACTGGAAGGTGCTGAGCCACAGCTGGGTCCTTTAGCAGGCTATGCTCTGTTCAAAGAGTAGCCTACCCTCTATTGTCTTTTAAAAAATCTTTTTCTTAATTTAAATTAGACACAAGCTTGTTTTACATGTCAATCCCAGTTCCCTCTCTCTCCCCTCATCCCCTGCCCCCCCAACTCCCTATCCCATCCCTTTTCTCCTCCCCAGGGAGGGTGAGGCCTTCCATGGGGGATCTTCAAAGTCTGTCATATCATTTGGAGCAGGGCCTAGATCCTCTCCCTTGCATTTAGGCTGAGAGAGTATCCCTCCATGTGGAGTGGGCTCCCAAAGTCCATATGTGTATTAGGGATAAAAACTGATCCACTACCAGAGGCCCCATAGATTTCCCAGACCTCTAAACTGAAACGCACATTCAGAGGGTCTGGATCAGTCCTATGCTGGTTTCCCAGCTGTCAGTCTGGGGCCCATGAGCTCCCCCTTGTCCAGGTCACCTGTTTCTGTGGGTCTTTCCAGCCTGGTCTTGACCCCTTTGCTCATCACACCTCCCTCTCTGCAACTGTGGTGTCTGCTTCTGCTTCCCTCAGCTACTGGATGAAGGCTCTAGGATGGCATATAAGGTAGTCATCAATCTCATTATTGGTGAAGGGCATTTAAGTAGCCTCTCGACTATTGCTTAGATTGTTAGTTGGTGTCATCCTTGTAGATCTCTGGACATTTCCCTAGTGCCAGATTTCTCTTTAAACCTGTAATGGCTCCCTCTATTATGGTATCTCTTTTCTTGCTCTCTTCTATTCTTCCCCTGACTCAATCTTCCTGCTCCCTCAGGTCCTCCTTTCTCCTCTCTTCCCTTCTCTTTCTCCTAACTTCCTCTCCCCTTCCCCCATGCTCCCAATTAGTTCAGGAGATCTTGTCCCTTTCCCCTTCTACGGGGGACCATGTGTGTCTCTCTTAGAGTCCTCCTTGTTTCCCAGTTTCTCAGGTGATATGAATTGTAGACTGGTCATCCTTTGCTCTATGTCTAAATCCACATATGTGTGAGTACATACCATGTTTGTCTTTTTGTGACTGGGTTATCTCACTCAGGATGGTTTCTTCTAGTACCATCCATTTGCTTGCACATTTCAAGATTCCACTGTTTTTTGTTTTTTTGTCCACTGAATAGTTCTCCATTGTGTAAATGTAGCACCTTTTCTTTACCCATTCTTCAGTTGAGGGGCATCTAGGAAGCAGCCTAGATGCCCCTCTATTGTCTTCCAGCTGGCTGTCACCCTCTGAGCTCTGTCTTCCTCAGTGGAAAGTCAGAGTGATAGTAACGCCTACTTGCTGAGGATGTCTGGAAGATGACAGAGATTATTTCCAGAAAGAACGGCACAGTGTTTACCAAGTGTTTAACATTGCTGATGCTGTCACTGCCATTTTACCATTCTTATTGTCCCTATTACCTTTGCTGTTTCGTCTCACCAAGTGCTGAGCTTTCAGGCAGAGTCTGGAGAGCTAGGAGATCATTGAAACAGGGCTTGAGAGGTGAGCGAAGCTTCCCTTAACGAATGATGGCACCGACCCAGAAAGCAGGAGGGGAGGCAGCGAAGCTAGCTCCTAGACACCTGGGAAATTGTGTCTGCCTCAGCGGTATCAACGGCAGATCAGAGCTCATCTCTCTTCTTCCGCAGAGCTGGGCAAGGTGGCCTGGCTCACCCAGTGACTCATCTAATAGCCCTGCAAGTTTGCCCAGCTTGCAGCCTCACAAATTACATTTGCAGCCTCCTTATCAGGCAAGCTAGGAAATTAAACCTAAACGGCCACGGTGTTGCTAAGTAATACGGCAGCGTACACAGACACCCGAGGCTGAGACCATCATAGCTCCATTAAAGCGTCATTCCCCACTGTGGCTAATAAGGTTTGAAATCTTCTAAGGAAACCCACTGTTCTTTTTTAAGGTCAGGAAATGGGAAAATTTGGTTATAAGCAAGTGATAGAGCTTTTCCTCGATGTGTGTGCCCGCGTGTGCACGTGCGTGTGTTTGTATGTGGCATGTATATCTTTAGTAGAAATGGGAGAAGATTAGAGACAGCCACCCTGCCACGCCTGTACCCTGGGCTCTGCCCTGGGAGGGCCAGTCTGACTCTGGGACCCTCCCCTGCCACAGGTGAGTTTATTGAATGACTGCTGACTCCGCTGAGTCTGAGATTCTACTGGATTAAAAAGCAACACCGGGAAAGCAGGACATTCCTGGCACTTTCTTCCCCGGGGTTTTCTTCATTCTTTTTTTAATATATAATTTTTTATTTAAATTAGAGACACGCTTGCTTCACATGTCAATCCCAGCTCCCTCTCCCTCCCCTCCACCCTTGTCCCTCCACCAGCCTTCCAACCCCTCACCCAATTCCCACACCGTTCCCTAGGGAGCGTGAGGCCCTCCTTGGGGGGGATCTCTAGAGTCTGTCATATCATCCAGGGCAGGGCCTAGGCCCTTCCCCATGTATCCAGGCTGAGAGAGAGCATCCCTCCATGTGGAATGGGTTCCCAAAGTTCATTCGTACGCCACGGTAAATATTGATCTACTACACAAGGCCCCAGAGATTGCCGAGGCCTCCTCACTGACAACTCTTTTTTTCTCATTCTTAAGAGGCCCTGGATACTTGAAAAGCTGAGCTGAACCTGGGAGTGGCTTTCTTCCCCCATTGTCACTGGTTAGGCCCTCTGTGGACACCCACTCCTTGTAGGCACGGAGTTCAGAACTGAGGGTACATCTCCAGGACAATGGCTGACTGGCCATTTCCCCCACGAAGGCTGGGATTTAGTGTGCATCATTCTCTCAGCATGGCTCTTCAGTGGCCCCAGAAGTTACACTTCACAGGTGTGTAGTCAGACATTTGGAGACCATGGGTCTTGCTAGCTCAATTCCTTGGTGGGGGGGGGTATGTTAGTATATCTAACCCAGGCTCCTGGGATAGCCTGCCTCTCTTAAGTTTTATGGTGTGTGTGTACTGTATGTTTTCGAGTGTATATGTGCATGTGGTAGGTGTGTGTGTGTGTGTCTGTGTATGTGTGTGTAGGTGTGCGTGTATGTGTGTGTATGTGTGTGCATGTATGAGTGTGTATGTGTGTGTGCATGTATGTGAGTGTGTATTTGTGTGAGAGTGTGTGAGTGTGCATGTGCGTGTATGTGCGCGTGCATGCGCGTGTGTGGTCAATGTCAGATGTCTTCTTTAATCACTTGTCACCTTATTTTATGAGACAGGCTCTCTCCCTGAGGCTGGAGCCAGCTTGTCTGGTCAGTGAGCCCTGGGGATCCTCCTGTCCCCTTCTGTCCAGCACCAGGGACACAGACTCACACTGCTGATACTGGCTGGGCATCTTAGTGTCTGTATGCTTCCAAATCAAGTACTTTTACTGATGGACCATCTCCCTAGATTCTCATTTTACCTTTTGAGAGAGTATCATGTGGCTGAGGCCTGCTGTCTTAGTTAGGGTGTCTATTACTGTGAAGACACACCATGACCATGACAACTCTTATAAAGGAAACATTTAATTGAGGGGGGCTCACTTATAGTGCTCCTAATAGTGCCATTACCTATGAGATTTGGGGGCCAAATACATTCAAACTACCACAATAGCCAACGATGAACTTGTGTTGGGATTACAGGTATAAACCACCATATCTGTTTTATTCAGATTGAGCCCAGGCCTTTGTGCACACCAGGCAAGGATTTTACCAACTATGTTACATCCCATCCCTGAACCCCTCCCCTTTAATCAGCATCTTTAATCACACCTTGTCTATAATCCTGAGAGTAATTTTTCAAGACTCAATAGGAAGGTTGAGTATCATTCTATTGCTGCAGGAACATACCTGCAGCACCGCGAATGTATTTGTCTTGCCTAGATCTGGTCAAACCTGAGCTCCATCAGCTGGTAGCTCTCAGCAATCTGGCCTGTAAATCCCAATGTTTACTATACAGAAGGTGGAGGAGAATTCTAAACTTATCTGTGGTATTTGTGTGAAGGGAAACACAGCAGTACCCACAGAGCACTGGGCCTTTCGGGGGGAGGATGTCTCCAGATCAATCCTTCTTTTGTCAAAGGCAAGCTGTACAGTTGATCTCCCTAGGGGATACTGTGCTCTGCTGGGAATGAGTTGACCCCGTGGGACCACACAGGCTGGCCCGTGGTCTGAGTGATTTCTTCCATGCCCAAGCACTGTTCCCGCAGGGGGAACACATGTGCCAGGACCAGATTTCAATGGTGCCTTTTGTCTTAAGAACTCATTCAGAGCCGGGCGTTGATGGTTCACGCCTTTAATCCCAGCACTCGGGAGGCAGAGGCAGGGCGGATCTCTCTGAGTTTGAGACCAGCCTGGTCTAAAAGAGCTAGTTCCAGGACAAAGCCACAGAGAAACCCTGTCTCACAAAAACAAAAAACAAAACAAAACAAAACCCAAAAAGGAGAACTCATTCAGTTTAAATACCAAAATTCAGCTTTTATGCCACCAAGACATCCCATTTTGTAGACCTTCACAGATCTCACGTAACTGTGAGCTATGATTTTGTTTATGTTGTATGACCTTCCACTTGAATCCTGAATGGCTGCTTTTCACATGGCCGTTCTTGACAAGAGTCTCCCTCCTCAGAGAAGAGTTTCAGGCTCTAAATTCTCAGTGCCATTGCCATGCAAGGAATTTTGACCATGTCAAAACATCTCTCATTTTCTTTCTCTGGAAGACAACCACTTGCTTGGTTGGATATATGATTTCTCCTTGGATCAATGCTACGACCCACAATCTTACCATTGAAAAGACTTTCAAAGGGTGAGCCAGCCTTAATCCCCGTGACTGAAAGTCTGTCTGAGGTGCTAAGCACACACATGGCAGGCCTCTGCACAAGCCCGCTTCTGAGATGGTCAGTTCCGGCGGCATTGCCTAGGTTGGTGTAGAAACAGCCATGCCCCACTCTTCCAAGGGGGAGGATAAGCATGGCCATCGTTGGCAGGGTCCCCTGGTAGATAAAGGTCAGGGCATTATGATTATTTGAAAGCCACAGAAGGTACAGCTCCCAGGTTGTGACTAGTGACACATTACAGCCATGCTTTCTCGGGACGTTTCCTCCACATTCAGACTTGTTTTCACCTCTACCAACTTGTTCTGAATATGCCTAAAACTCCAACCCGCCATCATTTCCTGCAAATGAAGACTGGTGAGCAAGCCCCAGACATGTGGGTCTAACTGTGAAGGGCATCAGAAAATCAGAGTGTAAGGTTCTGATGGGAAATTATTGCACATTCATGGTGGGAAAGGCTGAAAATGAAGGAAAGTTTCCCACAAAATAAAATAGAGCTAAATATGGTGGTACACATGGGTAGTGCCAGCAGGTGGGAGGCAAAAGAATCAGGAGTTCAAAGTTAGCATCAGCTACATAGTAAGTTTGACGCTAAGATTACATGCGATCATGTCAGACAGACAGACAGACAGACAGACACACACACACCACACTTCCATACCCACTATTAACTGGTTAATAGTCATTGCTTTCTGAAGCATCTACTTCAAATGTACAGATTCTTTCTTACATACACTTATGTACACATGCACATATCTTTTTAAAAGTGGGATTAACCTATTTTTAAACTAGTGTTCTCATTTAATACTGTATTATAAGCAACATTTTCCATGTCATTAAATAACTCTGCAACATCATTTTCATTGCCTGTCATTCATGCTATAGGAGGTGCTAGTCTATTTAGTCAGCTCTGTTATATGACACTCAAGATGTCTGGCTTTTTTGTTCTTATAAGCTTTGGTGTGATGAATATTCATGGGGTTTTCGTCTTCATATTGAAGTTTAGCACTTAAAAATTTAGACAATAGGTCAGGCAGTGGTGGCACACACCTTTAATGCCAGCACTTTGGGAGACAGGCAGATCTCTATGAGTTCGAGGGCAGTCTGGTCTACAAAGAGAGATCCAGGACAGGTTCCAAAGCTACACAGCTAAACCCTGTTTTAACTCCTTCTCTCCAAACTTAGACAATTATATTTATTTATTTAGTCTCTGTGGGTGGGTGGCAGGTGTGCATCATGGTGTGTGTTTGGGGGTCAGAGAACAATTTGCAGGGTTGGTTTTGTCCTTCTGTTACGTGGGACCAGGGGTTCCAATTCAGGTGGTCAATCTTGGCAGCAAGCAACTTTACCTGTTGAGGCGTTTTGTTAGCCCTAGAACTTTTTTTGAATGTATGTTGTGTGAGCATGCATGCATGCTCACATGTGTGTATTGTGTACGTGTATGTAGAAATGGATTGCTTTCTACCATATACACAGACATAGGAACACATAGGAGCCCAGGGCATGGCAATTGACTTGTCTAGCTGGCCAGCTTGCTCTGGTGAGCTTTTTGCTGCCGTAAAGAACTGGCATTACATGTGGCCCACCGTGTACACCTGGCAGTTATGTGGGTTCTGGGGACCCAGACTCCAGTCTTCACACTGGGACAGAACGTCTTTTGCCTGCTAAGCTATCTCCCAAAACCACAGAAAGAACTTAAAAACAAACAAATAAATAAACCTTCATCTGGTGAGGATAAGGGTGAGCTCATTCCTTTTGTTTTGAGCTTTTCTTGTGTCTCCTCAATGCAGCCCCACCTAATGTCCAAAACCCGGACTCAGCCACCCTCCCATCGCAGTCTGCCGAGCATTGGGACTGGACACGTACACAGTCACCTCTGGCTTGTGTGTATTACTAACTAGCTGCAGGTGGTTTCCTTTAGTTATAAGCAAAAATAGATTTGCCATCTTGAAAGGTGGAATGGCCATCTCATTGTTAATATCCTGGATTATGTGAGGTTGAACATTCTCCTCGTGGGTAATTGGTTCGTGGGGCTATTTTGAGCTCCCTGGTTTCCAGACAGTGGGGTTTAAATGCTATTAGTTAGCACTTAGGAAGATGAAATTGAGTGTGCTGCCAGGCAGCAGCGGGCTGTTAGAGTGGTCACTATCAGCCTTCAGAGCTTAAGATTCATCTTCCTAAGTATCTGTTTTCAATCGTCCATGAGTGGAACCTTTAGTCCAAGGCTAACTTTCTGCCCTAGGCCTGAAGCTGGCAGGAAAAGCAGGACTCAACAGTCTTGGTGGTTGGGTTGCAGTCAGGGGCTTGGGCAGCTCAGGGGGGGGCTTTTTTGTACTTGTAGCATTTTTTCCTCCCCATCATGCACGTAAACAACCAGATAGCCTCAGCTCTTGCTGGGTTTTGGTAGGTCTACTGCCTTCAGTGGGTCTGAGGTTGGGGGACACTGTGCTGAGTAGGAGGCTTAGGAGTGTAAACACCTCTCAGCGTCTAGTGTTTGTTTCATAGGTAGAGACCAGCTGAGACAGTAGGGGAGAACAGGGGAGCCAGACTTTGGTGTGAGCATTATGGGCAAGGATGTCCCTGAGTTAGACCTGAAGATGCTTGCTGTTTTGGGAGAAGCAGCCATCGATGCTGGGCGGGGTTTGAGAGCAGGTTGGCAGTCTGTGCTTCTTTGATGGGATGGATGAAGATGGCTTTAGTGTCACTTATTACAATCGAAAGATCCTGGGACTGACCTGGTTACAGAAAGATGAGGCAGGGTGGTTTTTGGCCAGCTTCAATGGCTAAGATGCTGAACAAGACCCCAAGGCCAGGAAGTCTGAGGGTTACTGGCTTCTCCATAGTCAGAGTAGGAAGGAGGAGCTGTTCCCACAAAGACATGGCTAGATAGCCCTTTCGTGATCCATGACTGGTAGGCAGTTTCAGAGTGGTCTAGGGAGTGATAGAAATGTTCCTAGAATGTGGAGAGGAGACTCAAAGCTTATATATACACTTTCTAATTCTTAGAATCATGAGGTTCAAATAACCCAGAGAGGCAACCTGTAGAATTTAACTTGCCTGCTTATTGTTATGAGAAGTCAGAGACTGAGGAAGTCATCATACTTTGGCCCCTGACTCTGAAGTACCTTGGCCAAAGTCAACTGAATTAAATTGGTTCAAAATGTTTACAAGGTACCACAATGCCTTGGGGATGACGATTTTCACAGGGGAAAAGTCAGATCTACTATTGGCGAGTCCTATGTTCTTCTGAGGCAATAATACTCCTGAATGTTGCATGGATCTCTAGAAATTAGAGACTGAGAATATGGGAGCACTTTGTCAGGGATTTACCTCTGCAAAGTTTGTGGTGGTCAGAGGAGAGGTGGAGAGGGAGAGTGTAATTCATGAAGTTGGCTGCCAGGAAGAGGTGAGCCATTCTTTGGAAGAATTTGGTTGAATTTATAGTGTGTTAACACATTATTGATCATAGTAAAATGGCTTTTGTGCTTTCCATAGTGCTTTTTCATAATCTGAATGGTCTTCATAAGATATTTTCCACTGGTTCATTGAATTTAAGTTTGTCAGTATTGGACAACTGCTCAGCATCATGGGAGGGTACATTTTATCACAGGTATGTAAGAAAAGCTAAACAGCATAGGCTGTAGCAGTAATGCTGTGATGCTGGGTGGGGAACCCTATGGGGGCACTGTGGGGTCACCGATGGGCTTGCTGTGGCAGAGAGAGAGAGAGGCTTGGACCACAGTAGGCGCCACTGCGGAAGCTAATCGCCCATTTCCTTAAGCAGGCCCAGGCTTCATTGTATAAAGCTGCTGTCTTTGCTGCATGGGCTGTAGCGGGTCACCTAGGGTCTGCAGGCCACATGGATAATGATCACATTCATATCAAGAAGGGTGTGAGGATTCATCACTCCTTAATAAAGCAGTTCAATGCATATTAATCTTTACAGGACGGTGATGCTGACAGCAGCCATGAATTTCAGAATTCCCAGGCGGAGCAACCTCTGGGGTTTAGTTTCCCTGTGGACGGGCATGGCTGCAACTTCCTTCTCCACCTTGCCAGGATCATGCATTGAGCAGAAGGGAGATTGGCATTACTGTACTTCCCGAAGTTTCATTTGAAAAATAACACAGCCTGTGGCTTTTGAAATAGATCAAAGTGGGAAAGTGGACCTGGAGAAATCCATGAACCTCTCCATCAAGCAACACCCTCTCATGTAGGACTCCAGGAGTGGAAAGATCGAGCACTGACCTGTACCTCCATGCTGTTGCTCGATAGCTGTGTGGCCAGGGCCAGTTCTTTAACCTCTGAGCCTCAGCTTCCTTACTTGTAAGCCAAATGAAAACAAATAGGGAGGTGTCTACAGAGTCAGAAAAGTCAGATGTTATCTGTGGAGCACTTAGCAAGCTAGCTTCGGAAACCCTAAGAAAGATTGGTAATTGCTGGGCACTGGTGGCATGTCCTAGCACTTGGGAGACAGAGGTGGGCAAGATCTCTGAGTTTGAGGCCAGCCTGGTCTATGGAAGAAAGCCTGTCTCGAAAACCAAACCAAAATAAAACAAACAAAAAGCACCAAAAACCAAATAAACAGAAAGATTGATAAAAACCCACCATTAGCTTTATTATAGGTGTTCTTACTGCTAGAATCCACTGTGGTAGTTTGGATAGATATGGCCACGGTAGACTTGTGTTTGAATGGTTAGCCGATGGGGAGTGGCACTGTTGGTAGTGTGGTCTTGGAGTGGGTGTGCCCTTTTTGAAGAAAGTGTGTCACTGTGGGGCGGGCTTTGAGGTCTCATATGCTCAAGCCATGCCAAGTGTGGTACACAGTTCACTTCCTGTTGTGTGTGGATCAAGATGTGACACTCTGTCCACAACCATGTCTGCCTGCCTGCCATCATGCTTTCCACCATGCTGGTAATTGACTAAACCTCTGACATGTAAGCCATCCCCAACTAAATGTTTTCCTTTCTAAGAGTTGCCATGGCCATGGTGTCTCTTCACAGCAATAGAAACCCTAGGACACCCACCTTACAGCTTGCAGTCTACTGTGTGTGGGTAGGGGTGGCAGATTACTCTCAGAGCAGGGCTTGTCCTGTCCTGGTGTGCTGACACCCACCCTACTACCACTATTCCATCTCTGCCAAAAGGCAACACGCTCAGAAACTCCCTCACGCTGGCTGCGCTTTGGCTTCCGTGGTTGTCTATTTGTAGAGTGGGGAAAGGTGATCCCTTCCGGCTGCAGAGGGCCTGGGCACAAGTCACATCAGTGGCCGGCTCTGTCCCTGTGTGTGGATTTGCAATCCCAGGAGTGAGTGCAGTCAAAACTCTGGAGGACTTCGATGTATCCAGACCCCAGCCTGCCTTCCAGGTTCTTCCTCTCTGCCTAGCAATTCTTTCTCAGTTTCTCTAGAGTGTATTTCTGCTTGTCATGGCCTCAGCTGCCTCCAGTGGCTTCTCCTCTCTTGCCTCCTTCTGCTTCTGTCACATGCCCCTTGCAGATGTTCCTGTCTGTCCAGTGCCTGAGTTCTTGTCCCCATTGCTCTGATGACAGCATCCGGACTTTCCTGGGGGAGTGGTGAGTCAGGAATGCATTCAGCTACAAGTAAACAGAAAGCTGAGCAGAGCAGCTGCCACAGAGGTGCAGAGGTGTTATTTCACCCACAGGGCGGTGGGTGGCTGTTCCCCTTGACCCTGGTCTCTTGTCTCTCCTGCTCACAGCTCTGTGTCTCACTGCTGCACCCCAGGCAGGATGGATGAAGGAAGGGAGTACAACTCGGATTTGTCCTTTTTCCTTTTCCATCCATGAAATCCAAGGTTTTCCTAGCCATTCCCAGCGTATCTCCACTTATATCTCACCAGCTTAAGCCACATTTCCTTAGCCTCCAACATGGAGGCGAGAGGGGAAGGGGGTTCTGGGTTTAACAGACTAGCCAGCCTGACCACTGCAGGCTGGTGCTGACGACCTTCTTACCCCACCTACCCCCCCACAACTACGTGGGCAGCTGCCTAGTACCTGGAGCCTTGGGCCAGCCTGTCTCCAGGGGTTGGCTCAGGGAAGGGCTCACAGACAAGACAGGAAAGCAGGAGACAGTGAGCGAGTTCAGACAGCAGGAGAGGGGGTCAGAGAGGGGGACCTTTCTTTAGGCTTTGAGCGTCACCTCAGCCAGAACTGCTGGGGTCTTCAAGCTCCCCAAAAACGCTGTTCTGTTCCCTTTTCCTGACCATTCCTGTTAAGCTATAATTGATGTAAACGTCACATACTTAAAATACCCAGTTGGGGAACTTTGAGTTACATAAAGACTGTGGAACCATCACACCCGAGATGGGGAACACATTTTTCATCCTAAGCATTTCTTCATCTCTGTTTCTCCTCAAACTCCCAAACTAGCTCTGCCTATTGTCATCGGTTGAGTACACGCGTTCTGAAATCGCAGAGCGGTGGAGTCACACAGCTGTGCTCTTTTCTCGCCCAACGCCTTTTGCCTGCCTTAGCCGTGCTGAGGCACCCCCCCCCCCCCGGCTCTCGCCTGTGTCCGCAGCTTCATCTCTTCCCACCACTGGAGAACAAGCACAACACTGCTTGCCGGTTTGACCACGAATTTTCCCGAGCCTTGTTTTCACTCTGAGAGAAGCTCCTATGATACACTGGTCGCAAATCTTTCTGTGAATTCATTTCTCCTGGACAGTGGAGATGCCTGGGAATGGACCGTAGGTGTTAGGCAGGTATGTACTTAAAGGATTTAGAAATCTCCAACTGATTACAATGTGCTTACATCATTTAAATTCCCACCAGCTCTAGTTATATAGCCTCCCTGACCACTTTTTCTATTCTTCCCTACGTATTAAAATCAGTGGTTTTCAAATTTAAATGTTTCTTTTTTCCTTTTCGATGAAAGTTCTCCTGCAGTCCAGGCTGGCCTTGAACCTGTTATATAGCTGAGGGTGACCTTGAACTCTTTTTAATTGAAAATAATTTTTTTCATATATTATTTCTTAACAAAATAAAATATGACGAAATAACACACAACTCATCACGTTGAAGTAGGACAAGGCAAACCACTGGAAGAAAAGAGCCCAAGAGAAGACACAAGAATCAGAGACCCATTCGTTCACACACTCAGGAGTCCCATAAGCATACTAAGCTGAAAACTAAGCATACAGCTGGTGTAGCCCCACGCAGATCTTAGGCTCGCTGCTTCAGTCTCTGTGAGTTCATATGAGCTTTGCTCAGTTGATTTAGAAGGTCTTGTTCTCCTGGTGTCCTCCATTGTCTCTGGTCACACTTCTTCTACCAACCTTCCTGTGGGGTTCCCTGAGCTCTGGGGGGAGGGATTTGATGGAGGCATCACATAGAGCTGTGTGTTCCACTCTCTCTCTCTCTCTCTCTCTCTCTCTCTCTCTCTGCATAATGTCCCACGGTGGGTTTCTTTATACGTTCCCATCTGCTGCAGAAGGAAGCCTCTCTGATCCCAACTGGTTAAGGCACTGATCTATAAGTATATCAGGATGCCATTAGGAGTCATTTTACTGTTACTTTTTAAGAAAGACCAATAGTATTCAGTTTTACCCTAGTCTCTGGGCTATCTAGTCTCTGGCTCTTAGTCACCCACTCGGTGTCAGGTGTGGGCTCCATCTTGTGGGCTGGGCCTTTAATCAAATCAGACATTGGTTGGTCAATCCCACAAGCTTTGTGCCACCATTGCCCTGGTGTGTTTCACAGACAGGACAGAGAGTAGAGAAAAGTATCCATTGCTAGGCTGGTGTTTACATTTCTCTTTTGGTAGCCTGCAGAGCACCTTCCCATACCAGACACTAGGCCCTGGGGGTGAAGTTTCTGTGTAGCCATCAACTTGACTTATCCATGTTCAATGAGTTGTGTGGGTGTTGTCTTCAGCTATGGGGTCCTCCTGTCAGTTTGTGAAGAACAACCTATTGTCTTGGCAAAGCCAGGATTGTTTGAGAATTTCTATGGGAGCTCTTTGGCTGTCAACTCAATTGGATGCAACCCAGTCCCAGTTTAATTTGTGAAAAGAGGTGGCCAGTTGGAACTCCATCGCCCTTATTATTTGGAGATTTCATTAACATCATCTTCATATATTTTAGGAAGTTTCCACTGAACTAGGTTTCCATACTACTCCTCAAATGCCCCTTAACTCTGTCTCTCCCAGAATACCCCCCTCAATCTTATCTCTCCTCCCCACATGGCCCTCCTGTTCCTGTGCCCCCTACCCCCTGTCCACTCATAACATCCAATCTATTTTACACTCCCAGGGAGATCCATGTGTCCCTCCTAGTCCCTTCCTCTATGCCTAAGCTCTCTGGGTCTATGGTTTCAATATATATATATTGGTAATTGCCTGAGCTGTTTGGGGGTTTCTGTGGGGCCCCTTTGGCCAACAACTCAGACATAATCCATTCCTGGTACTGGCAAGAGGTATTTGTTTCTCCCCACAAATAGATGATAAGGTTCCATTGCTGAAGACAACTCTCACATATCTCATTGAACACAGAGAAGTTGAGCTGATCCCTAACTAGAGCCTTCACCCAAACTGACTAGTGTTCTTGGTACTGGAAGGTATTTTGCATGTTAACAGAGAAGAAAGGGAAACACCAAACTCTCTAATTCACAGTGGTGAGCGGCCTGCACGATACATTTGTATAACAGAGGCACAGACATTGCGGGGTAACCAAGCGCTCTCTGGTTAGAGTTAAGGCCCTGTCCACCCACGCCTGACACTGCTCAGGTGGCCAAGAACGTGATACATTATGGGCCCGGGAGAAAACCAACACTACTGTTCTGCTAAGGGAACACAGCAGTTAAATGACTCCCAATGACATTTTGTTATTCCCACAGATCAGGGTCTCATTCAGTTATCATTAAAGAATCTGCCTCCTGTAGTAGATGGGAACCAATAGAAAGACCCACAATTAAACACTGTGTAGAGAGTGAGGAGCTTTGGAATACTCAGTCCTGAATGTGATGTCTTAATCACACTGTTTCTTCTCAGGACTCAGGGAAGTATGTGGACTACGTGAAAGAGGGAAGGCTGTGAGAGCCAGAAGGATGGAAGGCTCCAAGGAGACAGCGTCTTCCAGACCATGAACTCTGGATTTTCCTGGCTTTACCTCCTGGGATTGCAGGCACACACACTGTGTTCAGTTTCAAGAAAAGCGTGTGTGTGTGTGTGTGTGTGTGTGTGTGTGTGTGTGTGTCTGTGTGTGTGTGTGTGTGTGTGTGTGTGAGAGAGAGAGAGAGAGAGAGAGAGAGAGACTGCACACCTGTAACTCCAGCACTAGGAAGGCTGAGGCAGGAGGATTACTAGTTTCAGATCAGTTTGGGCTATAAGTGAGATCCGATCTTAACAAAACCAGGCATAAAAACAAAATAAAAAACAGAAATAACTTTAAAATGTGAACATGGCAATTCCCAGACCACCCCAATACATGGATGAGATAAGAAGGCACACGTTTGGTTTGAAGGGTTGGGGCTTTATGGGACATGAAGCTCTGACCCCTTTGGCCGTGCAAAGGTCCAGAAACAGAGGTGAAGCCAGGCCAGAGGTGACGGCTCTCCGCTGAGGCCCCGTTGGACCAGGCTAGTTTTAGTCCTAGGGATGCTTATGGGCTTCTCAGAGTTCTATAGCAACCACAGCACCTGCCAGATATCTGGGGAAGCCTCCCCCCAAACCACATAAACTGAAGAGCCCCTGGAGGCCGAGCCTCTGCAGTCCTGGGGGGTGGGGAGTCCTTCTCGCTGGATGGAATAGATTTCTTCGGAAATGAATACCACCCTTCCTTCACATGGCCCACCCTTCAAACTTGTTCAGTCTCGGAGACAAATATCAGAAATTGCACGACTCCAGATACCAGGAACAAAGAAACAAATTGGGAACACGGTGTGAAAAAAAAAGATTTTAATAAAGATTGAACTGGCTTAGTGTGTCGAGCCTGCCACTCTTTTATTATGTCCCAACAATGATGTAGGACAAGAATGAACAGATCACCTCTGATGTAAATCACATCCCATACTGCCTGCCCAGCCAGACTACAGCACTACAAGAACAGTAGTTCCTCCCCTGGGGGCTGCTCCGGGGGCCTTCTGTCCCAGATCCGCTGTCAGACCCTGATGGTCCCTGCCCACGGGAGGCGGCTGATGGCGGCAGGTCCCTGGGGTTTCCTTGGATCTTCTTTCTGTGCTCTTAGCTCTTAGCGAG
This sequence comes from Mesocricetus auratus, assembly GCF_017639785.1. Lineage (NCBI taxonomy): Eukaryota > Metazoa > Chordata > Mammalia > Rodentia > Cricetidae > Mesocricetus > Mesocricetus auratus. The sequence continues at coordinate 6,682,743 of NW_024429225.1, read as the reverse complement.
GCACTTGAGGAGTTGAGCTTCTCTGCAGGCTGCCCCCTCTCTCTTCCTTGGCTCCTTTTTTTATTTTAAAATCTCATAGGCATCTAGGACAGAAAAGAGAATGGCGTGATGCGCCCCTGCGTAAGACCGGCTTTAACAGTTCAAGCTATAGTGAGATTTCTTTCATCGCCACCTCCATCCATGTCTTAGTTAGGGTTCCTGTTGCTGCTACAAAACACCATGACTCCCGGTCCCCCCCCCAAAAAAAAAGCAAGTTGGGGAAGAGAGGGTTTATTTGGCTTACACTTCCATATCACTGTTTATCACAGAAGGAAGTCAGGACAGGAACTCAAGCAGGGCAGGAACCTGGAGGCAGCAGCTGATGCAGAGGCCATGGAGGAGGCTGCTTACTGACTTGTTCCCCATGGCTTGCTCAGCCTGCTTTCTTACAGAACCCAGGACCACCAGCCCAGGGATAGCACCACCCTCCATGGGCTGGGCCCTCCCCAATCAATCACTAATGAAGGGCATGCCCTATAGGCTTGCCTGTAGCCCAAACTCATGCAGGCGTTCTCTTAATTGAGGCTCCCTCCTCTCAGATGACTTTAGCTTCTGTCAAGGTCACATAAAACCATGCAGCACAACTCATACCACATCTGTAGTATTTTGAACCGAATCTCACAAATTCCTCCATTCATAGACAAGTCAGTAGGGACAACTAACTGAGACATAAGTGGGTTTTTGCTTGTTTTACAGCATGGGGAATTGAACCTCCTGCTTCAGCCTCCCAAGTGCTGGGATTAGAGGTGCAGACCACCACAATTCTGTTCAAGTTTATTTCCTTTTAAGTTGATGGTCTCAGGCATTTTGTAGTTTCCCCACGTGTGTCACAAGGATAAGAGCACTTCCCCAAGGAGCTCGCAGAGGTCTTCACTTGAACTAAGGACGAGAGATGTCATACCTGCCAGTGGGCTAGATGCCAGGTAGGCCCATTAGTGCTGGCCGCAGCTTTCCTACCTCACTGTGCTCACCTGATAGACGCAAGGCCCCACCCTGATGCTAGTGTCCCAGTTCCCCATCTCCCCCTGATGCTGACTGGGAGTTACCTGGGGTTCTCTGACACCCAGAATCCATAATGTCTCAAAGGCAAGGACATCTTTATTGTCGTTCACTGCACAGCAGGTGGACTGGGGCCCAGAAAACTTGGTCAGCTTCCAGCAGAGCCCTTTGCAACCTGTCCTGGAGGAAGAGGGGAGGAGCCAGGCCACACTGTCCACCAGAGGGCACCAGGCACGTGACTTCCTTTCTGGAACTTCCTCTTAAAGCTGTCCAACTGTGGCATTCACCACTAGGTATTTTACTCAATTGGTCCCTGTTAGGCCTGGAAGGCTTTTACATCACACACACACACACACACACACACACACACACACACACACACACATACACACACGCTGCAGAGCTGAAGGGCTGGGCTGGGGCTCAGTGGAAGAGAGCTTGCTTAACTAACATGGGGCTTTGCAGTTCCTTCCTGAGCCCTGGGAGGGCAGGAGTGGGAAGTGCTACAGGTAGACCTGGCTTGGTAACCATGGGAATGGATGGGGAGTAGGTATGTGTGTCCATCAGGGCGAGGGGCTGGGTCACCTCTCACTTATCATAGCACACGCACGTGTGAGTATAAGCGTGCATGAGTGTGTGTGTGTGTGTGAGTGTGCATACTCGCATGCACGCAGTGTTGCTGTTATCCTCCTACCCTGGACTGATGCTGTTTTCCCATCACATTTCCTGACACCATTAAGCTACTTCTCCTTCATGGGCAGAAGAAGGGAGGACTCCCCGGGAGGATCCCATGTTCAGGCTTATGGCTTTTCAAATGCTCTCTCTGTAGGGTGGTATCCCTCCAGCCCCACCGGCTGGGGCATTCGCAGCCTTGAAGGTTGTGTCCAATTACGGCAGACAGGCTGGTGGTGGTGGTAGGGGCCACAGAGCTTTCCTTAGTGGTTGCGGCGTGACAGTATCAAGGGTGTTAGCCCACGGCTCCTGGGTTCCAGATCTAGCCTGCAAGCAGAAACTACAGCAATAGTTGTGAGCTCTGAGGGAACACACAGTCTGCACGGGCTGCCTGGGGGTCTTAGATGAGTTGGGTGCCGAGAACAGCTCTAAGTTCTGACGTTGTAGTTCACATCTTGCTCCACTGACTGCGGGTGTGGACTAGACAGCTCTCGGTGTTTGCAACCATGGTGGCCAACGTGTGTCACTTGTATTCAGAAACACACCCAGTGTCGTTGCTGGTCCAGGCACTCCGTGCACGCAGACTCTGCACGCTCACTGTGCAGCGCTCCTGTTTGGCACAAGAAGGAACTGCTGTGTAGAAAGGCTGACTCGTTTATCTGCAGACCCAAAGCAGGAGGCAGCAGGGCTGGGGCCTGAGCAAGGAAATGAGGGGTTTAAAGCCAGGTCAGGCAAACTCACAGCTCTTCTTCAAGGGACCCAGGCAGGAGAAGTCCCCACGACACAGGAGGAAGCAGCCCGATTCCAACACAGACAGCATGCATCTGGTTTGCAGGGCCCTTCGGAAGCTGGCAAGGCAGGCTCAGGGTTAATGTTCAACAGAAATGGTAAAAGCAAACCACTTTGATGGTGTGTGTGTGTGCGCGCGTGCGCACGTGTGAGCATGTATGTGTGTGTGTGTGTGCGCGCGCGCACGTGTGAGCATGTATGTGTGTGTGTGTGCGCACGCGCGGTCTATGCTGAGGCTGTGTTACGCCCCACTGCGGGTGGGAATGGCGAGAAGCAGCAGCCCGCACTTCTGCTCTGGCTTCCGTTTTTTCAGTGTAGTTTTGCGGGCAGTCCTCAAAGGCAGTGGCTGACTGGCTTCCTGCAGACTCCCCAGTGAACCGGCCTTTGAAGGGAAGACTGAGTCAGAGCAGCTCAAAGGGCCCGGGAAGCAGGAGTAGCTTCTCAGGGCACACCTGCAGGCAGCACGAGGCCCTTGTCTGCGTCTTTGAACACAGTAAGCTGCTGGCCCTAGGCCAGATGGAGAGGCGCCATGAAGGAAATTGGCGCCCAGGGGCTGGCAGGATCTTACAGGGGCTAGGATTGGGGGTGTAGGAGGTGCTGGTGGCATCACTGCATGGTATGGGTGAGTGGGGTTCTCAGCTATCCAGGATGTCACAGTACACTCCTCCAGACCCCGAGGGCGTTCAGGCATGCAGAGAACCATTTCATTCTATAACAGGACAATGTCCACAATGTCAGGGATGGGTCTCTGTCAGACAGGTGCCCTGGGCCCTCATCCCCTTTGAACGATTCCTGTGCCTCTGTTGAGAGGAAGGCATCAAGCTGCCTAGCAACCCCAGGTCCCTTTCTGGGTAGGGTGGGACTGTACTTCCCAAGTCCCTTAGTGCTTGGTATGGCCTCACATTGTTTTGGTGGTTGAAGTGTGAGCATGGGGAGGTACATTTCACGTCTGTGGAAGCAAAGCCTTCCTTCCCCAGGCACAGCAAGTGACAATACTCTCACTGATGGCAGTAAAGACAGCTCGGGTTGCAGCTGACATGGGAAGGACATGTTGCCCAAGGAGAGAGACCAATCTTTTGTGGTTTTTAAGCCACTGATGTTTCAGGAGTATCTGCTGATGGAGAGGGATCTGACTTCAATTCAGATGTATGAACTCGGGCTAGGGAATTCTAGTCAATGCATCATCCAAGTAGCCTGTGCTGTGTGTTCCAGGCAACAAATTCACCAAGCTCATTAAAGTCGCAGACTTTATAAAAGCCAGTGGAAAGAGAAACTTAGGAAGTGAATATGCTGAAAGTTCACTGCTTCTTCTGCCTGGCCTGGAGGATCCTGGAGGCAGGGTGCCTGGGAGTGGTGTAGGGCATGAGCTGGTTCTTCCTTCTCAAACAGAACTCCATGTGGTTCCTCTTCCCCCACAGCTAACAAGGCTGCTTTTTGTGAAATATTAGTTAAAGATGTGTTACATTTGTTTATGCTATAGAGTATTTGTTTAATGCGGCAAAGATGTGTTGCATTCTTTTACGCTGCATTTGTTTAACTCTGTAAAGCTGTGTTACTTTGCCTGCCTAAAACACCTGATTGGTCTAGTAAAGAGCTGAATGGCCAATAGCAAGGCAGAGGAAAGGATAGGTGGGGCTGGCAGGCAGAGAGAATAAATAGGAGGAGAAATCTGGGAAGAGATCAGTGAGCAGGAGAAGGAGATGGAGAGGAGGACTCCATGGGCCACCCAGTCACTCAGCCAGCCTCAGAGTAAGAAGCAAAGAAAGATAAACAGAAATAGAGAAAGATAAAAACCCAGAGGCAAAAGGTAGATGAGATAATTTAAGAAAAGCTGGCAAGAAACAAGCCAAGCTAAGGGTGGGCATTCATAAAATGAGTAGGACTCCAGGTGATTCATTTGGGAGCTGGGTGGTGGGCACCCCAAAGAGCCAAAGAGAAAACAAAACAAAACAAACAACCCAAATGGCAAGCTGGGAGATGGCGGTGCACACCTTTAATTCCAGCACTCGGGATGCAGAGGCAGGGGGATCTCTGAGTTAGAGGCCAAACCAAACCAAATCAAAACAAACACCACCACCACCAACTGTAGAAACACCCCATCTTACAGACCACTTCAGTAAAGAGAAGTAGCTTCCCCTAAACTAGTGGTTCTCAACCTTCCTAATGCTGCAACTTTCTAATACAGTTCTTCATGTTGTGCTGACCCCCAACCATAAAATCATTTCCATTGCTACTCCATGGCTACAATTTTGCTACTATTGTGAACTGTAATGTAAACACCTGATACGCAGGATATCTGATAGGTGACCCCTGTGAAAGGTTTCTTCAACCTCCAAAAGAGTTGTGACCCACAGGTTGAAACTGCTGCCCCAAAGGGGTGCCTGGCTGTCACATTTACCACTTATTAGAGTCATCTGGGTGCCTGACCCTCCCTGGAGCCATGTTCTAGAACAATTAAGCCAAAATCCCTGGGGACAGAGCAATGGAAATATTCTTCCACAAGACCTAGGACTGACAGGTTAGACCCCACAGCTGTATGGCTTCCCTCCATCAACTTGGGCTGTGTTTGACCAAATGCCCCCACAATAGGCAGCTTGCAGAGTTCTGGTGTCTTTGGTTGCAATGGCAGTTGAAAGGGGATGCAGGGAGACTCATGACAGTGACTGTACCCAGTGCTCCTATGACGCTCCCAGAACCTCAGACAGCCTGCCACAGTCACTTCCTGCAGAATCTGGGACACACACACCTGGATCCAAGCCCTGTGGCTTCTAGAATCTTTAACAAATTGCTTAGTGGCTGTGAGATTGTTTCCCCATCTGCAAAATGGAGGCCATCTAATGCCTATTATTCTCTTGAGTTCTACTCTTTCTTTTTCTAGTTCCTTGGGGTTGAGTGATGGATTACTCATTTGAATCCTGCTGTTTCTGATGTAGGCATCATTGTTACAAACCCCCTTCTTTTTTATTATAATTTTAAAAATTATATTAGATATTGTATCTAATTATATTAGATACCATAGTGGCATTTTTGAAGGAATCATGCTTTGTGACTCCCCTCGTTTCCTACGTATAGCACCCCTATTCCTCTCATCTTTTGTAACTTACGTGTCCCTTACCTCCTCCTCACCTAACATCACCCCACACCTAAGCCTGCCTCTTAGAGCTGCCTTTACTGAATCCCGTAGGTTTTACTATGATGTATTTCCATTTTCCTGAAACATTTAAATTTCCTTCTTAGTTTCTTCTTGATACCTTGATTGTTCAAGACATGACATAATTTCAAGTTTCTAAAGTTTGTCAAGGCTTGTTTTGAGGATTAACATATGATGTAACCTAGAGAATGCTTGTGTTCCATTGAGAAGAGTCTGTTTCCATAGCTATTGGATGGGATAGTCAGTGATGCTGAGTGGTCCATTTGGTCTAGGATGCAGTTTAATTCTGCTATTGTTTTGTTGAGTTTCTGTCTGAATGACTTGCACAGTCCTGAAAGTATGATACTGAGTCACTGGATATTGTTTATTCCTCCACTCAGATGTGTTAACATGCCTTATACATGTAGGTCTAATGTTAGGTTCGAAGGCTCACATACATTCACAGTGCTATTTCCTCTTGCTAAATCAACTCATTTATTGCTAATTAGTGACCTTCCCTGTGTCTTCTTATGCTCTTGACCCAGTGTCTAATTTATCTGATACAGCAAGGCCACTTCCGCCATTCTTAGAATTCCTCTTTCGTGAACTGTTTTTTTCTCACTTCAACGTGTGCAGTCCCTGGGGGTGAAGTGAGTTTCTCATAGGCAGCACGTGCTTCATTCATTTTTCTTCTTTTTAAAACATTTATTTTGTTTTTATTTATGTGCCCGTGGCCATGTGTGGGTTGTGTGTGAGAGCTCTGTAAGTGGGCAGAAGACAGTGCCTGGTGCCCAGAGCAGCAGACTTCTGCAGGGGCAGGGAGTGCCCTTAACGACCAAGCTATCTCTGCAGTCCTCTGCTTTATTCTTTTTCCTTTTCCAGCAACGGGTCTCAAAAAGGCTGCCGTTTTGTTCGCTGGCCCTTGTTTGATTTAGTTTGTTATTGTTGCCTTGTGTTGTGTTGTTAACTTTTCTGATCAGGGATTTCCATTTAATTATTTTACAGTTATTTTCAAGTCTCCAGTTTCTCTGGTCAGAGGGTCAAGCTTCTCTGGGCTTTCTTCTAATGGTTAGTTTAGACTCTTCAATTGCTTGCACATATTATTGCTTTATTGTTGTTTCCTGGAATCGTATTTTACTCACAGATCACATTTCCCTGCATATTTATTTTTAAGTGTGTGTGTGTGTGTGTGTGTGTGTGTGTCAGAGAGAGAGAGAGAGAGGAGAGGAAAAGAGAAGAAGAGAGAGACACAGAGACACACACACACCACACACAGAGAGACAGACACACACACCACACACATACACACACACAGAGAGAGAGAGAGAGAGAGAGAGAGAGAGAGAGAGAGAGAGAGAGAGAGAGAGAGAGAGAGAGAGAGAGAGAGAGACCACAGAGGCTAGAAATGTTGCATCCCTTGGAAGTGGTTGTGAACCCCCTGATGCAAGTGCTGGGAACTGAACTTGGGTCTGAAATATCTCTAGCTCTTTTTTCTTTCTACTCTCCCCTCCTCCCCTCCCCCTCCCCTCTTCCCCTCCCCCTCCCCTCCCCTCCCTCCTCCCTCCCCCTCCCCTCTTCTCCTCCCCCTCCCCTCCTCCCCTCTTCCCCTCCCCCTCCTCTCCTACCCTCTCCCTTCCCTCCCATCCCCTCCTCTCCTCTTCTTTCTTCTCCTTTTGGAAGTCCTGATCATTCTGGAACTTAGAATTTAGACCAGGCTGGCCATCAAGCTCACAGAGATGCTCATGCCTCTGCCTCCAGAGCGCTGGAATTAAAGGTTCCTTCCTGGATAATCTTGATGCTTGCTGGTGTATAATGTTCTCTAACATCAGAGGGCTCTGTTTACTCCTGATTTCTTAATCTGCCCTCGTCTGTGGCTTTCCTTCCAGGAATTTTAGGCAGGTTGCTTACTTTTCTTCAGAGCCTGTGGTCATTTCTGCTGTTTGATCACTAGGTGGAACCTTAAGTACAGGTTTGCTACAAGTCTATGGTTGGCGTGTTGTTGCTATTTCACTAGCAGAGAGCACTCCAAGACCAAGTTTGTTACAAATTCATGTTTGGTGTGCTTTTCAGTGAGTGTCTAAAAAGGGCCCCTTTTGGGTGTGGGCCTGGGTGGGCCCAGGTGCCTCTTCACAGTCCCTGGGCTGTGGTCAGGTGCTGTGGAACTCTGCCTAGATTTTCAGCTCTGATGGAAGTCCTTTGTGGCACTGGGTTTCAGCACAGTGCGCTGACACTGACTTCAGGGCAGAGCTTGTTTTTCTGTTGTACCTGTCAGTGAGTGGGTAGAGTCTGCCTCTGTCCCAAGATTGAGGGGCAGCGATGGGGGCAGACCCAGGGCTCCCTGACTAACAACACAGCACTGGAGGTTTGGTCAGATTTTGACTCTGCTTTAAGCCTGGGTTTTCTTCTTCCCATCTTCCCAGGCAGGAGAGTCTCCAAGTCACATGACCAAGAGTTTGAGGAGAAATGATTAGGATACCTCCTTCTTTCCTGCCTCTTCAATGTGTCGTTCCTTCATTTTATGCAAAATCCAGATTTGGAACGTTTTCATCTAGTTTTCTTCACTCTTCTGAGAGAGTTTGTGCCCAAATAGGTGTTTCTGTGAGGTGGTGGTAACTGGAGGGTCTTAGTCACTCACCATCCTCTAACTGTGGTCCCCGCTATTCGTATTTAGGGTGTTACTCTCTTCCAAGGGACAGTGTGAATGAGTAGGCTTTTCCAGGAACCCTGCAAAGCCTAGAGCTCTGTCCATGACTCCATCTTGACTGTAAAGGCCATCATGTCCACCTAGGGAGGAGTTGGGTACCAGTTCCATTTTCTTCATCCTCTAATAGACACCTCCCCAGGCGCTCGTCATCCAAGCCGAGACTGAAGGAGAGGGACGGGGTGCTGGCAGTGGGGAGGGCGGTGGGAAGCATTCTGAGCAGCTCAGGTTTTGTCGTGTGGTGTAGTGCTGCCACCTGAAGAAACTCTGAACTTCTCCATGAGTCCACAAGGACCTTGGCACTAGTGTCCTCTCTTTACAGGCGTCTATCTGATTGGTCTCCCTCTCAGGATGTCGCATGTACAGGGTAGACGTCAAAGCCCAGATCTAGCACTGTGCACTGACGTCTCTGTGCTTTGAAGAGCAGGTTGAACGTGAACTCCTTGGAAGCAGACCTGGAGAAACTGGACTGAGCCGCAGGTGAATGAGACCACAGATTCTAGATTCTTAGCAGCTATGCAAGGTTGCTTAGGAGATGGTGCTGGCCCAGCCTCAGATGACAGAGATGAAAGAAGCCTGTTGGCTCTGCGTTCTCCACCCTGAGGTTGGCTCAGTGCATTTAGCAATAAGTAGAGGGAAATTTCCTGTAAAATGTGTCTTTATTCTCGCATCCACCTGTGTGTACATTGCCTCTTGTCACTTAACTGAGCTGCAAGATTCTTATGGCATGTGTGCAGGTGTGCATGCACACGCTCACATGCACACACACGCGCGCGCGCGCGCACACACACACACACACACACACACACACACACACACACACACACACACTGGCTGCGGACCTCCAGGAGTGTTGCTGTTTATTTAAAGTCCTACCAGTTCTGGTGAGAGACGAAGTCACTCACCAAGTCTCTAATTTTGTTTCTCCTACATTGGACTTAAACCAGTAAAACTTAAACGAAACAAAAACTACAAACAAACAAACAACAGATGAAATACATTATTAAAAAGAAAGCATTTTTTTTAATGTATGAACTTAAAACTTTTGCCAAAATGCTTCCTGGCTTCCTGGCTATTTTTTTGTTTTGTTTTGGTTTTTTTTTTTTTTTTGGCTTTTTGTTGTTGTTGAAGTAGAAGCTACTTAAAATATTCCACAGAGGAAATTTGCAGACATTGAATTCTGAATTTGAAAACAGAGGAGTCAGTGTCTGTGGACAGAAGCCACATGGGCAAGTCTGTCCGGAAGGTGCACTGCAGCCTGGAGGACTCTGAACAATCATTTGCTCAAGTAGAGCCTTCCGCCACAAGGATGCCATGCCTGCCTCCCCGTTTTCCTAGCCTACACTTCCCACTTCATACACACACACACACACACACACACACACACACACACACACACACACGCACACGCACGCACGCACGCACGCACACACGCACGCACGCACTCACGTCACCCTCCATTTTCAATCCACCAGGGAATGTGGAAAGGAGAGTTTGTGGGTGACTTGGGAACAGCGCTCTAAAACCAGGCTTGTTTCCAAGGACTTTGGCTTCAGTCATGACACACCCACTTCCCATTTCCCATCTATTTTGTGTTCAGATTTGGAGTGACTAATGGCCCAATTGGTCATCATCCTTGGGCCAATTTCTAGGTATCCCTGGGACCTGAGACTGACTTTTGGAATGAGAGCATTGTCCGCCTGGCTTACAGGCACATTGTAGCCATTGATCATCCTCAGAGCCTAGCAAAGCAGAACACGACCTTGCAAGGAATGGAGAGAATAATTTGTCTGCTTCATCTCATAAAATATAGCAAGGGCCAGTGTAGGTTTAATTTTTCGTGTACCTCACAAAAGAGCTGGATTATGTTAAATGGAAAAAATCGGCAAGAAACCATGTGTTGTTCACTAATGGTACCAGAAACACGGAATGAAGTAGGGGATCCCAGGGCTACTGCTAAGGGCTTAGAGGCTGAAACCATCATGGAAGGGGTGGGCTCACAGGTCAGGATATGTGGACAGAAGTAGAAAGCAGAGATGCTTGTACACATCTGTTGTCTTCTTAGTGTCCCTTCCCCTTGTGGTAAAGCATCCTGTGATGGACTGTAATCTCAGCTTGAGACAATGGAGGCTACAGAGTCAACAGCTCCAGGGAGCTGGTCACATCACTTCTGCTTCCAAAATCAGAACAGAGAGCAAGGAAGGTGTGTGCTGCTCCTCAGCTCCCTGTACTTAAACTTTCCATGATCCCAGTTAGGGAATGGTTCCACTCACAGTGGGCAGAACTCCTATCTCAATGCAACAGGCATGTCCAGAGGCTTCTATCGGGTGATTTTGAAGTCGACATCTGTGAAACACTGTCTGCAGGTCTGCGGTGGGATGCCAGTGTGCCTGGATTGTTCATGTGAACGATGATGTGATGACGGACCAACAGGACAAGCCAGGAGACTTCCCTAAGAGACTGGACTCCTCCAGCATTGTCTGCTGGGCTGTGAGTTAATAACTCACCTGTGGCCTTTTAGATGAGTTTACCTATGGCCTCTTCCGTACCAATATATCAATGTGTCAAATCTTCAGTCAATTTAACCCTGGCTAGTCTAGAACTCAGCCTGTAGCTCAGGTTGGCCTTGAATTCCAGAGATCCATCTGCCCCTATGTCCTGAGTGCTGGGTGTGATTAGAGGACACTTTGCAGAATCAGCTCTCTCTTTCCACCACACAGTTTCCCTGTGTCGAACTCAGGTCAGATTTGGTGGCAGGCTCCTTTATACACTGAGCCATCTCACTGGCTCAATTCCTTTTCAAAAGTGGAATTGCCTCTCTTTGGTGCAGGGGCTGTGGGATAGGCTGCAAGCTTCTCTCTGTGCAGAACCTTTCTCCAGGATTGAACATTCCCTTACAAAGGCTGCTGCGGAGGGCTGTAGCTTTGCTGTCAGGACCAACTACCACAGCCCCATTCTAGGGGCAATGCTAACCGCACCAATCTTTTCCCTATCCTTGCCTTTCTCTTCATTCCATTCATTTCACAGCGAGATCCAATATTCTCTTGTGTGTCCTGTCTTATAGCTCATTTGTGTTGTAAGGATTCAGCTTTATGAGGAATTTCATTTTGTATCATAGTGTGTGGAACATTTCTTTATGTTCTCAAGCACCTACTTAGATTTTTCATGTCTCTTAAGCAGCCCAGCCTGAAGAAAGGGAATCACGGTGTGGCCACGTGGTGTTTTGAATGAAGATGGTCCCCATAGATTCATAGGGAACGGCACTAGTAGAGGTGTGGTCTTGCTGAAGGCACGGGTGTAACCTTGTTGAAGGCAGTGTGTCCCTGGGGGTGGGATTTGAGCTCTCAGATGCTCAAGCCAGGCCCAGTGTCTCTCTTCCTGCTGCCTGCCCATCCAGATGTAAAACTCTCAGCTCCTTCTGCAACACCATGCTAGCCTGCACTAACTGTCATGCTTCCTGCCCTTACCATAACGGACTAAACCTCCAAAGCTGAAAGCCAACCAATTAAATGTTTTCCCTTATAAGAGTTGCCATGGTTATGGTGTGTCTTCACTGCAACAGAGATCCTAAGACATCACTGACCCAGTGCCAAGTGTGGTTACTTTGGAGAACTTTAGGGTTGCAAGGTTATAGGTGAGAATACCTCCTCATCGTATTTTGTTTTCACTTCTCTTTGGCTTAGAGGTCTCAAGACATAAAGGTTGAATCATCATAGTCCAAAACAAAAACACAAGCACAAGGCATATAAAAGTTAAGAGCCTTGCCTTAGATCATGGAGCTAGGGAATGCTGAAGCCAGACCTTAAACCCAAGTCTGTCTCTCCAGTCCTACACTTAACTGCAGGACACTTAGAGCTTACCATATATTAGATGTCATCATACTGGCATCGGAAGTGTTAGAATGGGATTCTAAGCACGTGCAGGTGAAGTCCCAAGGCTGTTTTTGCTATTATATAGGTGTGAGATGCATCAAAGGCAGTCAAAAATAGGAGGAAGCTACGGACCATAGTTGCGAAGGTAGTTTGCATTTAATTTGGGCAAGGCATTTATTGACTATTCTGGACACAGATCAAACGACATATATTTTGGCAACCCTCTCCCTGAGCAGTTCAGAAAGGAGCACGTGGCTAAAAGTGGTCATCACATGTCGTGATCATCACATGTCGTGATCAGCTGAGAAGAGTCAACCAGTGAGTTTTTGCTGGTTCTTCATTTAGGATTGATTTCTAAGACTTTAGTCTTTTTTTTTTTTGGAAAGCAATTGATGGTGCTTACAAAAAGAGTGGGTTAAAAAGACACACACACACACCAGTGTTACAAAACCTTGTATTAATCATTTCCCTTCACTCTCAATATAACCATATGAAATATAGCCATGATTCTTAATTCCGTAGGAGGAAATGAATAATAAATACATTGTAGCAAGTTTAGACCACAAGGGTGTTGTCACGGGTAACAACATTTGAAAACTGTACACTTGCAAAGAATAGCATCTTCAAACATTAGTATATCTGTATATCAGTAAAGCTTTTACATGTAACAAACATGCTCTTTCCATATATGACAAATTTAAAAAATATGCATTGCTTGGCAACATGAACTAGGCAAAAATATTTCTTTGTTCACTGACTTTATACAGGAAAACAGGACAAAAGGCATGCATGTACAATACGAATGCCTGCACAGGGCATGCAACGAAAGAAAGCCTTCTGAAGGTCAGCTTACGTTAGGCATAAATACGTGAGGGTTATATATTAATAAGGGAGGAAGTCTTCTGTTTGCCATTACTAACATTCCTGCTTTCTTCTCGCTCCTCCCAGAGGGATACACATTCACCTTTAAGTCAAGATAAAAGAATTAAAACAAAAGTCACTTTGCAAACATCTCTGATGAGTTGTAAAAAAAAAAAGAAGAAAAAGAAACAAAAACAAACCCAACATTAGTGTTATCACAGCTCCGCGTTCAACTATCCTGCTGCAGGTTCTGATTGTAATGGGCACACCTTGGCACCCTGGGCAGGGTGCTTCCCCAACTCAGGCTAGAGTGGAAAGACGTCCTACAGAACCCACGTTCCTCTCCTTCCTAGCTCGGTCCTCCACCCAGGCTCTGGGGGACACAGGTCTACAAACCTTGCATCAGTATAAGCTACAAGAGGCACAGAAGAACAAAATACCCGGAGAAGACCCCCATTCTGCAAAAGGCAGCCAGCGACACCTCAAAAGAAAACCTGGTTTCCCTCAGTGTCACCTCAGAAGAATGGGAGGTGGGGCCCAGTCGCAGCTCCCGACCTGGGTAGCAGAAAAAGACCTTCAGGTCAACCCAGGATATGAGAGAGCTTAGTGCAAACAGCAGCCCTTGGCAGGCAGGCCCAGCAGCATCTATAATGCTTGCTGGATTTGTGTTTAAAAGAAAAAAAAGAGTGAAACTCAAAAGCATGTGTGGGGGAAGGAGAAAAACAAAACACCATCAGCAGCAATGTTTCGTGTCTTGTACACAGTTTAGTGTGTTTCTTCCTACTGTGTTCTGGTAAGAAAACACTGAGTAAAAAGCACCAATAAAACATCACCCATGATATCGCAGACCAGCACTGTGCCTCAGACAGTGCAGAGAGTCATGCTGCTTACATCAGAGTGGGGGGGAACCTATGCAGTGAAATAGATTTTACTCTGAGAGTTTCAAACCTTTACTATTTAATATAAAACAGCTGCACGGCGTGGGGGTGTCAATGGGTAAATACAAAGAAGGCACTGCAGCTTATTCCTACGGGTCTAGCCCTCACAGCCTCAGGCATGAAATCGTTTCATTCTTTGTATAAATAAGATTCCTTTGCTTTAGGGTTTTAAAATTGAGCTGTGTACCTGCAGTCAACACAGGAATCTAAACAAGATGGGCAGAGGCTCTTAAAAATCAGAAAACTTAAAAAAGAGAGAGAAAACATTAACATAGCAAACCACAACTAAGTAGATAAATCTTTACAGTCAATGAAAAATAAGCTTTCCTTTTTTTTTTTAAAAAAAAAGAATTATGTTGTTACTAATAACAGAGTTTATCATGGTTACCAGCCATAGCAAGTTAATAAGTAACATATCCAAAATAATATCTCTAGTAATCAGATAACCATTGTTTCTATATTCAATGAAGGAATAAATAGGAATTCAGATTTGCAAATACTCTATGGTCTTCTTCTTTTTAAAAGACTCACGTTCACACGATTGTGATCACAATCCGGCTTCTGAGTAGCCTATGTCTTTATGGGCATGTGGCAGATCCCCACACCGTTGGCTTCCTACGAGACGAGGAATCCCGTTGTTCCTCTCCGTTTACCTCCTCAGCGTCCTCCAATCACATCCTCAGACCCTCTGGCCGTGCCTTTGGCCTTCTACATTTTCACCTATTCTGCCTCACATGTGACCATCCATCCCACCCCCTCCCCCAACACTGAGACTGTTTGGAAAAGGTGCGTGAGGGGTAAGTGTTAATGGCACTTGGTTAAAAACATTATATATACACATATAGAAACTAAACACGCTTCTGCTCATGGATTTGCATCTTCAAGACCTGCTCACCCAGGAGTGGCCTGACGCCCTTGTTACTGTTGTTGCAATGTGCTGCATGGAATGGCTCACCCAGGGCCTCTGTGCTCACTAAGAGCTCTGTCTGCTTAGGGTGCCCTTGGCCTTCTGGACTGCAAGGATTGCAAGATCTCTGTTGCAGCATCCAAGGCTGGGCTAGCTGTACATCTGTAATCTTGACAGGTAAACAAAGTTGTGTGGATTTTTATTAAGGCCTTTAAAGTCTGGATGCCCTTCACTAATTTGAAAAAAAAACCCAAAAATGAGTAACATGGGCAAGGTGCAGTCATTTGCATGGTTCGATCCCTTTAACTTTGACTTAGACATCACTTTTTATTTAAAGAGGCATCAGTCTCACCCACTTAATGAACAGGCCTTACTTCATCTCCCAGATCATGCCTCTGGTAAAGCATTTACACCATCCCATTTGCACAACGAATTTTCTAGTGCAGTGCACAATTCCTTCTCGATGTCCTCCAATATCCTTCACTGCATCAAATTCTGAAATGTTGCCATGACTCTGCGGCATCCCAGCTGATCTCTCACTGCATGACGGGTCACACGAGTGTGTTTTCCCTTGCCCGTGTAAGGCTGGATCAGTCATTCCCCAATACAGCAAACCTGGACTCACACGCATGGACACAGCCACCATTTCTCTCTCTCACAAGCTAACCTTCCCTGCTTCTGCTTTCATAGCCCGCCCTGGATGGTGGCGCCTCTGCCTCTCTGCACTGATCTCTCTGGCACTATTGCTGGACCATTCTTCTTCAGCAGAGATGGGGTAAAAAGAATACGGCTCCCAGGCTCCTGCAAACCCTCCATCACAAGCGTTGTGAGTCAGAGACCTCTAGCGGGACTGTGGAGTGAGACCAGGGGCCTGTGGGGAGGTTTGGAAGCAAGACAGACCTTGGGTGGGATGCAAATCCAGCCCAGAAAGAGGTTGCAAAGTTTATCATCTCTGGGTGACCTATGAGCAAATCCGTAACTGACCACATGAAGCCACCAGCTCTGTGTCCTTGGCACACCCTCTCACCCTTCACATGCATCCACACACTCCTCCTCCCACCTCATGGTGGAAGCTCCTCCCACCTCATGGTGGAAGCTCCTCCCACCTCATGGTGGGAGATGGCCATGCGAGGCCTACTTGACTGCATCCATCTTCTCGAGAAGCAGAGCTTGGCAGCCGTTTTAAAAGACACCTGCTACTATTATAAAAATAGATGAAACAAAAATGAATCCATAGCAATCAGTCTTTTACAAAAACCATAGTATGAAGAGAAGTTCTACCCAAACTCTACAGGTTATGTACCCTTTAAAACTCTTATGTAAACAATACACAAATCAAAGTTTGAAAGTTTGCTGGAGGGAATTTCGTCCTCTTGCCCTTGTTGCCACATGGCCCTGTCCCGTGGCTGCTTGCTTCAAGCAGGGCCTTAGGGAGATCCAGTCGAGGAGACACAAACAGGCCAGCCACCTCTTGCTCTGGTTGCCTGTACCCTCTGTCTTGTGCCGGCTGACTACATGAAGCGGGCTTCTGAGAAGCTGCCCCGGGCCGGGCAGCTTCCTCCCTCCCGAGTGTCTCCTGGCGGTACTCCTCCCCACCCCATTTCCATCCAGGAAGCCATGAGCATCCTTCCGCCCCACCCCGCCCCACAGTTCCCTAGAGTCCCCTCCCCACCCTGCATACCGTCCCATCCCACGACAGAAACAAACGACAACATGACCAACCCCAGGTCTACTGATATGTTTACAAGGATGACCTACGCTCTCACAAAATCAAAATGGGCGAGGGACCAGGGGGAAAAGGCTGCAAAGTGTCCTGGAAGACTCTATGCAACCCTGAAGATGGCTGACACTGGGCCCGCAGCAGTCGATTTCACGGCCAGCGCGGTCACTCTCATCTTCAGTTTCTAGATTGTGGAGGTCCGGTCAACCCCATCTGTGGAAAGGAGCCACAGAGGGCTGGGTGAGCAAAACCAGTTCTGGGTTAACCGGCCACCAGCAACGCCAACACCGTGAACATCCCGGGCTCTGAGGTGACGTCATCACCCACCCACCCACCCACCCGCTGACATAACCACACATCTAACATCTGGAGAGCAGCTTTTTTGTTGTTGTTGTTTTTAGACGTTAGCTACCTTGAGCCTGGGAGCCAAGATGCAACTGTCCTCACTTCCCAAGCATTCACATTTTAGAATTTATATCACTGACACATGGATCAATAATGACGCTCAGAGTGACGGTGGCTCTAACCAGTGTGTTCTGGGAAGGAAGGGGCATGGAGGGAGGAATGTATAGGTCAGTCTTGTAGATCAAGGACACACAATGACTTGCTGATGGAGCTGCAAGGCGTGTGCTAAGCAGGAAAAGATGGTGGGTAGAGGGTAGGGGACAAGTCAGTCAGTAGAATGATGTGTTACCAAATGGAGGGGCTGGCAGTAGGCCCTAGGTGTAGGAAAAAGGGGTTGGGGACCCAGCGGCAGGAACAGGCCTGTAGCAACAGGGAAGGACTAGAACAGAAATGTAAATGCAAGCCAGGCCACAGTGGTGCACACCTTTAATCCCAGCACTTTGGAGACAGAGGCAGGCGGATCTCTGGGAGTTCGAGGCCAGCCTGGTCTACAGAGGTAGTTCCATGAGAGCGAGAGCTGTAACACAGAGAAACCCTGCCTTGAAAACTCAAAAAGAAAAAAAATGTAAATGCAATTGTGGAGCTCACATCCATTTCTTTGGAATTATTTCCCTCCTACTGGAAATTCCTTGATGAAGGGCTAAAGACAAAGAGACCCACTCCTGCCCACAGCTGGGCAATCAGGGGGATGGATATAGCTGACCCAAATTCTCCGCAGCAAGAATAGGAGTAGAGGCGGGAAAAGCAAGGGCAGAGGCTGTGTGCATGCAGAGTTGGAGGCTTGTGACAGAGGAGGGTAATTACCCAAGCCTCCTTGACACATTGGAGAAGCGGTCTTGCTGCAAGGTGTGTGTCTGAGGGGGGGACTCGTGCCTGGGAAACTAGAGGCCGTGAGAGAGCTCGACAGTGGAGCTGCCTGTTTTCGTGAGGGCTCCAGCCCAGTCCCCAGCAGCAGACCCAATCATCCCGCACACCGAGAGAAGGACCTTGGAAGGGCACAGGGTGGGGACTGAAACCAGCAGAACTATGCAATCTCACTTTAGACGGACTTCTTTGGCAGTTGGTGCGAGGAAGTATCCATGCTGGTGCGTGTTGGAGCTGACGGGGTTACACAGAGGCAGAGAGAGGCATGGGTTGGTCACCACAGAGTAGAAAAGATGGTGTCCTATGATGAGGGCAACAGTGGGCTAGCTACAGAGCACTTCTTTGGCTTCGGCGAGCTCCAGAGGCTAGCCAGCGTGACTATGGCTGGCTAGAGAACATCTCTAGTTACCGTGCAAGACTCAGAGACAAGACAGAAGTGCCTGAGCATTCCAGGGAAAGCTAGGGACCTGAAAGGCATGGGAAGGCAGAGATTCCGCTAGCAGGAATTTCCTGACTCCTTGCTGGGAGTGTCATGTTGGCAATTCTGCCAGCTCAAACTTGGAGGAGAGGTGTATTTTTTTTTAAAAAAATTATTGAGATAATTATAGCTTCACATGCATTCGTTAGAAATTGTCAAGCAAGATCATGTGGGTACCCGGTCAGGTCCCACAGTCGTGACAATTTGTAAAGGTGTAATGGGACATTACAGTGAAGTCACTGACTTTTAGATAATCCATTGATCTTATTTAGATTTCTCCAATTTTATTTGCACTCGAGTGCGCGCACGCGCACGTGTGTGTGTGTGTGTGTGTGTGTGTGTGTGTGTGTACTATGCAGGCAAGAATGGAAAAGCATATTGTGTAACTTCTGTCAATTTAGGGAGAGATTTTAAGAAGGGGCAATGGCTCCTGCCAGTTTGGGGTGTTGGGGCGTCGGCTAGCCCACAGGTGGGATCTTTCTGACCAATAATGACTTTCTGTGGCGTCAACCTGAGTCAGCGCCTCGGGCTCGACAGTCGTTGGAGAGCAGGGGTGCCTGCCAAGCTCACTCTGCTTGTTGGATGTCTACTGCAGACATCTCTAGACGTATAGCACACTCTTGCTTGGCTCTCTGGCCCACATATTACTGCTGAGTCTTCAGAGCTGTGAAAGTGAGGAGCAGGGAGCGTGAAAATCTCAACTAGCCCAACTCCAAGGCACATTAGCATTGCATTTCAACCACATGATATGTCTTCCGAGGAAAGCCACCCTAGGATTTTCAGTTGCGAAAGCTGCACACTGACAACGTCATGGGCCAGCACACCCAAACATGCACCACAGGTTTCATACTTATCACAGCAACAAATGCCATCCTAGCGCCCTGAGAGAATAATTTGCATAGGGTCTCTGCATCTGTGCCCGTGGGGCTGGTAAGGTTGGGAAGGGGTGAGCTGACAGGGGGAGTAGAACAGGAGGGGGAGTGTGAACTTCAGAACCCCGGAAAGGGCTGTGTACTTTTCTCTTCTTAGTTCCGGCCTCAGACTCTGACAGTGGAGTCTCCTGTAGACCCCGGAGTCCCTCTATCAGAGGCTTGGGGACTCATCCTCCCTGAATACCATAGGCAAGGCAGAGAGCCTGATGGCGGATCCACACCCCTCCTCCTCGTATCCTTTTGGGTTTGTTGCAGGGGCCTCGGGGAAAGAAAAGATGAGAAAGGAGGGGCCAAGAGAAAAGGGCTTAGACAAGTACCAGGAGGGCAGCAGTTACCAAGGAAACAGAGAAGAGCAGAGGCATCAGAGGCGCCTAAAAGTTGACGCTGTGGACCACAGTGGATGGCCGTCTGGGATACAGATGGATTGATGCCCTCCTCCTGCATCCCTGAGTCATGGCACAGGGACTTTTCCTTCCTTCTTTTATTGTATGTCTCATCTCTGTATGCGTGTGCACACATGTACAAGTGTCTATATGCATGGAGGTCAGAAGTCAGCATCAGGTATCTTCATTATTTTTTGAGAGAGAGTATCTCCTGAACCCAGGACTCACTTATTTGACTAAACTGGCTACCTTGAAAACTCCAGGGATCTGCCTGTCTCCACTTACAGGCATATGTGAAAGCTGCCATGTGTAGCTTTTTACATGGATTCTGGGGATTTGAACTCAGGTCCTAAAGCTTGTATGGCAAGCACTTTGCCCACTGGGCTATTTCCCCAGCCCCAGAAGAACTTTAACCGTGCTTTCCTCTTGCCATTTCTTTTCCTGTAAAATGATTTAATTTGTTGGCACGATGTCCCCAGCAAGGTTATCGTCCCTGGCACCTGGGAAGGGCTGGCCCATAGAGACACTGCCCCAGCTGGAGGCTCCTGTACTGGGTCAAGTCACCCTCAACTTGATTTGCATGCTCTGCCCCTGACACTGCTCAGGAGGAGGCTGCCCACAAGAGGGGGGTTACTGAGAGAAAAACAAAAAACAAAACCCACAGCGATAAAAAGGCTTAGGAGACTAGCAAGATGAAAACATCAGTAAAAAGCCATCAGTTCCAATAGGTAGTCTGTGAAAATAGAAAAATCGGCTTACCAAAAAAAAAGTCTGTTCAATGAAAACTCCCCTCGAATAGAGTATCTGGCATTTTTGCTGCTAATGATGAAAATAGCAGCACTTAACCAGTTACCCGAGGGTCCGTCAGGCCCTGTGGGGGGAGGTCAGGTTTTCTTTCTGACTCTCAAGGCAGTGGCTGGCATACTGCACCAGGTTCCGTACGCAGCAGTAGACAGGGCTTTAGACTTCCTACCAGAGATGCTTTTGAGTTCGCCCATGTTGTGTTTATGAGAACTTCTCCCCTGGCAAGGCTGTTACTCATTCCTCAGAATGGTCACACCACAGTGTGTTGATCCTTTTTGGGTGTTTGTTGAGGGACTTCTGACACAGCTGGTGACAACTCCCAGAGGTGCTTTGAACCTCCAGGATCAGTGTGACCAGAGAGACAGAGCAGCCGTTTGCCAGCAGGGCCTCCTGGATCTTTTCTGTTTGGTCAGAAGCCCTGTAGCGCCATGGTAGCCCCAGGACCCCTGAACTCACTTCTGACATTTAAGTCCAGCTGGGGGAGTTCCAGCCCTCAACTCTGTTCCATGTAAACCATTTATTTCCTATTTTCTTTTCAGTATAATATCGTATTTTCACACTATCCTTAGTCTACAGAGATTAAACATCTAAAGGCCGGGGGCAGGGGATCTTGAGGACAAAGTTTCAGGAACGGTAACTGGTGGCAGCCTTTCCACCCACTGCTGTCAGAGGATGCTCAGCCGGGCCCTAGGTGTGGCAATGGCCCAGATCTCACCCGGGCAGGCAGGTGTATCCAGGCAGGAGGGGGCTGTTGGGGAGGCTCCCAACAGCCTCTCTGTGGAGCATAGGCTATCAGGAGGAAGAGGAGAACAGGAAGGGCTGGCTGAAAGTATAGACAGAGTCCATCTCTTACGCTCCTACCAATTTTCCACAGATGTGCGAACCCCTGAGCTTGGGCCCGGGACAGGTGCAAGAGGAGGCTGCAGGCCAGACTGATGAGAGTAGGGGGCACGGATTTGAAGAGAATGTTCCTGGCTCTAGTTAAATGTGAGGGTATCCAACCTGTGCCTGTCACGTGGTAAAGGGCCCCTCGGTTGGCTTGGGGCTCTAGTGTCACACAAGCCATTTGCAACAGGGATATTTAAAAACAAGTAGAAATCTTTGTTTCAAAAATTCTATTTTTAGAGCATGTTGGGATATGCTCGGCCCAGACTGGCAGATCCAGTAACGAGAGGGAACATATCCAAATCTGTGGGAGATGCTCCCAATAGAAGCCATATCTGTGTGTGTCTGATGCCTCCAGCTCCTGCATTTGGCCGGGAC
The DNA here is from genome assembly GCF_017639785.1 of Mesocricetus auratus. Classification (NCBI taxonomy): domain Eukaryota; kingdom Metazoa; phylum Chordata; class Mammalia; order Rodentia; family Cricetidae; genus Mesocricetus; species Mesocricetus auratus. The sequence continues at coordinate 6,660,986 of NW_024429225.1, read as the reverse complement.
TACTGCTGTGGGGTTCCAGTGTGTGCTGAGGGGAGGAGTTTCCAGGGCTAGGGGGATGGTGCTGGTCTTTCTGGCCTCTATTTCCCTGACTCATCTCCTACAAAAAGAACAGAGCATAAAGACTGTGCGGGGAGGAGGCTCCACGGCACCCCAAGCTGTACCAGTGCGTGCAGAGGGCACACTGACCTCCCAGGGCATGCTCCGTCATACTGAGGCACAAGGACTCCAGTCTGTTGTTGATGTCAGGTTCAGTCACAGGAAGCTGGAATTCTGCACGAAGAAAGGGGTACATTGATTACTGGGACTCCTGGGACAAGAAAGAAGTATCCACGAGGTCACCTGGTGCCAGGATAAGTGTCTAGTGTGTCTCCCCTAGGAGGACTCACGGGGACCTTCAGGGCCAGCATGAAGGGGGACCGCCTCTGAGGTCTGTTAGACGCAGAGGCCCATTGTAGACATGTAGGCTTGAAGTGAACTGATGACTAAAATGCTAGTCACAGTCATAGGCCGTCACTCTTGCCTGAACCGTGTGATGGCTTTCCCACGAAAATAAGACTCAACAGTGGTCTACAAGGCCTCCTTACATTCCTGTCCTCATACAAGTCCCTCTTCCTCTGTTCCATCGCAGGCCCTCTTGTGTCCTTGTCTTTGTACCAGTGTTCTCTCTGCCTCAGTGTCAGCCAGCAAATGCTCTCCTGGATCACTCTTTCCCTGCCTCCATAGCTCAGGGTCTACCGTCTTCCTGAAAGTACCTTCCCCTAACACTCCTTTTCCTCTTTCTTTCTTTGTATCGTTAAGGCTGGGTGGTTCACATATCTGCCCCTCCTTCTTTAGGGCTGGTGTCATTGGAGCGGGGCTTAGCAACCGTCACCAAGTCTGAAACCCAGCCTATAAAATTCTGCTTCGTGGTGAGAAGCAAGTACCACACACCCAGCCTAGCAATTCCCCTTCCAAGTGATGCCTCTGCTGGGCCAGCTCCTTTACTGCCCAGCACACTCAATCCTCAGTGGAGCTCAAGAGGGCTGGTAGCCCATCAAGACTAGCTAGGAAGCATAGGGCTAGGAGAAGAGTCCTTTTCCAGCCTGCTCTGGTGACTGTCATGACTGCTCACCACATTCAGTCTCTAAGCACACTGACTGGAGGAACTGAGACACTTACTTAACCATGACCAGGAGTCAGCTCCCACACAACCACAGACAATCCGAGACCCTCTACCAGTGGGGAGCTCTCCATCTTCCCGGTACTGCTGACCCCTCTCCCCCATGGAAGGAAGGTAGCTCTAGGGACCTTCTCTTCCTGACTGGGACTCAGTGCCATCCCCTTTCCTGCCCCCTCCTGTGGCACCATGGGATGCCATTAAATACCTAGAAGAGTCTTGTACATGACAACAGTGCTTTGACTGTCTATATCTGGCTGTCCTGAAACATGTGGTCTCTCTTCTACCACCAGCAGTGAAAAGCTATGACACCACACCCTGGGGACAGGAGCAGGAGAAAAGCCCTATAGCATACGCTGGCAAATGGGGTATGTTCCAGGTGTCTGGCATGTCCCAACACTGTCACTGCTTTCCTTTGTGACTTCAGGAGGCTGTTTCTTTCCTTGAGATTTACTTCCACTTGACATGTGGGGAAAAGGATGGGGTGGGCTAACGTTTAGGCATTGCTTGCTCCTTCACTACTACGCCAAGAGCACGTGGTTTGAAGGGGCAGGTGTTGGTGGTTTGGCGAGAGAGCAAGTTGAAACCAATGACTAAACCGAACATCTGTTTTTATCTAATTAGCTGCACATTAACATCTTTCTCTGATAGGTGAGATGGCTCCGCGCTGAAAGGCGCTTGCCACCCAAAGCTGGCATTCTGAGTTTGATCTCTGAAAGGGATCCTCTGACCTCCACTCTCACGTTGGGCCACGTAAACCCGCACACAAACATGCACACAGTAATAATTCTTTTTTTAAAGGGTTTTAAAGCTCTTCTTTTGCAATTTGCATCCCCCTCCTAATTCAGAGGCAGGTGCCATCTCCATCATTTCAAATTCTCAGAGAAGGCTGACAAAACCGGTCAGTATGAAAAGCACCAAGCAGCAGATAGTGACCTTTCTGTGACAAGCTGCAGCATCCATGAGGTTTGGAAGACAACTGGGCCAACTCCTGAGTGGATGGAGGCCTGTGTGGCTTCTAGGGAAGGTGGGAGCCAGAAAGGATGGGAGGAGTTTCTCCTGAGCCCACCTAGGAGCTGCTGGTAAGAGCAGGGTTTGGGCAATTAGACCATCCCAGGGGGAAGAGTATTTTCGTATTTCCATCCATTCATGTGAAAATCATATGCACGCAAAAATTAGCAGCCTTTGGGGTGTGAAACCTATAAAATAGAAACAGAATTTTATATATAGCTAGTTAGCAAATACGGAAGGGAAAAAAAACAAACTTCAGCAATTATAGCCATCCATATGCTCACTGGAAGAGTGCGTTTACTCTCTAGCACTCCCCTTTAAACAAACACTGTGGAGAGATTTGGATAAATAAAGACGCTCGACATTTGGAGAGAAGAGACTCAGCTGCAGGCTTTCTTGCCAAGACGCAGCAAAATGCCATTTTCCAAGCCTGGGATTGCGTGCTTCCAGGAAGCAGGCTGAGAAACAGCGGGGCTCTCAGCTCCAGACTCTCCAAGCCGCGCCGTGGCTGCTCTTTTAGGTGGGAAGTTGGTTGGCTTGCGTTTTCTTGTCTCCACTCTTCACTCTGGGGAGCTGTGATCCCCACCCCCGTCAGAGCCCTACTGAAAAATTTCAAGTCTTGGAGAAGTCCATATGTTCGTGCTTCAGAGAACCTTAACAGTGTGACTTTTTAATTGTGTGTTTGATAAAAACAGACCAAAGGCGTCTCGCCACACATGTCAGAGAGGATGATCAGGTAGATCAAAGCTTCTGTCTGGCTAGCATCCTTCAGTCGCGCACCCCCCCCACCGGCCCCTCCTTAAATTTAGCTCTAAGGGACAATCAGGTAGTGCTGATGGCCATAAGAAGAGAGGCACGGATAGGGCTGCAAGCCTTCAGTAAGACAAAAGGAAGGACTTCCTTGGACCTTCTTTCTATTATCCTCAGGAGGTCTGGTCCTTCATCTGGGACCACAGCTCTGAGGTGCTATAACTGGAAAAGCCAAAGTCCGAATCCTGTACATGTGGACATGGTACTACCAGTACTTTCAGACATTCAGATTAGGGTAAAGTTTATGCAAATATTCTGGAATTTGGAAAACTCTGACACTGGAAGCACATCTGGTCCTAAACACAAGCCTGGTGTAGGACCATTCAACCTCTGCCAGGAATCCTTCTTTCCCTCATCAGTAGGCTATAATTCTAGGGTTTCATAAGGGCTCTGAAAATTAAAGGTCCAGGGCTAAGGTGGTCTCACAATAAAAAATAAAAAAGATGTATTATTTTAAAAGGTATGTGTGTATGTGTCTGCGAGATGTGTCTGTGCCCCGTGCATGCAGACACCCAGGGAGGCCAGAAGAGGGCGTCAGATACCCTAGTGCTGGACTTCCAGGAGGTTGTGAGCCACCTGAAGTGAGCCATGGGAAGAGCTCTTAGCCAGTGTGCTCTCTCTCCAGCGGACTTTCCATTTAAGTTGTGCCTTTTCAGAAGTCCTGCACGTAAGAGCTCTGTAATCTCTGGCCCGGACTCTCTTGACTCTGGGAAGAAGCTGCCACCCATCTTTTCGAAGAGACTGCCATGGAGTCCACTTAAAAAATCCAGGGGGCTTGTCCCAAGCAGAAATGACTGCTGGGTTGAGTGTCACATGCAATTTTATAGCACTGTCGGTGAGGTACAATCCCATCCGGACCTAAGAATATGCAGCTGGCCGGGAGCCAAGAAACCTGCACTGTTCGCCTTGCCACTGGCCACCAAGCCTGCTTCACCACACAGCTACAAGGGCTTTCCAGTTGTTAGCGAGGGTTGCAAGGGGAGAGAGTGCTCAGAATGCTGTGACGGGAGAAAAGGAGAGGGTGGCGGTAAGGAAAGGATCTAGCCCGTGTAGGTGCGGAGAGCCGGCTGGGAAGGCTGATCCACAGAAATCTTTCCGGAGGGTGGGAGAGTGTGAGTCACCTGTTGCTGGGAGTGGGGGTGGGGTGGGGTGTGTGTGTGTGTCTCGGCCACTCTCTGGGACCCACACATGTATGAAAAGTTACAGGACCCGATGATACAGTATAGGACCATCTTGACCAGGTGGCCTCTCGGAGGCAGGAAGGCAGATTTGCCCAGCTACATTCTTGGCTGGGATTAGAGTTGAGTCGTTGACCAGTCCTCCTACCTCCTGTCTCTAAACCTCAGCCAAGCTGTTTAAGTTTATTAGGAGGTGGGGAACATTATTTACCACATCCTTTAAATGGTCCCTATTCTGGCCTCTGTGTCTGCATAGTGGCCCCTTTCCCTCCTCTAGGGGACGCAGGGCACTAGCGACATCCTTCTTCACCTCGTTCTTCCTAGAGGCACCACAGGCTGAGGAAGAAATGAAGGACAACAGCCCAGAGGGCTGTGCTTCCAGGTCTGCAGTGTTCTGAGGATGGCGGACACCAGTGTGTCCTCAGAATACTGCAGACTTGGAAGCACAGTATGTACTTCCCGGTACACAGGGGAGGTTTGACGTGCAGGGAATGTGTCCCACTGTGCAATGCGGCTGTTGAAAAGGACAGTCTCATCCGTCTTACACACAGGTAGTCTGGGCCACGAGAGCTTTGCACAGGGTGCCGTTTCCAGAATGCAGGCTTGCGAAAGTCTACCTGGCCTGCGGTTTTCTTGTGACTCCTGCTGTGGGCTCGTCTGCCTTTCTTCTGGGTCCTCCTGGGGATAAGGAAACTTCATGGCCTCTGAGCATCAGGCCAGAGCTACCCTAAGATCCTCTCTGACTGAAGTCCCCAGGACGACGGAGCCTGGCTCAACAGAAACAGAAAGCAAGGATCATTCTCTGAGCAATTTCCCAGCTTGACTTCCAGGTGGGAAAGAGCCCCACCGCTGGGCAGCATGGCATTCTTGCTGGAGGCCACAAGTGTTGAGTCACAGCCCCCTCTGGTGTCTCAGTCCTTGCTAAGTGTTCCTCCTCGTCCCAGTGGCCAGCCAGAAGCAGCAGATTTGCTGGTCTTCCCGATGGAACCAAGACACACCTGACATCTGTCCAGGTAGAAATAAAGCAGAAAGCCACCACAGGAGGTCTCCAAGAGACCCCAGCAATGCAGTGTGGGAAAGAGGGAAGCCCTGGGTAGAACTGAACAAGGAGACTGCTAATCATCAGTGCACACCTGGTGGCCTCTCCATCATAAGGCAACTGTTTTGAAGCTGACAAAGTCAACGCTTGTTTAGACTTTGGGTAGTTTTCAGGATTTGGAAACATGACTTGAAGTGGGTACTTCGAAGTCATTCACGAACCAGGAGAAAAACAGACCTTGTACCCAAGACAAGCACTTGATTTGGGGGTTCACCATCCCCAACTCATTTTATGTTTACGTGAACTCCTAGCTGTGCAAAGATGAAATCCGCATTTGCTTTGCTGGTCCTTGTCATCCAATCTCAGCTTGTGCCCAGAAGCCTTGAGAACTCTCCATGGCTGGCCAGGGTGGGTTCTCCTGACTAGGAAGGGCCCATGTGTAGGTCCCACCTCTCAGGTCAAGTATGGTGTGGCCTGGAGGTGAGCGGCATTCCTGGGAAAGGAGCTGAGAAGTGAGACAGGTTTGATTGGCAGCTCTCGGCAAAGGCAGAGATGTGCTCTCAGTGAGACTCTCCACAGATTCCTTTCCCTCAGTGAGGGATTCTGGCCGCCTCACCCTTCATAGCCAGGCCCTGTAGACACCGCCCTCAAGGCGCCCAGTGTGTGGGCAGAACCTGGAGGGTCCCCTTGTTGACTCAACGGCTCATCTGCAATCAGGAAATCTCAGGTAGCGCTGTTGCCATGCTTTGGCCGTTGTGAGGGATTTAAGGCCTTAAGGAGGGGGGTTTACAAACATCCAAGGGAGAAAAAAAAAAGAGCTGAAGGGTAGAGTTCTAATACTCAAATAAATTTAAAGATTTGCAGGAACACTGAAGTCAAAAGTCTTCTAAACAATTACTTCTGGGACATGGTGCTCCAGGCTGTGAGGTGGGGTGAAGCTACCCAAAGGCAGGGTACGAGGTGGGGGTGAAGCTACCCAAAGGCAGGGTGCATCTCTTGTTTGCGCCTGGAGGGGCATCTTGATAGGTGTAGCCATGGCTTAGGTGGTTTTTCACAAGTCTGGAGTCTAGAACTCACTGCCTGCACAGAGAGAGGGTTCAGGATCTGGAATTCAGGTAGCTTGTTTTAGGAAGCAAGGTGCCTGTGTCTATGTCTCTCCATCTGGTCTTGGATCCACTTTGTCAAGTTGCTCTCGAGTCAGTAAACAATGGTTCTGTTTTCCAAGGCAATTCCACATCTATATCAACATTCACGGTTTCTCTTTCATTGCCGTATTCTCTCTTTGCACACATTCTGAATCCCCTCTCCCCCACATGGAACGCTTCCAGGGATATCTATCTGTGGTTTAATCAATCTAGGACTCTAGATATCTGACAAAAGTCAAAAATATCCCTGTCAGATTGCAACCAGTGCTGGGGCTCCAGGCGCTGGCTCCCAGCCAGGCAGCCTGTGCTCTCGCTGGCAAGACACGATTTAAAAAAGCAAAGACTTCGGGCAGCTCCAAAGAATGCGTGGTGACAGTTGAGGCTCAGCACTTTCCGGCTGGGTCGCCAGAGCATTCTGGCCTCCCTCCTGTGTCAGGGGAGAAAGAGGAAAGGGATGGTGTGCTTGCCAGCCCCTACCTGGTCGCTGGAACATCAGCACGTTTTGTGGGGAAGTGTGCACGGGCAGTGAGCGAGTCTTCTGGACGGAGCTGTGGGTGCGGCTGGGCATGCTGTTGCTGCCCCCGGGGTTGGCAAACCAGAGGTTCTACGGAGGGACATACAAGAGAGGGGCATTAGTCCAGAACCCCTGGGGAGGGGTGGGGAAGAGCTCCAAGCCGGAACTCAGGAGACAGCTATCCCAGGAGAATTTTTGGAAAGGGCCAGTGCCACCCATTCATGGATTTATAAGATGGTTTAGACTCATTTAATGCTCATTCCCAGGCTTTGCTCTAAGCTAGAGCTTACCCTGGTCACCTTTTCTCTCTCATTACCTCCAAAAGTCTTTTTACTCCACTTGTTGCTTTTTCTTAAAATGGGGGGCGGGTGGGGGCTGTCTTAGAAAAGCTTGTAGCAAACAGTGCAATGAGTTTAGGGCTCTTGTTTGATTTTCTTTTTGAGAGTCTGCAAATTTACTCCATGATGGGGAGAAAAGAAGACTATCAGCAGACCCACAACGCAGCTCACGTGACCTGTGGTGATCTCTCTTAGAACTGAAACAGGGCTCCTCAGACAGGCCCTTCCATTTGGGAGGGAACGCCACCAGTCTCTCCTGGTGTAGCCTTTCTCTTCTGAAGGCACTCCCTCATGAGAACCCAGGTTAGACCTGCTCGAGTGTCCTCTACCCCAAGGTCAACCTCTATAGCCCCATGGGGCTGAGGGGACATTGGGGGAAGGCAGTGCTGGACTCATGGGACAGAGAGGGCACTGTCAATCTTGCAGCAGGGGGCAGCCCCCAAACTTAACCCTGTGGACTCTCCATTGCTGCTGGGACTGTGACAAAATACCTATTTGTCACATTAAAAAAATCAAAGAAAGCTTATTAAATGCCAAGGTCTTCTGGAACCTCATGATGAGGAATGTTGGGGAGGGTCAAAGAGGGAGCAGAAACGGCCCTTGCATGACTGTCTACAGAAACGGCCCCTGCATGACTGTCTACAGAAACGGCCCTTGCATGACTGTCTACAGAAACGGCCCCTGCATGACTGTCTACAGAAACGGCCCTTGCATGACTGTCTACAGAAACGGCCCCTGCATGACTGTCTACGAGGGTCCCTGCGATTAATGCGGTACTAGGCTTTCCAAGCAACAGCCACGGGGTGTTCAGTTCCCAGAGAAACAACACAAACAGTGCCGGTTACCTACAAAGGACGGGCTCCACCATCCCCCCCTCGGTTTAGATCTCCTGGGGGGGGCGTCAGTGTTCATTTTGGAGATTGTCTGGGTTGGGGTCATCCTAAAGCCTCAGCCCCCCGAGCTTGGTCAACCTCCCGGCTCCACAGAGCATAACCGACCTGTCTTCCTTGTTTCATGATGGTGGGGTTGGCAGCGGCATGGCGCTGGTTGGAGCTGACGAATCCACTGGTGCCCAAGAGACCAAGGCGAGCAGAAGGGACATTCCGAGAGGCAATCTGGTACTGTCGTGGGTTCCGTCTGCCCATGCCACCGCCCACGGAGCTGGCTGTCGGGAGGGAGTTGGACTGCCCAAAGCCACGACTGTGAAAGCAAAGGGAAAGGACCCAGAGTCTCAGGCATGCTCTGCCCCACACAGCCCAGCTGCCCCTTGGGGCTGACAGTGCCAATAAAGGGCTAAGATTAAAACTCCATCTAGTACCTAAAAGCGACAGCACATGCTGGATGTTGGAGCTCACACGCGAGACAACCCTATGAAGTAGGCTCCCTAACATTTACAGGGGGGGAAACCAAAAGCAAAAAGAAACCAGAAAGCTGGAGAGTTTTGCGATTGCCACGTAGCCAGCAGGGGGCAGCACCCAAACATGAGCCCAGAAGGGACACCCATATATTCTCAGGCCTTGTGTCATTCTTGTCTCGTCCCCCCCTGTGGATCTGTGCGCGAGGGCATGGTGCCTTGCAAGAAGCCACAAAGCGAAACAGCAGAGTCAGCACCAGAACTGATCTGACTCCGTTCTGGCGCTCCTTCACTGTGCCATGATGCCTCTCTGATCAGGTTGTCTGTAGGTGGCCTTGGATAGACGATGCCATTGAAACACAAGAAAGGACGGGGGTGGGGCGGGGGGCGGGGGCGGGGGTCTCCCTCAGCCTCGGACGTCCCAAGCCCGAGTCAAGGAGTCAGCTTTTTCCACAGTAAACGCTGGGTTCAAATTGGGCACAAGTGAATGAATGAGCCTTGATGCTTCTTCGCCAGAGGAGAGGCCGGTCTGGTGTGGGGGGGGCTGACTCCAGTCCTGCGAGCCCTGAGAGCCAGTGCCCTGGACCTAGCACAGCCTCTCCATCCCCAGGCCCTTCCCGCAGGATGAAACTCAAACTGCAAAGGCTCCGTCCGCTCTTCGGATCCACGCAGGAGACTGCTCCCAGTGGGTCGCATGAGCTCAGCAGAAAAGCACTCATCTCCTCCACCAGCCCGGGTTCTGGGAGGCTTCAGGAACTGGCACATTCTTTCCAAGGGAGTCAGTTGGCTTTAATCGGAGGGTGGAGTGGACTTGCGTTGCAGGCAACGGCCACTAGGTGGAGCAGAGTCGCTTGGTTGCTAAATTGGGGAGGCTTCGCCAAGCTTGTGAGGAGACTGCCGACGCTGACTTAGCTGAGCCTGTGGAGGTACTGGGGGGGGGGCTTCACAACACTCACTTCCCAAGTCAGAAGATGGTTGTGCGTGAATGTGGGGGAGGCGGTGTCTGCGAGGGCAGTGCAAAAGCTCTCAGACTTCCTAAATTTCCTAGGCAGAGAAGGGACGGGATAAATCCAGGCATTCTGTCTTTTTTCCAGGGTTTTGTGGCCAAGAAAAGCATTCTAGATTCCATTCAGAAAAGAAAGGTACTCTTGGCTTCTTGGTCTCTTTATCTCATCGTCTCTTTCCTTACCCCCCCCCCAAACTGTAAGGTTTTTAAACTGAAAATTAGGGTGAGGAGAGCTAAGTGATTTCATGCACCCTCCCCTGTGGAGGAGAGACACGGTGAGGTAACTTGAAGAAGTGGGGGCAAGCGGGGATTTTGGGTCTCAGCTTCTGCAGCGGGAATCTGGGCCACCTGGTGGATAGATGATCAGTATTCTGTGAAGATCCCCACATCCCTTATTTAGTGTGAATAGATTTTTCTCACTTCCCTTTTTGGCTGGATTTTTAAAAAGTTGTTTCATATGCAAAACAGTAGTAGATGAGCATTGCTAAAATGATTTGTCCTTCCATGAAAGCAGCATTGTAGCTTTTACTTAAAATATTTTTTTTAAATTTTTTGAGACAGCGCAAGCTGGCCTCAAACTCCTGACCTTCTGCCGCCTCAGCCACCCAAGAGCAAAGACCACATAAGAAAGTCAGCCCTGGGTCAGGACTGTTTCTAGCAACATCATGTGCTGTGCAGAGGGCTCTGTTAGGGGGCAGTCACCGGAGGAATGGAGAACGCCAAGACTCCCAAGAGTTAGAACTCAACTGTTTGGGGGAGGGGAAGGAAGTCCAGAATACTCCCCGGTGTGTGTGTGTGTGTGAGTGTGTGTGTGTGAGAGAGAGAGTGTGTGTGAGTGTGTGAGTGTGTGTGAGTGTGTGTGTGTGAGAGAGAGAAAGACAGAGAGAGAGTGTGTGTGAGAGTGTGTGTGTGAGAGAGAGAGAGAAAGACAGAGAGAGTGTGTGTGTGTGAGAGAGAGAGTGTGTGTGTGAGAGAGAGAGTGTGTGTGTGTGTGAGAGAGAGAGTGTGTGTGTGAGAGAGAGAGTGTGTGTGTGTGAGAGAGAGAGAGAAAGACAGAGAGAGAGTGTGTGTGAGAGAGAGAGAGAAAGACAGAGAGAGTGTGTGTGTGAGAGTGTGTGTGTGTGAGAGAGAGAAAGACAGAGAGAGAGAGTGTGTGTGTGAGAGAGAGAGTGTGTGTGTGAGAGAGAGAGTGTGTGAGAGAGAGAGAGAAAGACAGAGAGAGTGTGTGTGTGTGAGAGAGAGAGTGTGTGTGTGAGAGAGAGAGTGTGTGTGTGTGTGAGAGTGTGTGTGTGTGAGAGAGAGAGAAAGACAGAGAGAGTGTGTGTGTGTGAGAGAGAGTGTGTGTGTGAGAGAGAGAGTGTGTGTGTGAGAGAGAGTGTGTGTGTGAGAGAGAGAGTGTGTGTGTGAGAGAGAGAGAGAAAGACAGAGAGAGAGTGTGTGTGTGTGAGAGAGAGAGTGTGTGTGTGAGAGAGTGTGTGTGTGTGAGAGAGAGTGTGTGTGAGTGTGTGTATGTGAGTGTGTGTGTGAGAGAGAGAGAAAGACAGAGAGAGTGTGTGTGTGAGAGAGAGTGTGTGAGAGAGTGTGTGTGAATGTGTGTGAGTGTGTGTATGTGAGTGTGTGTGTGTGAGAGAGAAAGACAGAGAGAGAGTGTGTGTGTGAGTGTGTGTTTGTGAGTGTGTTTGTGAGTGTGTGTGTGTGTGTGGTGGGTGTCACTGCACGGTGGGGGGCGTCCTCAAAAGGTTACTCTAAGAGTCGCTGCGACCCACAGCTGGAGTGAACTCTCTGGTCACTCACGACCACTCAGCTTACGGAAATCATTTTGCTTTCTGAGAAAGAACAGAGAACAAATTAAGGTCTCCGTTCTTGTCCTCCTGCTCTTGTCGTCCGCGCCTCTCCTTCCCTGCTTTCCTGAGTCCGATATCCTTTCCTTGCAGTTCATGAAAAGTCTTTGATAAAAATAACATTAATAAGAAGCAATTAATCTAGGATTTGTCAGATAATTTAAGCAGGGGTTTGCCTGCAGTTGCTTTTGTATGGGAGAAACAGTTTTTCAAAACAAATTAACAGTGTAAAAACATCCCAGAGGTAATTCGCCGAGCAGGCTGTGTTTCACGGGTTTGGCATCATCCCTTTGAGCATTCACAATTGGTGAATGGATTCATTCTTATCTAGCCCATAAAAGAGGCCCGTAGGGACTCCGACCTGGCAGACATGGGCCAGCTCTGATCAGGGTGCCTGATGACAGTCTGGAGAAGCTGAGCTCGGTCCACGCTTCTCCCTCAGCCCAGCTGAGGGCAGACAGCATAGTGGCAGGGGCTGAGCTGCTCGTGAGAGGAGTGATGAGCTTGTGAATCGGTTCTTCAACTTCTACTTGGGAATGACTTCCTCCAGGAACGGGGCCCCACAGGGTACAGCAACAGGGCCTGGAATCCTCCTCATCTGGGACACATAGCATTGCTTGTAGAAGCAAGCTTGGCAGCAGCCCAGGCAGTTGAGGCGCAGGCCTGGCCTTGCATCCAGCCCACTGAACAGCCTCGGAGCAGGGGTGACCTGGCAACCCCCAAAGGCTGGGGGTGCTGGTGAGCTGGCAGTGGTATTAATGTGCAGGCACATCCTTCCTGTGCACAAGCCTGACTCTGCCTGGCTCTGCAGTGATGGGGAGTACTGATCTGGTACCCAACACTGGCTAGCGTGGTCCAAATCCTGGGTGTCCGTGTCTATCCATTTTTCTGTAAACTGAGGTTAATAATAGCAGTTCTACTTCATAGGGTTGGTGTGAGTTCCGAATGAATTCCTATTTTTTTAGTGCTCAGATACCACTGGGCATGTGCTAAATAAACGTTTGCTTAATAAATAACAGTGCTGTATGGTGGGATGTGATAAACATCTTAATTTTAAGTCAATGACAACGAAGATGTTTCACAAGCTCCACCCATTTTCTTTAGCCGACAAGGCATGCTTATGCAAATGAGCGCCCCCTCCCGATTTAACAACATTAACTCTTTTTGTACATGCACTGAGAAATGAATTCAGAAGCCGTTAGGTGCAAGGGAAGAAATGAGTATTTGTCTGCTTATGTTTGAAAATGTAACGCAAAACGGCAATTCTGTCTGGAATGGTGGCGTGGTCACTTCCTTCCTCCCAAGACCTCTCCATCAGCCTTCATGCTTAGGTCTCACACACACACACACACACACACACACACACACACACACACACACACACCGCTCTATTTCTATGGTAAACTGTTCCTTCACTTCGAACCTTCCACACACCTGGTTTCTCTAGGTTTATAGTCACACTCAGGCAACGCGTTCTGAAGTGTGACCAGGCTCATCTTCAACTGCATCCAAGAAGCTGAGCTACTATGGAAAATCAAGAATGGTACTGCCCCTCTATTAGACTGCTGCAGCTCGGACCAAAATAGATGAGCACTGGGCTCTTCACCCTGCCACCGACTATAATTAGCTTGTCTGTGGCGTGGAGGGAGGAAAGCATTACGCTTCCACTTAAGGTGCTGGTAGAAAATTCCGCTCAGGTCCCTTCAGAGCCCCCCCCCCCACTTTGTGGTCCGGCATTCGTGAAATCATGAGCTCCTGCATCTGGATACCTATCAGCATTCTGCCCATGTAAACTGAGTTCCAGGTACCCGAATTCAGCCCTTCCCCTGCGAATGTTCCTCCTAACAGCCCTTCTCCCGCCACAGCCTGCTTTAGGCCCCCTGTGATTTGGAACTCGACACGGGTGTCCCCGTGCACAAGCATTGATGCCCGGCCACATTCTCGCCCGGAACGGAGGCAGGCAGCGAGGCACCAGGGAACTGCTATGCCTTACAAAGAGCAAAATCCCAACGTACTTTCTTTGCTGTCGATATCCTGATATGTCTAGAAGGGTTTTCCGAGGGAAAGACCGGAAGAGCTTCTGCACCTGCTGTTTCCATGACAACAATCTTTTTTTCTGCGTCTCTGTAAATGCCTGCAAAAACAAACAGGACTCTTAAGTGGGTGATGCAGCCTGGCATTAGAGGGAAAAACATACAATTAATAAAGAAAAATGCCAGTGTCTCCACAGTAGCCCCCCCCACCTGCTTCCAACCTGGTCCAAACAGCAGTCAGATTAAATCGGAGCCACCTGTGCTGAAGACTCCAGCTATCCGGCATTGGGAGCACCTGGTTCAGGCATTAAGCTCTTGACAACCTTGTTTCCTGGCTGCATATCTGGAAGGCCCTGACCTGTCTTCCCCTCTTACGACTCTTTCCTGGACCCTATTTGTTAACGAAGGATGAGTGGCAAGGTTGATTGTTAGGTAGTCCAGCTTTGTAGAATCCCTGCATTTTCATAATCGATGAAAATCCGAAGCCACTCCAAGAATCAGTTGGCTTGATGATATACGGTGACATGGAGTGGTCCGCAGGACATCAGAGGATGGCCGCATTCTGTGTCTTGGGGCTTTTTTTCCCCCTGAGAGATCTCTAATAAAACAGTCTTGTGCCCTGTGAACAACCCCAGCGCACTAGTCCTGACCTTACCCTTGCCTATAGTTGAGGGAAGAAGGTAGGCCTGATGCCTTCTCGAGTCTTCTAGTAAAATTTAGAGTGCAGGGAGAGATTTTGTGTAGTGTCCGTAACGCAGGTCTACATCGTCTTTACCACACAGCACGCATCTATACTGTCCATGGTATACAGCCTTTGCACTCACCATAGCCGGGGGCTCACATCCCTAATGCAGGGACTCTCACATTCCAGCACATTAAAATCACCTATTGTATGTAGGTGATAGAGCCTCCTCCAGTGCCCCAGAGCATGACTGAATGGGTAATCTAGGTTTCCAGCAAACCTAGATTACAGACAGTACTCTGGTAATTGTGCAGGCAGACCATCGTGGGTTCATGGTGTACCAGAAGGGAATCCATGTCATAGATGAGTCTCCCAGAGATGAGGCTTGGAACACATAGTGTGGGAAAACTGTCTGGTTGGATTTGTTCGCATTAGGAGTGACAGAGAACATTCCCAAGAGGTTTTGTCAGTAAGGCATAGAATCCTTTAAGTAGTAATAAAAAGTTACCTAGAGTTACAGACTAAATGCTCGCTTTCTATAAAGGAAACGGGTTTCTTGAAGATTGAAAAAAACGAATGACAGCTTAATTTTCTCCTGAGGATGCTTAATCTTTTAGGGATGTGAACCCCAGAGAACCTTGTGGATAAAAGCAAAAGGATACCACGCAGGGTAGAAACTCCATCCGCAGCATACAGACCCCTTCTTCCTGGGTGACCTCAGCCAGATGCCACTGAGGATGTTCAAGAGGGACACAGTTAGGTCCCTGTGGTTGTGTGGCAGAGGCTCTGACGGCTGGGGGGTGAGCGTGTGGCTCTCCTCCGTGGCCCTTCTCATTTGTTGGTGATGATCATCATATGTCCATTGATGCACAGATGCTTACAGCCAGACTCAAGGCTGACATTGCTGCCTCATTAATAAAGGCGGGGAATGGGCTCTCTGAGTTTTACACAAGATGTAGCTGTGCTGGCCAAGATGACCTGGGAGATAGTTCGCCCCACTGGGTCTTAGGAAGGCAGATGGTAGGGCTCAAATGTGTGAACACATTCATTAAGTCCTTTTATGGAAGACTTGGTGCTTTCTGGGGGAGTTGAGGAGGGCATTCACTCAAAAGGGCTCTGTGAGCTTGAAATGCATTGGGTGTGGATACTGAAGATGTGCTTAGACAATCCTGCACGTGCTGCTCCCTAACACCCTAACCGGGAGGCTTTGGTTACACACCCTGCTGGGTGATCTGTGTGACTTCCTCGGTGATGACCTCAGCCCTAGCAGCGCAAATCAAACGGCTTCATCATCTTAGAACCATAGAGCCCAGTTGCACTTGAAGAGCAACTGAGTGTCCAAGTCACCAAGGGCTAAGAGGCTGGATGCCCTCCCAAGGATGTCATTATGTTGATGGCATCTCTCATGGTGGCAAACAGCATCTAAGTAGACATAGTGTGGACACCCTCATCCCCAGGACATCACCACACTGCTTGATGGGTACCACGAGAGCAGCTCTTCCCAGCTGGGGGGGCATGCAGCTAGTGAGCTGAAGGTAGGTCACACCTGGTTTTGGGGGCCTCTGGAAGTAGAATTCTCTCTCTACAAGGTAGCACCCCATTGTCAGAAACCTGCTAATGGCTACTTCCCTAGCAGCCCAATGCTCGAGGATCAGGCAGGGAAGGAATATTCTAGGTCTGCAGATTTCCTGGATACCACCAGTCATCCTGCTCAAGTCCTTTGCCCCGTCAGGCTCAGACCAGACTGTCTGGAAAGAGATGGCCACCCAAGTCCTGTAGTTTACCCACTGGGCGAAAAGTCTTAACCCAGGAGAAAAGCCCGTTGCTCCAGAACCACTTCAAGACAGTAGGGCGGGGAAGCTTAGTCCGGTGATTCGGGAATCAAAGTAAATTGGTATCAGAGGTAAAACTCAGAACTTTCTTTCCTTAACTACCCCAGGGTGTCCGGACCTTTCTCTCTAGGAAGGAGGTGTCTCCATTTAGTGAACACCTTGCCCTTTCAAGCCTGCTAAAGACAGGTGGCCCCTGGCTCTGGGAAGGACCCCTGTCCAAGGATCAGGTTCAAACCCTGCCACCCCTGCTGCATCCACGGCCTCCCAGGACCCCCGTCCAAGGCTCAGGTTCAAACCCTGCCACCCCTGCTGCATCCACGGCCTCCCAGGACCCCCGTCCAAGGCTCAGGTTCAAACCCTGCCACCCCTGCTGCATCCACGGCCTCCCAGGACCCCCGTCCAAGGCTCAGGTTCAAACCCTGCCACCCCTGCTGCATCCACGGCCTCCCAGGACCCCCGTCCAAGGCTCAGGTTCAAACCCTGCCACCCCTGCTGCATCCACGGCCTCCCAGGACCCCCGTCCAAGGCTCAGGTTCAAACCCTGCCACCCCTGCTGCATCCACGGCCTCCCAGGACCCCCGTCCAAGGCTCAGGTTCAAACCCTGCCACCCCTGCTGCATCCACGGCCTCCCAGGACCCCCGTCCAAGGCTCAGGTTCAAACCCTGCCACCCCTGCTGCATCCACGGCCTCCCAGGACCCCCGTCCAAGGCTCAGGTTCAAACCCTGCCACCCCTGCTGCATCCACGGCCTCCCAGGACCCCTGTCCAAGGCTCAGGTTCAAACCCTGCCACTCCTGCCCCACCCAGTAGCCTCCAAGGACAGGTATGTGCTGCTGACAGGGACTGATCCTGAGCTGTGGAAAATTACCCAGCCAATAATCAAAGATTTGAATAATGCTTTCCCTTCCAGAGCACAGTGCAGACTTGTGTACCCTGGCACACAGAAAGACCTGCCATGACACTTGCTCTGCCCGTGAAGGAATGAACAGAAGATGGGAACCACAGCGCGAACTCTTTGCACTAAGCACTTGTGGGCGCCAGAGAGGAAAACGGGAAAGAAAAACTCGAGGCAGGGCTCCCAGGGAGGGCACAAGGGTTGGGAGAAGGGTCGGGGGAGGGCCAGGTTAGACCAATCCGGAGGCATGTGTACAGTTCCACGGAGGCACCTAGACTTGTTGCTTGGTCTCTTGGGTCCCAGTAATTTGGGCTGGGGTGAAAAGCACCTTTTTCTCTTAACCCTAGAAGCCTCAGTGCTGAGGGCGGGCTCGGGAAGGGAAGACAAGTTCCAGGTTTCTCTTAACCCTAGAAGCCTCAGTGCTGAGGGCGGGCTCGGGAAGGGAAGAAAAGTTCCCGGTTTGCCTCTACACACACAGCATAGCTCTTCTCCTGAGCCGCTCACCCCAACCCATCCACAATGTCCTCCTCCAGTGCACAGCACTGGCGTCTACCTGAACACCAATTTGGGTCCCTAGGAGTTGTGTCTTTTTTCCTAAAGATTTTCTATTTTTAGTTATGCATAGTGTGTGTGTGTGTGTGTGTGTGTGTGTGTGTGTGTGTGTGTGCAGGGGATCTGCATGTTAGCATGCAAACATTCATGTGGGTGCCCGTGGAGGCCAGGAGTGGGTGTGAGGCTCCCTGGAGTTGGGATGAAAGGTAACTCAGCTACCTAAAACGAGGACTGGGAATCTAGCTCAGGCCCTTTGCAGGGGCTGCTCTTGAGCACTGAGCCATCTCTACAGCTTCAAAAGTCTCTAGCACAGTGCTGGGGATGGACTTCTGGTCTAGCACAGTGCTGGGGATGGACTTCTGGTCTAGCACAGTGCTAGGGCTGGGCCTCTGGGCTCAGCTTTGAGACAGTCCTTTCTGCTGCTGGGGACCAAGAGCCCTGGGTTCCAGCTCTAGGTTGGGCGCCCACCATTTCACACCTGTGAGTTAGTTCTGAGGCATGAGAGGGAACCTCACCTGAGGTCTTAGCATCATGGGAAATGACCCCACAGGTTCATGTGTTTGAACACTTAGTCGCAGCTGTCGTGCTGTTTTGGAAAAAGTGGCCTCAGTGGTTGAAGTGGGTGCTGGGGGGGCAGGCTTTCTAGATCACAGATCCATGCCAGTTCTCACCCGACTTCCCCGTTTCCGGGTGTAGTGCTGAGATAGAAACAGGAGGGACAGTGCAGGCTCTCCGCCAGCAGAAGCTTCTCTTGTCTCCCACACTTCCCCACATGAGAAACAGAGTCTGGGAGTTGTTTTTACTCAGGGATTTGATCACAGGAAGAGAAAGGTAACCTGTAGACCTATTTCCCCCAGCACCCTCATGGCGTAAGCCTCTTGGGCCAGGAACTGTGCCTAGCTGCTTCCTAAAAGGGCACAGAAGTCTTGCCTTTCCTTTTTTCTGTTTTTTTTTTCCTAGTAAAAACAAGTGTAACATCGGGATTGCCACTAGCAAAGGGTTAGTTGGGACTTACAGTGTGTAGTCTTGTTGCTCCCTGAAATAAACACATAATGAAGGCCTGCAGTATGGGCTTCAGCCATTGTTAGGCAGGGCCTTGTTGCACTGGAGTTATTAGAGAAAGTTATTTTTAAAAAGAATATATATATATATATGTATATATATATATATATATATATATATATATATATATATATATATATATATACCCATGCTCTATCTGCACATTCACTGGTAGGCCATAAGAGGGCATCAGATCCCATTGTCCCATTGTAGATGGTTATGAGCCACCATGTGGTTGCTGGGTTTTGAATTCAGACCTCTGGAAGAGCTGCCAGTGCTCTTAACTGCTGAGCCGTCTCTTCAGCTAAAATCCTAGGACTTTGGAGTAACTGTTTCAGAAAATGGCATGCCCGAGTCCACAACCTAGACATCTGATTAATTACTGTGCTCACAGTGGCAGAGGGCTCTGGCTGGGCCAAGGTGCTACACGAGTTCATGTTGCCTGGAAAAGCCACTATTGAGATGAGAGTCTTGGGGGAACAGATTGACTGGGATGGAACCCCAGGAGAATGAGAAGTGGACATGATGTTGATAGCCTCAGACCGCAAGAAGGAGGGCTCCAAAAATGACAAGAGACACTTGTGCCACTGGGATATTGAGTGGGAAGGCAGAGAGAAACCAGGACTCCAGGCTGGCCATCTCTTGTTTCTGGGACCCTTGAACTTGGGGTTCTGACTAGCAACAAGCACGTGTGAGGGTCTCTAGCCTTGTCACCCACACATCAGAGTCCAAAAGAGACTTCACTGCCCTACTTATCTGGCCTTGTGTTTTTCCTGATCCGGATCCTTTACCTATTACCCACAGAGCCTCTGATTGCCTGGGTCTGAGCCCCAGCTGCATTTGCCTATGCATTGCTGAGGAATTGCTGCCACCCTAGTTGCTCCCAGGATTCTTCCAGGCGTTTATGTGAAGACTGTACTCAGTCTGTACCCCACCTGCCTCCATCTCCTTCTGAAGGTCAGATGGCAAACCCAGGTGCCACAACAACCACCAATCCAGACATTCCCAGCGGCCATCAGTACCCCCCCCCGTCCCTTTTTTTGTGAGTGCTTCTCTCTCTCCTTCTCTCTCCCAGTTTCCCCCATTAAAAGACACTATTTGTGATCACACAACGGGAAGAAGACCCCACCGTGGAGCCGCGTAGCAGCGCTGGGAGGGAGGTCACCCCAGTCATGTCACTTATTATTCTTCTGGAGTTTGAGGTTCTTCCCAGGTGTCCCCAGACATCAGTGCTCTCTGTCTGGTGAACTCTGATGCCAAGGGGGCACACATGCAGAGTTTCAGTTAGGGGCGGCCACAGCCTAGTTCTGCCGAAATTGTTATTAATGGCCACGCACTTGTCAAAATCAAGTTTGCTGGAGACCAAAATGATTGCATCGCAGAAACTCTGAGGAGCATGCCTAAGCAACGAGAGAAGCAGGTGTAAATCAGTTGCTACTCACCTCATGAACGAGACACTTGTCTAAGAGCTGTAGATAGGAACTTATATTTTCCTCATCAGGTCTGGACACCAAGAGCTGTGTGCACACTGTGAATTGAGAAAAGATGAATCAGAACAGCATATACGGCTCCAGCCTCCGGGATCAGTCTCTTTCAGAACCACGACCTCGTGTGGAACGTGTGCCTGTGACGTTACATAAGGCTCACAAAAAAACACAGGAGGATCATTCCACTGAAGTCAAACGCTCAGTTGCCTCGGGAGCCCTCATCCCAGAAACTCCTTGGGTTTGTTCCTGTCATACCATTCTATATTAAGCCCTCACACGCAGGCCTGAAGACAGACGCTTTGTGAGAAGAAGCAGAGGTCTCAGGTTCTGCTTTTGCAGGTGGTTCTGAGTGAAGGAGCTTCAATAAGGCTTCTGAGGCCTCTGCCACAGTGGGGGAGCAATCCCTTTTTATGAAGGAGCCGTGCGCCTCTCACTAGGTGGGAAGGCAGGGTGTTTGTGTGTGGAAGAACGGGGCTGCTGCCACATTTCGGCTGTGAAGCATGTAGGCGTGCACGGAGCAGAAGGAACCTGCCATTCAGTCATTAGCAGGGTTAATCTCAATGCGATACACACTTAATCCGCACATGCCTTCACTACATACTCAAGCATGTGCCAGCGGGCAGTGTTTGTCTGTGGGCAGAGGACACATATGTACCAGGTCTATTTGCTTGATTTCTTTCATTCTCTCTCCTCTCTCTGTCTCTCTGTCTCTCTGTCTCTGTCTCCTGTCTCTGTCTCTTTCTCTTGACAGGGTTTCTCTGTGAAGCCCTGCCTGTCTTGGAACTCACTCCGTAGACCAGGCTCACCTTGAACTCAGAGATCCACCTGCCTCTGCCTCCCAAATGATGGGATTAAAGCATGCACTACCACACCAACAATGTACTAAGTTTCTTATGACCGTGTTCCCAACCCACCCTGACCTTGCCATAAAGGCCACCTGCAAAAGGAATCAGAATTGGGTATCCGTCCAGCAAAGCACAACCAAACCTGAAATCTGGGGGTCAGATTTCACCCCTTCCCCTCCCAACCATCCTGACACAGATCCCCACCAGCATTGTGTCGCTAAACACAGGCTCTCAGAGTAACAGTGTTTGCAACAAAAGCCTGGGAACAACCTCAAGGTCTACCCTTGGGGGAACCTTGTTAAATAACTTGAGATTTGTACACGTGGCGGAACAGGGAGCAACCTTAAAAGAAGGATGCTGCTCTTCATATCGACAGAAATATGCAAACATTTAACGTCTATTGGACGTTCAGGGGAGAATCTTAGAACCTGTGTGAAGATGCCCAGGTGTGTACCGTGCTAAAGGTTCTGAAAGGACAACCCCGCATTCAGCAGTAGCCACTCCTCGGGAGGAGCTGGCACGGCTTGGCAGGAGCAGGATGGAGGTAGCTGGTTTTCACTCCCTGCCGTCTAGTTTATACGGGGTATGCCGAGCATCAGTTGGGTAGTGGTTCTCACACAGTGGTCACATCGTCAACAGAGGTTGTGCTGTGCAGTGTCATCTCCCAGGGCTGAGCTCCAGTATGATCCCTTGTATACAGGGGTAGGAGTACGGAGCATGTACAGGTAGATTTGCTGGCCTGGGTCTTTCCCACGATTCAACAGAGCTGAGGGGTAGGAAGCGGTTCAAAAGGCCTGTTCAGGCCAGCTAGTCCCCACCCCTGACCTGGGAAGCCGTGAGTTACCACCACATCAGCTTTTAAAGGTCTATTCATCCACAAGGCACAGGGATCCACTTCTGCGAGTGAAAATTTGGTTCTTTAAAGGCAAAAAAAAAAAAAAAAAGGAAAGTACTAGCATTTACCACATTCCCCCCCACCCAATAATCAGAAAGTATTGTGCAGCACCTCAAGCACAAATTATTCAAGGTGGTGCCTTTTCAAAGATGTGGCTGGAAAGGTCCACCTGCCCGGAAGGCAGAGGGAGTGCGGGCAGGGAGGTGGTGTGGCCCACAGGACCCACTTAGCCCTGTCCTGCCCTGAGGACACTGCGCATTGGCCATGGCTATGGAGCTCGGGGTCCGGCTTCAGGCTGTGTGTGTCTGGGCCACTCTTCACCTCGTGCACGGGGCTGATCGGGTCCCCACCACCAGTCAGGTCCTGTGTACCCTGTGGCTACTACAAGCGGCACCGGGTTGACGGGGTTTACAGTCACGCAAACAATGGCCGCAATGAAGCTGAGTTGAGATGAGGAGACTAAGGGGGCTGCAGGAGGGTGTGAGATGGGTACCACACGCAGCCCAGAGGTCCTGCTAGGCTGCCTCAAGCACCGGAAGACTTGGCTGGCACTCAGAGGACCAGGGAGCAGAGCAGAGGTGCTGAAACTGGAGCTGGGGGGGGGGATGGGGGATGGGAGGGATGGGGGGAGGTATTTCAGTCAAAGCTGTCACATAGAGACGTGCAGGTTGTGCACTGAGTAAACCGAGGGGCGGGACCACAGTCCTGCACCCACTCAGAACAGGCTCTTGTTTTCTAAGTCTGAGGCTCTGTCAGGCTAGTAGGGCTCTGGCCCCAGACACGGGGAGCCTAAGTGCAGTCATCGGGGAGTGAGAGAGCTCATGAGCTTCTGGAAACAGAGTCTGTCTGAAATGGAGAATGGAGGTGGTGAGTGAGTGAGTGAGTGAGTGAGTGAGTGAGCGAGTGAGTGAGCGAATGAATGAGTGACTGAGTGAGTGAGTGAGCGAGTGAGTGAGTGAGTGAGCGACTGAGTGAGTGAGCGAATGAATGAGTGAGTGACTGAATGAATGAGCGAGTGAGCGAATGAATGAGTGAGTGAGCCAGCGAGCGAGCAGGTGCCAAGTGAGTCTGGCTTGGGCGCTGCCAGTGAGGCGAAGGGCAGCATCCTATGCAATTCAGTTGTGCTCTGCCTGGAGCTCCAAGGTCTCCTGGTAACTATGGGGGTGGGAGGCAGAGAGGCATTTCTCTTCTCTGAAACGGGGTATTCAGGGTTCTCCTAAGTCACCTAGGAGGACCGCGGGTGTACCAGCCTTTGGTACACAAGAATTATTAAGCAACCACAGGCCAACGGCCCAAGGCTACCAGAGCATCCGATGAGGAAGATGGCAGGTGAAGGGGGTGTGAATAGAGCAGCTTTGCTCTACGAGTTGTCCAGGCATGTCCACTCTGACTGAATTACCAGGTGACTGGGAAGCCCCAGAGCATGGGGACTCTGCCACTGCTGCCTTGGAAGGCGTCAGTGGTTGGATGGGGTTTTGTACTCTGGAGTATCATTTCCTGTGTCTGTCCCACCTTCTTCCCGGAAGGTTCGAAGCCCAATAGGTGCCATACCGGAAGGGCTTAACATGGTAGAGGGGTCCACAGGCTGGACTGAGACCTCCCATGGGAAAACCTCTTGCTTCTCTAGGGGTGCTAATGTCACTTATGGGGACAGGAAGTGCATTTAGCTCTCCCCCAGGACTCTTGGCTCTGGCTAGGGCTCCCAGAGAGAACAAACAGTACCTTTCCCCATGACTCGTGTGAATTGCCCGGGGAGGTCCCCCTCTGGCAGAGGGGCAACAGCCAGCTCCCCATCGCAGCTGCTCAGCTGGGGTGGTTGCAGCCCACCGCTGGCGCCAGCTGAGGCGCTGGCTGTGACGCTGTTGGCCACCGTGGCACCGTCTTTGCAGTCGGTGCTAGGATTCTCCGGGCCCATCAGCGAAGGCTCGTGGCGGCGCGCCTCAGGCGTGGTCCTGGGAGAGCTATAGGCCTTGATGGGCGTCAGGATCATCTGATGCAGCTCCTGGAGGGGGGTGCGCAGGCTGCCCCCTTCGATGATGTCCTGGATTAGAGAGAGGGGACTTCAGCGAGTTCCAGGGCTACTGTCCCCCTCCAGGCCCCTGCTCCCTGCTCCCAGAGATGTCCCCATACAGGGCAGTGCAGGGCAGCCGGAATTCATCATAAATGAGGACTCAAGGAACTTTTTAGCAGGGGAGAGATGGCTTTTAGAAGAAGTCTGAAGAAAAACATGTTTAACGTATAACAGAGCTGATGGACATACAGTCGTATGTGATACACACATGCCTGAGGCTCCGCAGATGCTAAGAGGATCTGAATCCAGATCCCAGTGCCCATGTAAAGACTGGTCTCAGCAGTGCACACCTGTAATCCCAGGATTGGTGAGAGACAGGCTCCCTAAACAGCTGGCCTAGCAGAATCAGTTAGCTCTGGGTCAAAACATGAATAAAACAGAGTGAGGAAGATACCTGAGGCCAGCTGTCAATCTGGTCTATCCCCCCACACATGCACGGATGCTCACACACACACACACACACACACACACACACACACACACACACACACACACGCACATTACTTGAGTGCATTCCCATGTATACACTCACAAACATAGGTTACTTTGTGCAAACATTTTAATATTCTGGGCATTACTTATTAGAAAAAGAAATCAAAGTGGGTTCCGGTAGGGATGGTGGGATTTGGACAAGCCTAGCTGGCTTGGCTCCTGGCTAGGGTCATCCTGGTGGGAGGGGTAGGACGGCCCCTTGTCACCATTACCATGTAGCTCCCAATACTCATGCAGTTCTGCTTGATTCTCTCTGGGACCTAGAAGGGACACTGCCTTCCAGGGCCCTGATTACAAACGAAGCACTTAATATCCCGAGAGCCCAGATTAGCGAGAACATGATTTAAAAAGCTTGACACACAAAAGCCCAAAGCATTTCTAAGATACTCTTGTGCCAAGAAAACGGCTTGATGGTGTTAATGAATGCAGACTTGAGGAACACAAGTACTTCTGACCCCAGCCTTCCCAATCAGTGGGCCGGACAAAGGACAGCCATCAGTGACAGGCGTGAGGTGCGCCCCAGCTCTGAAAGGCAGCGGACACCAAGCCAAGCTCTTTCACTGGCGGAAGGCGGCTCTTTGGGTGGGCTGTGTGTGTGGAAACGGAGCAAGAATCGCTATTTGGCCTAGTTGCCACAAGCTTTATTTACGGAGGAAGTGAAATTCTAACTGGCCAACTAGAAATATGCTAACCCTGCTCAGAGCCACGTATAGTTTAAGGTGAGGAGAAAGTCTACCTGCCTCTGCTCCCCAACCCTTGGTTTCTGGATACCAGTTCTCCAGCCTTGGCCTGAATCACACAGTCGTGGACAGCACCGCCTAGGACAGGGCATCCATTTGCCTCTGAGAAGAGGGCTTCAGGGGCGAGTCAGCCTCCTTGACTGTGAAAACCGTGGTGTGAGGGAGCAGGGGACCCTCAGCCTGTGCTCTTCACTGTTCCCGACCTCCCCTGGGCATCAGCATGGAGCTGACATCCCCGCCTTGGGCCTTGACTTGATCTGAGCAAGGGGCCAGGCCGGGGAAAGCACACTGGCTAAATTAGCCGTGCTCAAAAATTAGCCGTGCTCAAAGATAACCTACTCCTTCCTCTCTCGAGACAACCACCCAAGAGGCGCTTGTACTGCAAAGACTTCAAGCACCTGCCCAGCACGTCGCTGAAGAGGAGGAGGGGAAAGACAGTGAAGAAACGTGCCTCTGCAAGGGGGGGACAGGTGTGGCGGGCCAGGGGTCACACATATGGTCTCGCCATGCCATCCCAGTGACCAGTGTCACCCAGGTGGGCAAGTGCATCTGAGACGCCGTCAATTGCCACAGAGCCCCTCTGGCTTGCTGCACACGGCTCTGTACTTCACGGTGTGTGCAGGAGGGAGGTCTTGGTTCTACTAAGAGTGAGTCGATGCAGATACATCCTAACTTCAGCTCCTGTGTTCATCTTCTATAGGCGTGGGGAAGCAGCCACACCAAGAAATGAAACCATGAGAAACTGAGGAGATGGCTTTAGTTGGTAAAAGTGCTGGTTTTGAAAGCGGAAGGACCTGTGTGCAGTCCCCAGAACTTACACCAAAAAGTAAATAAAAATAAAAACCCAGGTGTGGTAGTCCATACTCGTGGTCCCAGAACTGAGGAGACAGAGACAGGCAGATCCTTGCGGCTTGCTGGCTGGCTAGCCTAGCCTGTTTGGTGAGTTGCAGGCCAGTGACAGACCCTGCCTCAATGAACTGTGACCATCAGGTGACATTCCTGATCTCAGCTGAGTACCCAGAGTGAGAAGCAAGCCAGGAGTCAGTCTGAATGGAACTCGATCTCGATGTGTTCTCCTTTAGCTGTGGGAATTAATTTTTCACACTGAAAGGTCTCTATTGATCCTTCATGCCTCCCATGTAATCCTACATTCTAAATAAAAAGGCAAAATGAAGCTGTCCAATGACCCTAGCTCACAGCTACCAAGTAAGCATGTGTCTGCAGGCAGGTGACAGGAAGTCAGGCCTATTGGGTGGCACCCCAGAGATATCTCAGGGGACAAGCAGGAATGAAACTACAGTGACATCAGCCTACCACTGGCCTCCAAGGCCTTCAAAGGAGGCTGGTTTGGCATATTTTTTGAGCATATGATAACAAGGTATAAGCCATCTGAAAGAGAGTTTGGGGCAGCCACAATGCTCCAGACATGTCCCTGGCCCCATCTTTCCCTCCAGGTGGAGATAATTTCAAGCTTTCATAATATGTGGGGTTCCTGTTTCTACCTAAATCTGTCCCCTCTCTTCCTCCATCCACCAGTCAGCAGCTGAGCTCAACAGCAGCTGGGTGCTGAGCTATGTTAGAAACATAAAAACAAGTCCTTATCCCTCCCCTGAGAGACTCAATGTTCCTCAGACTCATATGACAAGATAGTATGAGGTCAGGGGCTCAGGGCAGAGTGAGCCCTCTGGGTTTCACAATCTTTCTTTTCTCTTTCCCTCTCTCTCCTCCCCATCCCTGTCCCCACCTGGCGTGGGTGCGTGCGTGCGTGCGTGCGTGTGTGTGCGTGTGTGTGTGTGTGTTTTGCATTACTGGACAAGACCAGCAAACAGTGTGAGGGACAATAGGATGAAAGGAAGTTTGCCAAGAGATGAAGGGAAATGGTTTTCCAGGGCTCACACGAAGCGGCTTGCTAAGGAGGTTAGGCTCCTCTGAGCTCCGTTTTCTCAGAAGAATCCTCTGTCCTGATTGCCTCATGAGGAGGTTGTTGTAGGGCCAGGTGCAAGGGTGTGCACAAAACCTCGCTTGGCTGTATCCATCAAATGTTCCTTGCTAGCATAAGGCATTATTACCTGGAAATACTTATTACTCAATACTACCAAGTTGAGCTACTATTTCTCTGCAGTAGGTCCTAAAAGCAGGGTCACAGATGGCACTCCAAAAGGCCAAGGTCTGGAATGTCTAGAGAAAAGGCATAGACACCTAGAGAAGCAGTTTTCTCTCTGAGTAGGAATGAACAGAACGTGTGTGTGTGTGTGTGTTTGCGCGCGCGCGTGTGTGTGTGTGTGCGCGTGCGCATGAATGCATCTCCCAGCTCTTTGCTCCACATCAAGGTTGTAGGCTCAGACAACGATTCTGTCTCACAACCTGGGGTTGTGCTGAGAAGGAGGGATGATGTATAAAAGCACACGGGGACACTTTCCTTGTTAAATGCTAACACTGGAAAAAATGTCTTCCATTCTGCATTTCCTTTGTCTCCTTTGTCTCCAACGGCTCATGGAGCCCGCGACTCTGTGCTTATGCCTTGTCACACAGTCACGCACCCGGTACCAGGCTTTCTGCTTCGTATCTCTCCCATTCTCCTGAAACCTTTTCTCACCACGACTGTGGTGCCCAGATGACTGCCGGTGCAGAGGGGATGCCCAGTCTTCACAGTGTTCATGGAGCTTGTTGGGAATCTCTGTCTCCCTGTCTGGTCCCTTGAAGCAGGGCTCACAGCTCAGCCTGTCTTACCACAAGGCCCCCTCTGACAGCACCCCTTCAGCTCTTGTCACTCAGCACACACTCTTGGGAACACCCGCGTCCAGTTACTCAGAGTTCACTCACAGCTGAGTCGTGTCTACCATGTCTAGGACTCTAAATATGCTTTCTGGCTACCGTCTTGCCATTTCCACCTTGGTGTCCCACAGCAAACTCAACTCCCTTTCTCCCCAGGCCCCCAATAAGTCCTATGGTTCTGTCCCCAAATGCCACTTCATCTGACCCAAACAATCTAACAACTTTTGGGCTCCCTCTCCATGACTTCTCCATTTCCACCTTCTTTGTGCTGGGGGCGGGCACGTTGCAAGCCCTCAGCAGCATCTACCAAGGTGTCTAGGGAAGTTCTCTCTCTGCCCTCAAGGATGATACCAATCACTCTGAGTTGTGAGCTCAGCAGCTACTACATCTTTCTGTCCTAGCGCACATCCCAAGATGCTCCGGGGTAGGAACCACGTACCACTCACGGTTATCCAGCAAGGATGGGCGAAGGGTATCCTAACATCTGCTTAGCAAGCATGGAGTAACTGAATGGAAGGGCTTGGATCATGCAGCCAGCAGCTTCCACTGATTATGAACTAGCTACGGGCGGGGTCCCAGCTATCTCCTTAGAAATGTGGGTTCTATGTGAGGTAAGAATGCCAGAGGCAGGCAGGGGCATGGTGATGACATTTCCAACAGCGTCATCAGCCAAGGTTGTGAGAATGCCTTAGCTGAATTGCTGGGCCACCACCTGCAGCAGGTGGCTAACAGTCCCCTTCCTACAACAGCAGGAAAGTTTTCTGGGGGTCAGAGGAGAGCGTCAGGGGCTCAGTCCTCAAGGCTGATCTCCTGGAGGGACAGCTGAGCACTCGAGATATAAGCCCACTCCAGGTTAGCTTACACGGTCGTCTGACTGGCATGGCTTTCCCTTCTCTAGGAAGGCAAAGTGAATGAACTTGCTTTCCTCTTGCTCAGTTGCAGCCATTGCACATTTGGCATCTCCGTATCTTTTCCATTTCAGAAGACTGCGGAGGAAGCATTTTTGTGTAGTCAATGTAATTCTAGGTATAATTCTAGGACACAGAATAGCACTGCCTTAACTGATGCTAAGTCAGAAGAAAGTGACCCACCCACCCACCCACACACACACACACACACACACACACACACACACACACACACACACACACACACACACACACACGGCCGTCAGCTCAAGGGTGAAGGCAAGAGGGAGCTGTGCTTCCTCATTCACAGAAGCTATTAATGAATTCCTAAAGGATGTTCCAGAAACGAGAGGGAACGGGCTTACAATATAATCTTCATTCAAAACTCTTTGTGTAGTTTCCAATGGACAACGAGTAAATTGACTTTTTGAATGTTCTCCAAAAGAGAACAGTTTCTTAGATTAAAATAGCTATAGTCACTCTGTTAGACAAGCTGCTTGGCAGAAGAGCTGGCGTAAAATTAAGAACAACACCCAAACCTCAGGTTTTGGTGGAGAGCTTGCATGTAATGTGTAATTCCCTTTGTTTATGGGTATGCTTTCATCAGGGTGTGCATGTGAGCAGCTCCTACATACCTGCTATGAAGAGACTTAAAAACTTTTTCCTGATGCATTTTATATGTCTATTCTCCAATATAAATGATAATACCTCATGGTACATAGTAAATGCAACTTAGCATGGCATCCGTAACAGCCATCACACATATTATCTCCGTGAATAACTTTAAAAATTCCCACTCCATTAAAATGCTTGCTTTAGGAACTTGCTGGAACCCTGACTTGCTTAGTGCTCCTTCCCTTCCCCAGGGCTCCCCGGGTCTACTAAGAGATTCACATTCACAATTTACAGTTTGTGTCGGCAGCTAGTGGGACGCCAGGCATCTGTAAGCAGGTAGCATCACAAACAAGGAACTTTTGCTAGTCTGCAGGCGTCTTTTGTTTCACGAGAAAAATCAGCGCAGAAAGGAACTTAGAATCCCGACTCACTTGTCACTCCAGCTTGACGTCGGGATTCACAGTTGCAGTTTGTTTTTTGATGCTGCATGTTTTTGTGGTGGTGGCCATCTGACTCATGGATATGCATCCTGCTGTTAAGTCCAAGTCTGAAGTCAACTGTATCTGTGCCAGTACTTTCAATGACCCCCTTCCTGGAACCTGAAGTCTACCTGTCTATGTCTGTCACTCCTGGATGACTTTCTCTAAACCAGACGCCGAGGGTAGGTAGCAGGAATAGGCACGTTAGCATTTCCTGTGCTACTGTGTCAGCGCCAGCCTTTACTGTACCCCACCAGGCACCCCACCAGGCTCTGGGGCTGCCTACAAGGCAGAGGTGACGGATGCGCCGAGAGAGCACCGGCTTCACTTCACTCCAGGCAAGGCTCGGTAAGTCACTGGCGGCTTGGGCCCAGAGTAATTAGTTCATCACAACATCAGGACCCAAGGAAGCATGAATAACCAGGGAGTCACGTGGTACTCTAGGGTCTAATAAGTGACAGTAAACCAAGTTTCTTTGGTCTATGTTTCCAGGAAGAAGGTGGCAATGTCCCCTGAGCCAGTTGCTCACTTACCCTTTCCAAAGACTTCAGCAGATTTTGTCTTTCTTTGAGCTTCTGAATACTGATTACAATTTTGTGTCTTGCACCTTTGGTAACATTCTGTAATTGAACGCAAAAAAATTTTTTTTCAGAACATTTCATTTTCAAGAATCAGCTTAGAGACTCTCAGGGGCTATGTATTGTTTTGTCTTTTTTGTTCCTACATGTTCACAGGCTGGCCAATATGCATTTCTCTCTTGTGGATACCACTGTCTTAAACCTCTCCTCAGTAAATGTACTGACTCCATCTGGCTGCAAGCTCACCCACGACCTTTAGGACAGAGAGGTATAGAATAGCCGACTAGCCCACCCAACATGAGATTTCTTCACCATCTTAAGAGAGAGTGTGTGTGTGTGTGTGTGTGTGTGCGTGCGTGTGTGTGTGCGTGCGCGCACGCAATAATTCAGACACTCCTGTCCCCATATTACTTCAGTCCCTCTTGTTTTCCTGGAGACCCCATTTTCTTGTTCGTGTGTGTGTGTGTGTGTGTGTGTGTGTGTGTGTGTGTGTGTGTGTGTGTGCGCGCGCGCGCATGCGTGCTCGCACGGTAGTTCAGACACTCCTGTCCTCGTATTACTTCAGTCCCTCTTGGTTTCCTGGAGACCGTCCTTCCTTGTTCTCTGCTTTCTCAACGCTTTCCTAACCCTGCACATCTGCAGAAGCCATGAAGCCCAGTGCTGCCCACATGCACCACCGCACAGGGAATTCCTGTGAAATTTGCAACCTTCCCTTTTCTTCCCATTATTAAGAGTGGAATTCACTTCACTCCAGGTAAATGTGCGGAGTTGTGGATTTTATTTTAAACTGGCCGCAGCAGTTAGTGAGACGGTTTCATTATTGCCTTGTTGATGATAGATACTGCACATTTCCCAGGAAAGGGACCTTTTCCTAACCAGGTCTCTAAGGCAAATTTCTGGGGATCTCTGTTCTGGTGCAACCATTCTATAATTCCTCCTAACCAATAGAGGGACAAGAGGGACAGTGGCATCTCCTCTGGAAGCACTGGGGATGTATCTCCATGTAGCTGCAGTTTTCAGATCAAATGAATTCAATTATTTTGAAAAGCTTGTGTCAGGCTCTCACACTGCCCTCTATGTCAATTCTTTCCTTTTTCTTTCTTTCTACTTTCTTTCTTTCTTTCTTTCTTTCTTTCTTTCTTTCTTTCTTTCTTTCTTGTTGAACAACTGATGACTTGGATTCTCAACTTTGACCTAAACACAAATTGCTCTTTGAAATAGTTCCCAGCAACCCCTGGGATCCAAGAAGTGGTGGGAGAAATGTTAGGAAGTTGAAATTAGTGCTTTTCACTCTCTGAGAATGTCCAGTGACTCCGGGCTTTGTCTCGCTCTCAATACTGGTATTTAGCCAGGCCTGCAGCGGGGGGGGGCAGAGGTACCGAGTAAGCAACGGGAAAGTCAAGGTCGGCAGGGACCAGCCAGACCGCACCTCAGATGCTACAATCTCTCCTTCCTGTAGGAGAAATATTAACTCATTTAGACCACCATTTTCTTCAAATTATTGCTCAAAGGAAACTGGGGTCAATTTGAAACTTGCAAACAGCACCAGGGAAACAAGGGCATCCATTAGATCTGTTGGCTAGAGCCTGGCACGGCAGAGACATTCTTAGTTTCAGGAGCGCCGTTGCCTGGTCTTTGGCATTCACACTTGGGGGAAGAGGCCGAAGAAGGAAAAGGGAATTCTTCCCTCTTATGGCTTCAGAAGGGAATAAACTCTGAGATGTGGACATCTCACCCTCAATCATTGTCCCATGCTATCTGAGGTGGTTAGAAGAAAATATTTTAAACAATTTACTTCAATCTCGACTAAGACCAGCGTGAGTTATTCTGGAAAAGTATGGTAGAGTGTGTGGTGGATATGTGGCTAGATTGGATAAGCCGACCAGGAATCTGTCCTACCCAAACAAGTCCTGGCTTGGTGTAGGGAAGAAAAGAGCCAGAGGCAAAGCTCTTCGGAACACTGATATGATGTCACTTCTAGGCAGTGCCACAGGTCCCTTCTTAGTGTCCAGAACTTCTTTCTTTTAAGATTTATTTTTGTGTATCTGAGCACTCCATCTGAATGTACAACTTTATGTCAGAAGAGGGCATCAGATTCCACTAGAGATGGTTGTGAGCCACCATGCAGTTGCTGGGAATTGAACTCAGGACCTCTGGAAGAACTGTCGGTGCTCTTAACCACTGAGCTATCTCTTTAGCCCCACACCTAGGACTTGTAAGGTATACTTTGATCTGCCTTTTCCTAAAGTCCTCTCCCTTTCATTGCCCTGTGAGTGCCTGATGATTTTTGGCTTCCACTGAACTGCCAAGGCAAGAAGCTAGGTTTACTCACCACAGGGTACCAGGCAGCACCAGACAGTTCCCAAACCCAGGCTAGCTCCTGGGTGGAAAGGTAAGTTACGGGTCCAAACAACGTCTGCTTGGGGTGGAACTTTAAGACCCTGTCTCAGGGAAGGGTCCCCTCAAGCACGCACATACCTGAGCCTCCAGTTGACACTCGGTGAGGGCCATCATCTCCTCATAAGTCATCTGCGAGAACAGGGCAGCGTATTTGTGCAGGCGGAGGCTTTTTAACCACGCTGGGACATCTGTGGCATGACGCAGGGAGAGAAATGAAAGGAGAAAGCAGAGGTGACAAAAGATGGGGGGGATGGGACACAAAGGGGCGAGGGGTGATGGTCAGAGAAAAAAAGAAAAAAGTCACTTAATTTGGGCATCAGGTGATACATCAGAAAGCTTACAGCTGGTCCTGACAACCCACCGGATCCTTTATTCTATCTCAGACCAGACTTGCTAACTTGGGGCTTAAGCATTTCAGGGCAAACAGGAATGCCATATATATATATGGACGGTTTTCTAGGTAGAGTCTTCCATAGTGCCTTTAAAGTTATCAAGGGAGCTCATCGTAATAAAAAAATAATGAAATGCGAAGGGTCACTGCCATAGGTGGGCCATTTCCCTGTTGTCTTGGGAAGAACTGGCATAGAAGGCTGAAAGTAGATACCATAGTCTATACCCGCAGGGCACAGTTTGTTTTTTGAGGCTCAGTGCAGATCTCCATAAGCTAGGCCAGTCTCCTCTAGAAGCAGGAAACATGTGGTGCACCCCAATAACACCCTGTCCCATGCTTCCTCTGCCTCCCGACCTCCCTGGGGGATAAAGGGCACCCGGGACTACAGTGTTGCCACTGCTGCGGGAGAGCGGATGGTCACTTTCTCAAGTTCTGGTATGCATTTGCATGCCAACCCAAGAGATGTCACAACACCGAGCATCCAGACTCTGCCTAGACATTCCAAGGTAATGGGCATTCCAAAGCACACTGAAGCAAAGCCCAAAGTCGGTGTTTTAGAGGTAAGAAAATTACTGGGGTGAACAGCTGCTAACTGAGTCATTGCTTTGCCACTTACACAAAAATAAAGCATTTGCCCAAAGTCTCTCAAGTCAGAACTTTTGAGCCGAGAACTTTGAAATGCTTTTGGAATCACAGATGGCAACATTGTTCCACTAACTGCAGATCACAGAGATAGAATGGGTCAAGAGGGTTCTAGAACCCAGGATTCAGAGTGTCAGTTCTTCCATACATTGTAGCAAATCCTCAGAAGGACTGCAGAGATCACCGGCAGAGAGCTAAGTAAATAGAGATCGCAAGCGTTTTGAGATTCTAAGGCACTGGGTAAGTGTCATTCATACTCTTCATGACATGTCATGAGTCACGTTGGTCAAATACTTTTATACTGTTCATTACAAAGTGTTCCATGGTGAGGCAGTGATGAGCTAGTCACACGTATTCAAGGACAGGTGGAAATTTCCAATTTTTCCAGGTTTAGAGTAGATAACTAGGGCTATTGGAAGACAGTCAACCCTGACATCAGGCTTTGCCTCCCGGGCAAACCAAAGCAAGGCTCAGGGAGTGCCGATGGGCGTGATCTCCTTAGAGCCGGGCAAAGTATGCAATCACCTGCCTGCTGAGGGTACTCCGCAGTAGTGTGAGGACCACAGATGTGGGATTTCTGAGAATTAGAATTGAACATCCAATTCAGAACAGACTTCGTTGTCTCAGACCACTTGATTCTGTGTTTGGAAGTCCTTCAGTCTACTGTGACAAAAGAGAGTCCCTCTGGGACCATCATTAACTGCGCTCAGACAAGGCTTCTCCAGGTGCACAGTACTAACTCCTAACACATTCCTCAGTGCACACCACCCCTGGGTCATGATTTCAGACAATACCAAGCCAGGAGTCTTGTACTTTTCCTGATAGAACATCCTAGAGCTATTTCACCAGAGTTCATTCTCCACCCCATACTTGCTTTTGCTGAAACAACACTAACACTTCTGCAGACAGGGGTAACCATGGGTCGATATGAGTAGCCATGTTAACTACATCTCTATTGTTTTGATGGGCTACATGCCATCAATTGGTCCCCTGGCTTTGTGTTTGCCATTCATATCTTTGAAAAGTCCCAAATCATTGCTCAGAAAACACAACAGTCATGATTCAGGGAAGTCTGGGTATTCAGTGTTACACTTGGACACGATTCACCACAAAAGAGGATGGAGCAATTCCATGAACCTTTTTTTTCTTTTTTTAAACCAAGTGCCCTAAAGTTTAGTCATGCAAAATCCACTGACGGTAAGACGAACAAAACCCTCAGTTTTAAAAAGTTGCAAACTGGTTGTTTAATGAACCGAAGTGATAATAGCGTATCTTGAGTCAGGAAGCATGAGGGGCGACTCTTGGTTCACTAAGAGCTAGTAGTTCTAAGGAGCAATTTGGACAGCCAGAATCCTCTGGGATAGGCAGGACAGGCCAAGCTTGCCTCACTCATTTCTTCAAAATGCAGGTCATTGGGTGTAGTTTTCCTGGAACAGGTTCCTACACACTTCAAAACAGGATGAACTAGGTCTTCCTGATGGGTTATTTCCAGGCATATTCCTGGGAAATGTAGGCTCCTTTGACCTTACGTTCCTTAAGGCAGTCAGCCTGCTTGTACAGTGCCTAGCTCTGTGCCATGTGCCTGAGAAGTTCTGTGCCCTTTCTTCAGTGAGGATGGGTGAGCAAAGGGGAGGAAATCTCAGTCCTTAAGAACACAAGCCAGCTGTACAATATGAGCCTGACTCGACAACAACAATGAATCCCAAAAGAATAACAGAAAAGAACATAGCCTACCAACTGTTCTCTCTCTGCTTGGTGGGTAGTGACGTTCCCTTGCCAGAGATGAAGACAGAACTCCACTAAAAGGGAAACAAGCATGAGAACCGAGAGTGTCATTCCCACAAGCAAGAATTCCAAAGACTTGGTTGCTGAATTCTCTAGGAAATCAGCATGAACTCCAACCAAAGCCTAGATGCCATCCTGTTGGATGCAATGTTGAGAACTGTTTTAACTTGTTAGCTTGGATCCCATTTCTTTGTGGGAAGCTGTGGCTATGGTTGGAAGATTCAGGTACATGCAGAACAGAGGGTGTTTTGCGGAGAAGTGAAATGCAAGCTTGTCACTTATGTCTTCAGGGTACAGCTGTTTAGCTCCATCAAGGTTGCTTCAGTTGGACAAAGCAATGCAGGTCCCAAGCTAGAAGGACATATCCTCATGCAGTATAAGAAAGAGAAAGATGCTTCTCTTCTGTTCCACGTGAGGCGGATCTCCCCGTCAACTGACGGAATACTATTTGTTCAATGTTTACTAGGTACCATTAGTAGAGGTCAGGCCTTGTAAAGACTTGCCATTGACATCAAGGAACTTGTGATCCAGAGAGCAAGACTGAGTCCTGTTCAAAAATTGTAACAGCTTCAGGATAAGCACTGAGAATACCCAAATCCCGGGATGGCACGGAACAAGGAACACTTGGGTTTGCCGAGGCTGTGCATCCCGCTGTTTGCAGGAGCATCAGCTTGGAGTCCATTGGGCAAACCATGTCACAGAGGCCATTTCACATGGTAGGAACATCAGAAGCAAAAGCCAGAGCCACAGAGCATTTAGGGTAGAGAAAATGTTTAGTGAGAAAGTGTGGACATACAAGCAGGGGAGTCAGGTACCTGAGATAGGAAATGTCAAAACAAGAAAAGTAGACCTTGTGTCTTGTGGCCGATGAAAAGCCATTGAAATCTGCACGTTTGGAAACATGGGCTGCATCAGAAAGATGTCGGTGCTCATGGGAAGGTCTGGAGGATGGCGAGAAAAGGCCAGGGCGTGAGTTTGAGAATCCCCAGAGGAGTGCTTGAGAGGGGTGGGGGGCAACTAAAGGGTGGGAACTGATGGTACTTGGACATCAGAATAGGGAAGGAGGGAAACTAATGAACTGAAGATGACTCCTTTGGTTCAAGTTCGGGGAGAGGGAAAACGTGGAAAAGCCGGCACACCAAGACTTCGGGAAAAGGCTGAGCTGGAGAAGAGCTTGCCTTGTTGAGCGTGCTTGCTGGGTCTGCCAGTGTGTCAGTGCAGGCACGCAGACAGGGCACGTCGAATGAGATTACGATGGAGCCACGGTGAGGTCGTAGGGTGGCAGGCGCTGTGGGTACGGGGTTTCCATCCTTCCTGAGGCTCCTTCTGGCTCCTGTCATAGGCCACGCTGGTTTGTCTTCTCCAGGCTATCTCGGATAACAGCTACACGCCCATCCTGCATGTGTTCTGTGTGCACCCACAGGTCTTTGGCAATGGGATCAAATTTTATACTGTGCTCATTTCTATACCCTTTTAGGGTTTGGATACCATGACCGCAGAGAGGCTTTGAGTCATGTCCACAGCTCACATGGAAGCTCGGCTCCAGTGAGAACGTGGGCTGCTTTTCTCTTATGCCTGCTGCAGATGCAAGCCAGGTCAACAGGGCATGCAGTGCCCAGCCTCAAGTGAGGGCAAGTTGATAAGGGAAGCAACAGGAGGGGGAGAAATTAAGGCAACTTTTTGTCTAGAAGAGAGAAACATGAATGAGCAGTTTCCCACAAGAGAGCTTATTTGTGGTACGGTAGGTACCTGATGACAGAAATCAACTTATTCCTCACAGAGAGCCAGGCTGAGCTCACACAGCCTTCACTCTAAGACGTGGGCTGCATCCTTGCTCTCTGAGGGAGAGAAGAAACACAAAGGATGCTACAAAAGGACTAGCACTTCACTGTTGAAGTCAGAGAGAAAGCAAATCCTTCAAGAACAAAGAGCAGCAGTTTAGTGACACCAGAAAGCCTATCTTTATTTTTGGCCAGAGTGGAACGAAGAGCCTAGTTCAGTTCCAGGCACTGAACAAAGGAGGAAGGTTCCGGTTGGGTCCACAGGAGCTGTTCCTCTTGAGGGGAACTCATGATCCTGAGGAGTGTCTGGAGTGTTTCAGGAGGGCTCCCCTCTCCTGGGGACATATCATGAGTCTTTGAACAAACAAATTAGGGGTAAAATACTTCAAAGAATTAGATGCAAACAGTGAACTAAATTTCTT
The DNA here is from genome assembly GCF_017639785.1 of Mesocricetus auratus. NCBI lineage: Eukaryota > Metazoa > Chordata > Mammalia > Rodentia > Cricetidae > Mesocricetus > Mesocricetus auratus. The sequence continues at coordinate 6,623,232 of NW_024429225.1, read as the reverse complement.
TCAGGTATTCCCATTTACCCCAACATTCCTTAGTGCAGTTCTTTAAGTGGCCTGTTTTGTATTGTTAAAGGGAAAGGAAGGCTCTTAAAGTCCTCTAGCTGAAGACACACTCAGCAAGGAGTGGAGGTTAAAAGTCCTGAGACCTTCCTTTACGATCTAGGAGGAGTCCTGGAATTTGGTTTTCAAAGACATCAGAGTTCTCTCTCGTCTTATCAGAATCAGCACAATTCCAAGCCCATGAAGACACATTTGTGCAGTGCAGGCCACATGGTCACATCAGGGAGTTAAACAACACACAACAATGACAAAGACAAACCCACAAAGACATAACAAAATGATAGTGAATCTATTCAAGTTAAATGCATTCAAGGAAACACCTGGAAAGGCGCCACTCTGAATCTAGCCCATTTCCCACAAGAGCTGTGTTGAAAAGAATGCCACTCATGGTGCCACACCATGCCCGCTCCATCACTCAGACCTTCAAGACCCCCAAGAGGTGCTGCGTGCAAAAGTCTTTCCTATGAAGTTTTCCCACAATTTCCTTTTCCTGTTTTTAAAGAGCTCTCCTCTGAATAAGTTCTCTCATTTACATTCTGAGACAGGCCAAGGATCAAAAGACCTACGTTTCAAAAACAACTCCAATCCTAAACCAGCTACTTGCTAGAAGATAATATATTTTATTTGCTACGGGGGAAAAAGTTTACTCAAGTTTCAGCTGAGAGACTTCCTTAAAAAGACAAACATTTCACAGTCAATGGCCTCTCCATTCTTAACTACTGTGTGCCTGTCAATGTTACTCCAGCCAGGAGCTCCCCTTCTTTTGTCCCTAGTATGTCCATACACACGTAGTAATCAAGTAGTTCTATTACCTCTCTATTTTTGTGCTAATGGGGAGCAGCATGCCACAAGTAGACCCAGTTAATGTTGTTCCGCAATAGTGAGGCTGCGGCTCCCACCAAGAGCATATAGTACCAATCTCTACTCCATCATCCAGGCAACTGTTCTTCCTACAGCCAAATCCATAGGCTTCCCCACTCCTGGAATGCTCTCCTCCAGAGGGACTTCCCAACACCCTTTCATGTATGCATAACACTGGAATTGCTCAGCTCGGCCAGGGAGGAGCACGGAGCCCCAGTCGGGTCACCCGGCACTGGTACACTTCCACAGGGCTGCTCAGAGCTCTCCCGTTCACCATGCCCCAGACTGCCCCTCATTGGCCCTGAACCATCAAGGACTCCTCTAGATATTCCAGGAAGAAACCTGGGTATCATTCTGAATGCCTCCTGCTCATCCGCAGTCACTTTCGGTCATCACCAAGTCCCCACAATTGTTTCTCATGGAGTTACTGTGCCACCCTCCTTGGTCCCCATTCTCAATGCCACTTGACTTGACCCAGCGTCACTTTCCTCTGCTGCTGAAAAATCCTGCACCTGTCCAATGGCTTTCGAGCCCAGAGACCCCTCTCCTTTACTTTCCATTCCGCTGTGCAGGAGGTTCCATTTCCTAATACGCAAATCTAGGCAGGTGGTTCAAGTGAAGAAATTCCTGTGGCAGCTTCAGAATAAAAGGCCCAAGGCACAATCCTTTTCAAGGCGAAGGCCCAGCTCCTCCTCCGCCTTAGCCATAGATTGTGCCTGCCTCACACAAGTTCTCAGTGCTGTTCCCTCAGCACAGAATACCTTCGATACTGGTGACCTGTAACCACGCTTCGAGGCTTAGCTACAGACCTCACCTCTTCTAGAGACCTCTGTCCTGTTGGAATTAGGGCCGGTCTTGATGCTTGCCTCAAGTGCAGACAAATGTCTAAGAGATTGTACTTCCCCAGCAGTGTCCCCTCGTCAGGCATCTGGTGTTAACGTGAGTCTCCCCAGAGTTCAATGGCTTCAATCAGGACAAAAACAAATCAGGGATTTTCCCCCTATACCAAAACCACACCGGGAGCCTGGCCCCTCTGGTAAACCTCTGGATGTTGGGTTCATCATCAGAGAATGTATCATGCTACCTTGAGGGGTAGATACGTTCCTTCTGCTACCAGGCTGCCTTCTTTCTAGGAAAGAAATAATTTAGTCATATGAGACTTTCTTCTCTCTCTCCCACCTGAGATAAGAGTACATTCAGTTCATCTGTTCCCTGGAAATGAGGGATCTTATAACTGAGTACCAACTCAGAATCAAGAGTCTCTCTCCTGGGGTAAGTCACAGTGAAGCCTTTGAAAAGAACACAGAGACCAGAGTTTAAAACACAGGCAGCGTAGCTAGTCCAAACATTTCTAAGTGGCCGCCTCCTGAGGGATTGGTAACAGGAAAATTTCATATCCCAGCTCAGGTTACTGCTTGAGGATTCAAGTGAAGTACTCAATCCCATGCATGGCTTGCCTTTAGCCCTAGGCCCTACGTGTTCCATACAGCAAAACCACCAGGACAAGTGTTTACTAGAAGAAGCAAAGCACGGAGACTCAGGAGGAAGCAATTAATCCTGAGGGCTTATTCTGCATGCTTGACCCAAGAGGCCCATTCCTAAGGGAGGATAGCAGCCAAGCTGGCTCTTCTGTCCACATGAGAAGGTAGGCAAGAACAAACCCAGGACTTCATCCATGCACACCGCTTGGCTAGAAAGATGAATGCAATTATGGTGGCTTTTACTGTTTTCCCAAGATGTGAAGCGAGGGTGATATGTGTTCCCAGAGGATACGGGAACTCTTCCAAACTCTACTCCAGCTTCCTTGTTCTTGCAGACCAGACATTTGAAAATTAGAAAAGCAGCTGTTTGGTGAAGGCCCCGAGTGTCTCTGCCCCTGCCAAGGGACCCAAGGCACAGGACAGCAAGCATGGGGTTCCACTTTAAGAGCTGGATCTTCTCAGACATACATCAGTCAACCCTATAGTACACTACTCAGAAAATGAGAATTCATTTGGAAATTTACATGATTATCTGCTCTTAGGCCTGGAGACCAAATGACAAACCCTTGGGATGGGCATATTAAGGGTTGATTCCTAGAGGCAACTTTAAGAGGCCATGTTGAGTAATCTTCGTGTAGAGTTCTTGGTGGCCACCTCACAACAGGGCTGGGTGAGGAACATTTGTGCTCAACAAATACCAGCCCTATGCCACATCAGAATGTGTTTGGGGGTTTGGACATTTCTACTACCTGACATTGTCAACTGAATTGAAAATGCATTTTTCCCTACTAATAGAATTCGTCAGTGTTCCTTCTCTTGAATTTTTCCCCTGTTACTGGCTAGTGTCCTTATACATTGATTTCTCCATCTACTTTCTTTAAGAAAGCAGGCAGAAACACATGGAGGGAGTCCTTTGTTCCAACCAGTCACCAAAGAGCTTCTTTCTCATTGATACCTATGTTCTCACAATGAAAATCTTGGCTATGGCATTTTGTCTGTGTGATTCTGTGACTAACTAAGCTTTGAAAAGACAATTCTTACTAATTCTAGAGAAAGGAGTCAAGAGAACAGCTTATCTACAGGTGCCCATTGGGTTCTGGGAAGTGTCTGACTTTTATCCAGAGAACAAAATCTTTCCCCCTCCTCCCACAATAAAAAACCAAGCAAATGTGATATTCATTCAATTTTCCCTTTTGCTCATGTTTCTTTAAAAATAAGTACGTGATCTCTAGTTACTTCTTACCTTAGAAGCCCGCAAACACACATTTTCCCACTTTGGGACAATGTATGTATAAGCCCTCCAAACAAATGAAGAAATAACAAGAAAGAAAGAAAATAAAGTAAAAGGAATGACTAAACATGGTCAGACACCAGACAGTGAAGTCAGCATTCTTCCAAGCACATGGCCTATTCTTGAGTCCACCATGTTGGTCAACATGCAATCAATGCTCCTCTGAGTTACCAGTGGGGCGCTGTCCTGGAATCAGGATGTTCAGACACTGAACTTCACCTGCACATAGCATCACTTGGGAATGGGCTTTGCCCATTCGTCAACACTATGATGCAGTACCCTAAGCCCTGTGGAAGAGGGTTATACACCCTGTATGCCAAAATGACCCAATGCATTAGCTGTTCTTAAAGACCCATTTGCATCCCCAGAGGAAAATTTGAAGACACACGTGTCTGAATTTCACGGGTCTCTCATCACATGACCATCGTGGGAAGGGGCTGGGATAGGGAGACATCTCCAGAAACCACTGAGAGGAAGACTGGAGATCAGCCTCACTCCCTAAGTTGATGGGCTCCACTTTGCAGCCTAGCTCTCTCTTATATCTGGCACTTGAGATGAGAAGATAAGGACATACTCTCTGTGCTAGGTTCCCATGTTGGGAGGGATGAGGTCCAGAGCCTCCTCAGTTACAAGGGGAGGATTAGTAACAGCAAACATCAGGAGTTGGATTACCAGCAGCATGGAGGCTCCTCTCAGAAGCCTGCCTGGCTGTTGTCTTACTAGCTAACATTGTTATCAGCATGTCTCTGATGAGTATCTTTCCCTAAGGACTTCTATCCCTCCAACAACTGGTGTCTAAAAATACAGAATGCATGCATCCTCTGTGAAGCCATCAGCAGTAATTTGGAAATCTCTGTCTCCCAGGGAGGATCTGTAGGAGAGAGTACATTGACAGCCGATGTAAGAACATTTATTTAGGCTGCATAATAACCCTTTATCATCAATATGCAAATCTACTGTCAGGCTTAAAACACTGAAGGTTTTCATGTCCCTGAAGCAGATGCAGAGAAAGGGTCTTTAAGGTTCTTTGGCCATCAAACAGAAAGGGGGTAATAAAAAGAAATATTAATACAGTCCTTCATTGAGAGAAAGTATAGATATAAAAGATCAACAGTTTGTTTTTTCTCTGAATTAGTGACAGGTCCCTGGCCACAGCAAAGCAGAGGGTGGAGGAGCTTGGCATCTTCTCAGATGACTCTATCGAGGGTAGCAGGACCCCCATTGTCCAAGAGTTCATGCAAAGAAAAGAGGATGTTGACCTTCCTTGCTCTGGCTTCTGGGTGGGGTAAATGACCATCGATCGCTGATCAAGGATCAGAAGTAGTAAACTTAAGGACTGTGTATAAATGGCAGCTTCAGAACACTTTCAGAACCTGCTCTTGGCATTGTCCCAAAAGCCTGCCTGGGACAGCTAACATCATCACCTGGGAAGAGGCTCCAAGCCCTGTCCTCCAGGGCCAGTTCTGGAAGATGGGGCTCAAACGCACAAGCCTAAGCGAGGAGCTGGGCTCCATCTCTCTTATTGACCACCTGTCTTTCCCCTTGGACTCCAAGTCAAGGGAGGGCCTCTTGGTTCCTCACGTGGTCACTCACCTTTCATACCACTACCTTCTTCTTGGAATGTGTTACGAGCAGTGGTCTGGTCTTCTAAGGGTTCACTCCCACCACTTCCTGAAGAGGCTACACTGCTTTGTGGAGACAGGGGGGCATGATCGGATGGGAGGCACTGGGGTCCTCTAGCTCGTAAGTCCTCATGAGACATCCATCCATGTCCTAGAGGCTGGTTTGGCACATTCATGGGTGGGGTAAGGGAAACAGATCGTTTCAAAGGGCTGTGGTGTGCCTGGCCTGAGAGAACTGGAAAAAAAAATAAAATGAAATAGGTTATTCTCCCCATGTTAGCCTGGGACGCAGAATAACCCACAATACCTTTGCACCCTCAGAGAGACCGTGGCTAACTCTTACACACCACTGATGGTCACAGTGGGTTAAATTAGGTCTGGGACTGTCCTTCCTTCTGGTGGCTAAAAAGGAGGATGTCTGGACCTGTTTGTGGGCTAGGTTGAACCCTGGAGCCCAAACTTATGCTCCTCACACACCCAATCTTCATGTTTGTGAGTTTGAATCTGATTTTATTTTAAACTTACAAATCAGACTTTGGAGCAGCTGGGCAAAACTGACAGTCTGGAAGTGGCCATCCAACCAAAGTGAACAGAGCATGTGTTTGACAATATTTTTTAAAGAGCAAGAATGATATTCCCCACATCGGTATGGAGGACTTGAAGGGTAGGCAGGCTGGTCACCATTTGGGATCATTGTAGGGCTCATCTGATGCCTGAACTAGTTATTCTAAACAGGAGTTAAGGAACTGTCACTTTTGAGTGGTGGGAGGAGCTCAAGGATGGAACCCAGCACTGACATGACCTCAGGGTATGGGACGCTGGCAGTCTTGCTGAAAGACTAATTCTTTCCCTTGCCCTTAGGGTTCATGTCAAACTTTATCTGGCAAACACCTTCAGGTAAACAAGGCTTTCATTCAGAACTCAGCAAGGCACTCCCACTAAGCTTGCTCAGTCCTTCCACACAGTGGTCAACATCTGCATAGATCCTTTTTTTCATTTTCCAGAAAACTAGGAAAAAGCAACAAAATGCACATAACTGGCCAAATTAAATTGAAGGCACTCAAAGGAGGGATTTAAGCAACATCAATGCTGAGGGAGCCGATGTTACCCTTGGTTGGTTTTGCTGGGTGTGTAAAGTGACTTTACAAAATAAGTCTATTCATAACTTTTCTCTCAGTCTATTTTGATTGCTGCTGTATTAATGTGGAACCAAGCCACGAGCATTTTAAAACATTTTCCAGGGAAGCTGTTGATTCCATCTCTAGCTCTAACCCCTCCAGTGAGGCATTTGCTGCTCCTAGTTTCAGCCATATATTTCTTTGGTGTTTTTCAGTGGGTAGACCAGATGGCTCAAATAGTGGAAGGCACTGCCTTTAGATTGAAGATGGATATTATCTACATAAAGACCAGATCAGGTGATTACCATGACCTCACCTACAAAATAAAGACCAGAGCCAAAAGACAGAGTGCTGCCAAAAAGCATGTCTGGTATGATGGTTAGCTGGCAACACTCTAAGCCTTAGAGTCTAAGGGCAACAAGGCTCAATACTTTTGGGGTCAATGTTTCTACTTGCCTTGTATATGAAGTGAGACAATCAGAAGTACTAAAAACTTCTTTAGTAATAAAAAGTGTGGTTGGGAGAGCTTCTGAGTTCAACATTTGTAATCTATGCATTTTCACTAGATTAAAGAACGAACTATTTAAAAAGACTTCTTGGGAAAATGCTTTGCTTCCTAATTTAAGTAAAACTAGAAATAAAAAATAAGGTAAATAAATAAATAGAAAACAGCAACAAAAATGAAGAGACAAATGAATAGAAAGAAAAACTAGACAGCCAGAAAATTCATTTCATGCCTATCTAAGCATTTATATAAAACTGGAGAGACTTGTCTGGAGCCTCCCTGAGTGCTGGAACATTCTGGCTCAGTTCTGAGTTTTTGTATTTCTGGAGGAGACTTCCAATGGTGCTAGCCAGGTATGAACACATTTCCACCTGGGTCCCCCTCCACACAGCTGGGATTCAAGTGAGTGGGATCAGCCAGAGCAGACGGGACCTGTGATAGCCACGATGTTTAGATGCAACAAGAGAACTGAGAAACAATTCACATCCATGCCTCACGGTTCATGGCTGCTGTTAGTAAGATATGCCATTTATTTATTGTGTGTGTGTGTGTGTGTGTGTGTGTGTGTGTGTGTGAGTGTGTGTGAATGCACCACAGTATGTGTGTGGAGGGGGGTAGGAGGACAACTGTGGGAGTTGGTTCTCTCCTTCTTCCCTGTGTGTGCAGGGATTGAACTCAGGTTTGGCAGCAAGTGCCCTTACCCTCTGAGCCATCTCTCAGCCCCTCATTTCGATTCGGATGTTTAGAATAGTAAGATGCATATGTAGTAGCTGAATTACATTACTGAATTACATTATTGGGGCCACTTTGTTTTCTTGTACCTAAAATCTTCTCAGAATCCATGCTGTCTCTCATTCCTGGTGGAACAGCACAGTGGAAGCTGCCAGTGTCCTGGAATGCCAGCAGAGACTGGGATTGGAGGAAGAGGGTTTCCTCCCTGAATCGACCTAGAGGGATTTACACAGACACTTATACAACCGTTTTTGTTTTCCTGAGCTTAAGAGAAGTCAGAGGGAAAGGGCATGAACTTGGCCTTTGCTTTTGTCTAATAGGTCAACTGTAGTTAAGATCCAGGGCCTTTTCATCAAAGGTCACCTCTTCTCCATCATAGAGGGAACCCTCTGCTTCCTAGGGCTTCCCACATTCGGTTCTCTCTGAAACCATCCTGCTGGGGCAGCCAAGCATAGAGCCTTACACAAAATCTTCCGCTATTCAGAGAATGGGGGGGGGTGTTTAACAGCTGGGCTGAACATCATCCTAAACCAAAGGAAGGCTGTGCAGGGCAAATGCTCTCCTCTTCTCAGAAAAACTGAGCAGGTGGACAGTGTAGCCCTGTTTCCTCACTCTTGTTTTTTTTTAAGATTTATTTACTTTTATTTTACCTGTATGTCTGTGTGCCACTTGTGTGCCTGAGGATGGTGAGAGGTGGCCTGAAGATGCTGTCAGACCCCCAGGAACTAGAGCTACCGGCTATTGTGAGCTGCCTAATGTGGTTGCTGGGACCCGAACCTGGGTTCCCTGTAAGAGCCGCACACGCTCTCCACCACATCTCCAGCCCTCAATCTCATGTGGAGGAGACTGAAGACAATGGTCGATGTCTTTGAGGTTAGGACAAACCTGTAGGTTTGGTGATGTTCGGTGTTAGATCTTATTCTGGAGTAAGTTGGCCTAAGGTGGCAGAGCAGGGAATGGGTACAGACATTACTGTAGTGCACAGCTGTGGGATCAATCTGAAGTGACCGGGACCCACCATCAGCAGCGGTCCTATAGGTACAATTATTTTAATAACTCACCCGAAGCAGCAACCCAGAGGAGAGAAGAAATGGGCATTTAGGGGGGAAAATAATGGAAAAAAAAGTCTGTCTGTTTTCCTGCAAGTCAGGATGGGAGAGCAGTCAAACCAGATACCTGAGAAGTTTCTCGGCCTGGCTGGTGGTAGCTGCCTCAGAATGACTCGGGCACAGGCTCTTGAACGCACTTGTTTATTGACTGCTGTGCAGTAGCCAGTGACTAAGGACTGCTTCAGAGGGCTGTCCCAGAGTCGTGTCCAAGTGCTGCAGACCCAAGTGCGCCTTGACGAAACCCCCATGGGGATCAGGAATGGGTAAATGCTGTTAGAGCTGAGGCCTGAATTTCTGCTGCATTTGTTACTTTTACAGCCGTGTGCTCCGGGATGGTTTCGTTCTATGAAAACTCACAGGGAAGCACGGCTGGGACTCCTTTGTATCCCCGAAATGAAACCTCATGATTGTACATAGTACGGATCCAACTCTGCTTATAGTTTTAGAACTCTCTACAGGAAATTTCAGGTCTGCACTTGTCTGTATGTGTAGCTTTCCACACTCATGCCATTGGGACGTCACAACCTGCAGAGTCTTTATCAATTCGAGTGACCTGAAAGTAAGCAGGACGTGTTGAGTATGTCTATTTGAAATATGCAAAGAGAGAAGCAGCTAAAAACAGTCCTGCCACGCAGCAGCCAGGCAGCACGGAAGTACCTAGGGTGTTGACCTCACGGTAAGCTCCATTCGCCACTTGGGGCCAGCCAGTTTCTCTGGCCTCTTCTTACCTCATGATTTCGTTCTCATCTCCCACAATCTTTGATGGGACCCCTCTCAACACCTTGGGAAGGAAATATATGGCAGCTGTCCTTGGGGTCGGTTCTAAGCATTTTCCCAAAAGCCTAGAATTCAACATTTTCTTTAACCAACTTTGAGTTTGCCTTCACCTTGAATTATTGAGACAAAATTCAGGCAGAAAAAAAAATCATATTATTTAGGACTCTTTGGAGACTACTAAATAAAACTATGGTTTCTGCCTTCCAGAGAAATAAGAAGGTTTGTAGGGGAAAGGAAGGTGTAGGACACTGGACCTACGCTCTCTCTCTCTCTCTCTCTCTCTCTCTCTCTCTCTCTCTCTCTCTCTCTCTCTCTCTCTCTCTCTCTTTGGGTATTACAAGACAGGGTTTCTCTGTATTGTTTTAGAAGCTGTCGGTCCAGCCTGGCCTGGAACTCACAGAGATCCACCTGCCTCTGCCTCCCGAGTGCTGGGATTAAAGGTGTGCGCCACCACTGCCCGGCTTGGACCTACTGTCTCTTTGGTTCACGGTCAGATGGAGTCTTCTATGAGGGACAGACGCTAACAGTGCAACTCGAACAATAAAACTCTCCTGATGTTGACACAGGCCTTTCATTGTGGACCACACGTATCAGCTCTTTCTTATTTTGTGATTTGTAATTTAAAAAAAAAACTTTATGAGGACAGACTCCTAACACTTGACAGGGAGAGGCCTCTGAGAAAACAACATCACTTAATAATTTCTAATTGAGAGCTGCGAGGCCCTGAGTAGACCTTTGACACACCAGGCTCCGTCAGGGGATGAAGTGCTTGGCTGTGAATTATATGAGCATGTGGACAATTTTGGAATTAACTTGAGATAAATATAAGGGAAGGAGATCTAGACTGTTGAGGATATCAGGTGCTTATTTTCCAGTCCAGGCAGTTAGTATCCCCACCTGACTAACGTGGTCCTCTTCCATCTGACCAGGTGAGTTGTGTTCTCACCTCAAGGCTAGGTTCTGTGAGTACAGACACACAGACGTGGCTTTCAACTTTTCAGCACGTACATTTTAAACTCAAGACGTTGCAGGTTTCTCAGAGAAGTTTGTCAACTTTAAACTTCTCCCTTTATTTTTAGTTATGCATATGGGTGTTTTGCTTGCGTGTCTGTCTCTGTACTATGTGTGTGCCGTACCCAAGGAGGCCAGAAGAGGGCACTGGGTCCTGTGGGACTGGAGTTACAGACGGCTGTGAGCCATATGAGTGCTGGAAATGCAGTCTGGGTCCTCTGGAAGCAGCTGGTGCTTTTAACTGCCTAGCCATCTCTCCAGGCCCCTTTTGTTAAAATTTAAAAATTCTAGATGTTCATGTGATAGAATTTAATCTAATAGCATAATTAAACTTTATGAAGTCATTTTTTATAAATGGGGGTAATATGATCATGTGTATGTCTATGAAAAAGTCATTGAAATGCATTATTATATGCTAATAAAAACTTAACATATAGGTCATTCTAATTAGGCATTGGAAAAGTAGGATAAGGAGCCCAAATATTTGCATATGGTTTAAAAATATTAGCTGACTTCACAAATGAGAGGCCCTGAGGGCTTCCCTGGGTGACATGTGGTGTGTGCACTCACGTGTGACAAGGCATCTCAGGAGAGCACCCACTTACTGTGGCTTGTGCTGGCTGCACTTTCGAGATTCTATCTAGGCCTGCCTTGCCACCCCTTCAGGGCATCAGGAGAGCCTTTGCTGACGACAACATCTCAGGCTCACAGCGTGAAACTCTTAGGTTTTACTGAAGGAGGTTGGTCAGTTCTTGTCAAGTTTAAAGACTAAAATGTTCAGCCCAGGCAAAGTTTCAAAAAGGAACCAGAGTGGGTGACACTTCCCTTCCTGCCTCTGAAAGGTTTAGATCTGCTTATCAAGCATAGTTAGGGCTCCGTCCTGTGGATTTGTCTTGAGCATAAGGTTTCCGTGTATCTGTGAATTACAGCTAGAGGCTTCCAAGTCAAAGAATGGAGTTCTACTAACACTACTTTGAATATATAATTCTAGGCACTTGCTTCTCTGTTGTTCTTCCTTTCTCCTTTTTTTTAAAGGCTCCAGGCTGCCTTCAAACTCATAGCCTCCTGAATGCTTGGTCAGGCTAAGCACCTTGACCAAGACTCAAGGGTTAAGATGATAAGGTGACATTAGACTCTGGATTATTCTTCTTTGTTTGGATTTGTGCTCTGAGGCCCTGTGGTGGGAAGCTTCAGGGAAGAAAAGATTCATAGCACTTCAAAAATACATTTTAAAAAGTATAAAGGCAGAGAATTTGATCAACCACATCATGCAAAAAAACAAAACAAAACAAAAAACCACTAAAAGTCACATTTGTGGTCATGAACAGAGTTACGTGGGGGGAAAGGATAATTAATCATTAGGTAAAACTTCACATGCGTTGCCACCACTCATTAGAAAACAGATTACAAGCATATCCAGGCAGTCCAAAGCCTCAACCCTGCATGCATGTCCTCTGCTTGCTGCCCAAACGTTTGGAAAACCAGTGCGAAATGTGTGAACACTCGAGGAAATTTCCTCATCAAGCTTCAGACTCTACTTCCTTTTCGGGGAAGAAAAGAGAACATGCCACAAACAGACGTGTGGGTGGTAGATGGGATGTTCCCAGCCAGCCAAGGGTGGAAGCTGCATGCTTTCTGTGAAGAGAAAGTGCCTGTGGAGACCAGACCTGACCAGACCATCCCTGACCAGACCAGACCAAACGAGACCATCCCTGACCTGACCAGACTAGACCGTCCCTGACCAGACCAGTCTAGACCATCCCTGACCAGACCAGACCAGACCAGACCAGACCAGACCAGACCAGACCAGACCAGACCAGACCAGACCAGACTAGACCATCCCTGGCCAGACCAGACCAGACCAGACCAGACCAGACCAGACCAGACTAGACCATCCCTGACCAGACCAGACCAGGCCAGACCAGACCAGAACAGAACAAACCAGACCAGACCAGACCAGACCAGACAAGACAAGACCAGACAGAGACTCTAGAAGGAGAGAAAGCTGCAGAGACCATTACAACTAAGTTGCCAAGTGCCTATGGCTTAATCTTTTTGCTCTTTAAATCTAGTTTTCATACACTATTGAAATGAAAGTGTCCCCATGCAAGGATGGCTTCTGGAGAAGTCTTTCCAATATCATGAGTCCTTGTCACTGTGTTGCCTCTGATTACCTCCAGACAGTTTAGCCCCTGGGCAGAGCAGAGATGTAGGTTTCTGCCTTCATGCTATCACTTAAATATTTGGCTTTTTAAGAACAAAATTAGAATGTTTCTGGCAGAGTTTTATTACAGCATTCATCTTTGGAACATTTCATTTGTTGTCTTGTCAGTTTCTGCAATGGCAAAACGGGGTGTCATCCAGTAGAAAATCTATTTTAGATAACTGCTGTTTGACATCACAGCATCATTATTTGGGGGAATAAATTAGACCAAAAACTAGTACAGACAGTTTATAAAAATCAGTGGATTCACATTTACAACTATAGGGTCAAATCAAGTGGATCTGAAAAGAGTCATCCCAGAACCTCTCATAAGGTTCTATCTAAACCAAAGACAGTGACATTACTTAAGCAGGTGTGCTAGCACACTCAAGGGACCATGACATTGGTCCAGACTTTTCCAAGTCTGTATACTGGGCTCACTTGTCTTTTCTGTTTTCTCTTTCATTTCTACATTTCTAACTATATATGCCATCCTCAGGTTTGGCCAAGAATTCCCATTCACATAAAGCAATGTCCAGAAATGTGTTCAGACAGAACGACAGACTTTGACTTGCTTTGTATATGACGCCAAGTAAGGACATTAAATAGGTGCCAGGAGTAGATTCAACCAGACATTTCCCTTAAAGTTTCTCCACATATGCATTTAAAAAATGCTCACTGTGTTTAGAGAAGAGAGAAACTTGGAGAGATCCTTATGGCAACATTTTCCTTTAAACGCTTTTTCAGAAGACAACTCTCAAATTGTACCTGCTGTTGAACCCACTTGCACACCTATCCAGGGAGTGCGTCACTGGTTTCTATTACACAGCATTCGTCTTGGCTTAACAACTCCTTGGCCACTACTGAGTGTGAGGCCAGCAAGGCAAGCGTGTTTGTTACTGCAAGTAGCCAGGACTTCACATCTGTCCCAAGGCCATGCATGGCCAGAATTACTAACAAATCACCAGGATCTCTTTTAACACCCTGTTACGACCACCAACACTTGCTAAGAGAAGCCAGTTAACTCCTTGAAGGGAACGAACAAAGAATATTTTCAAGCCCTGTCTACCAGCTCTTGTCTTGACCTGAACCACATGCGAGGTCTTCACTCCCACAAGAGCCCCACAGCGCCCATGTAATAGGGACAGGTGGCTCTTGCTTCCGATAGAGCTCGGTCTGGAGTTCTTAGGACACGCCTGTGTCCTACTGCAGACAAGGCAGCCAAACACAACGCGTCTTCCAGGATTTCTCTGAGTCTGAAAGACTCAAGTTTGCCCTGACCAAACTGTCATCTTTCTTCTTTCTGGTGTTAAAGAAGGGTTATAAATGATTAGAAATGTATTATGCACTCCTAATTCTTAACTTAGCTTCTCAATAAGAAAACGAGAATGAGAGTCCCATCAAGGCACTGGCAGGGCAATTTACTGATTAGGGAATTGGCTCTTGTTTTCATTAAAGCATTCCATCTAAATGTCAAATGCAACAATAACACATAAATGATCATTCAGAAGGACCACAATCGGAGCTTACACTGATAATTAGATGACATTTTTGTTAATTAAGAAGAATTGGATGCTTTAGCCTCTCCTGGCTTCTTGATTGCATTTGATTGAATCACCACAAGATTTCAGACAAGTTATCAAGCTTTACACCCCAGTGCCCACTCTCTTCACCTCTGTCCTTTTCCTGAACGCTAAACCATCGCAACCTGCCTTCGTGAGTGTTGGAACAATATGAGAGTGGTCCTGAGTTTGGGCAATTGATTTACTGTGGTCTGTAATTACACATAATGATTGGGATTTTTGACTTGGCACCGCATTTATCATTTAAACTGTGCTGTTTTCCCCCTACCTTGGAAGAGTGGGGTTTTCATAATTGCTCTCAACACATCGACACTTGAGTATTGTCAATCTGTCCTGCAACAAGACACTTTCAGACTCTGGGTTCCTGGCATCACTCAGTCCCCAGTAGAGGCAGGATTTGAAGATCCTCACTTCTCTCTGGATATAAAGACAAAGAAGGCTGGCACGAGCTTTCAGATCCTGGCAGCAAAGAGAACAAGCCTGGCAGGCAACTGGGGCTGGGATGAACCCAGACACCAGCCCTGGTCTCAAGGTCGAGGGCTTCCTTTCTTCCTTGTCTATTGCTGCTGTCTCATCCTGGAGGTGTGCGTTCATTTATTTACCTACCACAGTTTCTTAAACAGGGCCACCCCATATGAGGTCCTGCAACTAGATTGGGGGTTGCTGAAGGTGTGGTAGCATTAAAGGTTTTCTCAACATACAACAGCCAAAACTGAATTCAAAATCAAGCAGGTAACGGCATCTGAAGTGATTCTGGCAACACTCAGCCAAATTGCATCAAATGACTTCATTGTGGTCTCGGTTCTGAGCATACAACATAAACAATTAGCATCACACACACCACTACCCCACACTATGACAACAAGTGCTGCCCAAAACACCTGGTTCAGATTCCAAACTAGAGTAGGTTTTGAATTTCAGCATTTTTACTGTTCATTCAGGGTTTTCTGCTCTTACAGAATGTAATGATTTACAGAAAATAGACTTCTAATATCTTTCTTTTATTTTGAGACAGGGTTTCACTGTGTATCTCTGGCTGTCCTGGAACTCACTCTGTAAACCCAGGGTGGCCT